>NW_028270178.1:9416319-9750694 GCF_037043375.1 Chiloscyllium plagiosum
AGTGTACAATGTTCAGTGTTTAATGTTGTGTGTAATGTTCAGTGTACAATGTTCAGTGTGGAATGTTCATTGTGCAATGTTCAGTGTTCAGTGTACAATGTTCAGTGTGCAATGTTCAGTTTACAGTGTTCATTGTACAATGTTCAGTGTTCAGTGTCCAATGTTCAGTGTTCAGTGTACAATGTTCAGTGTGCAATGTTCAGTTTACAGTGTTCATTGTACAATGTTTAGTGTACAATGTTCAGTGTACAATGTTCTGTAAACAATGTTCAGTGTACAATATTCAGGATGCAATGTTCAGTGGACAATTTTCAGTGTACAATGTTCAGTGTACAATGTTCTGTAAACAATGTTCAGTGTACAATATTCAGGATGCAATGTTCAGTGGACAATTTTCAGTGTACAATGTTCAGTGTGCAATGTTCTTTGTACAATATTCAGTGTACAATGTTCAGTGTGTAATGTTCAGTGTACAATGTTCAGTGTACAATGTTCAGTGTGTAATGTTCATTTTGCAATGTTCAGAGTAATGTTCAGTGTGCAATATTCAGTATGTAATGTTCAGTGTGTAATGTTCAGTGGACAATGTTCAGTGTACAATGTTCAGTGTACAATGTTCAGTGTAATGTTCCGTGTACAATGTTCACTGTTCAGTGTGCAATGTTCAGTGTTCAATATTCCGTATACAATGTTCAGTGTGTAATGTTCAGTGGACAATGTTCAGTGTTCAATATTCCGTGTACAATGTTCACTGTTCAGTGTGCAATGTTCAGTGTTCAATATTCAGTGTACAATGTTCAGTGTGCAATGTTCAGTGTGTAATGTTCAGTGGACAATGTTCAGTGTTCAATATTCCGTGTACAATGTTCACTGTTCAGTGTGCAATGTTCAGTGTACAATGTTCAGTGTACAATGTTCAGTGTGTAATGTTCAGTGTGCAATGTTCAGTGTACAATGTTCAGTGTGTAATGTTGTGTACAATGTTCAGTGTACAATGTTCAGTGTCCAATGTTCAGTGTTCAGTGTACAATGTTCAGTGTGCAATTTTCAGTTTACAGTGTTCAGTGTGCAATGTTCAGTGTACAATGTTCAGTGTACAATGTTCAGTGTGTAATGTTCAGTGTTCAGTGTGCAATGTTCAGTGTACAGTGTTCAGTGTACAATGTTCAGTGTACAATGTTCAGTGTGCAATGTTCAGTGTACAATGTTCAGTGTTTAATGTTGTGTGTAATGTTCAGTGTACAATATTCAGTGTGGAATGTTCATTGTGCAATGTTCAGTGTTCAGTGTACAATGTGCAGTGTGCAATGTTCAGAGCGTAATGTTCAATGTGCAATGTTCAGTGTGCAATATTCAGTGTGTAATGTTCAGTGTGTAATGTTCAGTGTGCAATATTCAGTTTGTAATGTTCAGTGTGTCATGTTCAGTGTTCAGTGTGCAATGTTCACTGTGCAATATTTAGTGTTCAGTGTTCAATGTTCAGTGTACAATGGTCAGTGTTCAATGTTCAGTGTACAATGGTCAGTGTGCAATGTTCAGTGTACAAAGTTCAGTGTACAATTTTCAGTATGTAATGTTCAGTGTGTAATGTTCAGTGTACAATGTTCAGTGTGTAATTTTAAGAGTGTAATGTTCAGTGTGCAATGTTCAGTGTACAATGTTCAGTGTACAATTTTCAGTATGTAATGTTCAGTGTGTAATGTTCAGTGTACAATGTTCAGTGTGTAATTTTAAGAGTGTAATGTTCAGTGTGCAATGTTCAGTGGACAATGTTCAGTGTGTAATGTTCCGTGTGCAATGTTCAGTGTGCAATATTTAGTGTACAATGTTCAGTGTGTAATGTTCCGTGTGCAATGTTCAGTGTACAATGTTCAGTGTACAATGTTTAGTGTACAATATTCAGTGCACAATGTTCAGTGTACAATGTTCAGTGTGTAATTTTAAGAGTGTAATGTTCAGTGTGCAATGTTCAGTGGACAATGTTCAGTGTGCAATATTTAGTGTACAATGATCAGTGTGTAATGTTCAGTGTGTAATGTTCAGTGTAATGTTCAGTGTACAATGTTCAGTGTCCAATGTTCAGTGTACAATGTTCAGTGTCCAATGTTCAGTGTTCAGTGTGCAATTTTCAGTTTACAGTGTTCAGTGTGCAATGTTCAGTGTACAATGTTCAGTGTCCAATGTTCAGTGTTCAGTGTGCAATTTTCAGTTTACAGTGTTCAGTGTACAATGTTCAGTGTACAATGTTCAGTGTGTAATGTTCAGTGTTCAGTGTGCAATGTTCAGTGTACAGTGTTCAGTGTACAATGTTCAGTGTACAATGTTCAGTGTGCAATGTTCAGAGTACAATGTTCAGTGTTTAATGTTGTGTGTAATGTTCAGTGTACAATGTTCAGTGTGGAATGTTCATTGTGCAATGTTCAGTGTTCAGTGTACAATGTTCAGTGTGCAATGTTCAGTTTACAGTGTTCATTGTACAATGTTCAGTGTTCAGTGTCCAATGTTCAGTGTTCAGTGTACAATGTTCAGTGTGCAATGTTCAGTTTACAGTGTTCATTGTACAATGTTCAGTGTGCAATGTTCAGTGGACAATTTTCAGTGTACAATGTTCAGTGTACAATGTTCTGTAAACAATGTTCAGTGTACAATATTCAGGATGCAATGTTCAGTGGACAATTTTCAGTGTACAATGTTCAGTGTACAATGTTCAGTGTACAATATTCAGGATGCAATGTTCAGTGTGCAATGTTCAGTGTACAATGTTCAGTGTACAATGTTCTGTAAACAATGTTCAGTGTACAATATTCAGGATGCAATGTTCAGTGGACAATTTTCAGTGTCCAATGTTCAGTGTGCAATGTTCTTTGTACAATATTCAGTGTACAATGTTCAGTGTGTAATGTTCAGTGTACAATGTTCAGTGTACAATGTTCAGTGTGTAATGTTCATTTTGCAATGTTCAGAGTAATGTTCAGTGTGCAATATTCAGTATGTAATGTTCAGTGTGTAATGTTCAGTGGACAATGTTCAGTGTACAATGTTCAGTGTACAATGTTCAGTGTAATGTTCCGTGTACAATGTTCACTGTTCAGTGTGCAATGTTCAGTGTTCAATATTCCGTATACAATGTTCAGTGTGTAATGTTCAGTGGACAATGTTCAGTGTTCAATATTCCGTGTACAATGTTCACTGTTCAGTGTGCAATGTTCAGTGTTCAATATTCAGTGTACAATGTTCAGTGTGCAATGTTCAGTGTGTAATGTTCAGTGGACAATGTTCAGTGTTCAATATTCCGTGTACAATGTTCACTGTTCAGTGTGCAATGTTCAGTGTACAATGTTCAGTGTACAATGTTCAGTGTGTAATGTTCAGTGTGCAATGTTCAGTGTACAATGTTCAGTGTGTAATGTTGTGTACAATGTTCAGTGTACAATGTTCAGTGTCCAATGTTCAGTGTTCAGTGTACAATGTTCAGTGTGCAATTTTCAGTTTACAGTGTTCAGTGTGCAATGTTCAGTGTACAATGTTCAGTGTACAATGTTCAGTGTGTAATGTTCAGTGTTCAGTGTGCAATGTTCAGTGTACAGTGTTCAGTGTACAATGTTCAGTGTACAATGTTCAGTGTACAATGTTCAGTGTTTAATGTTGTGTGTAATGTTCAGTGTACAATGTTCAGTGTGGAATGTTCATTGTGCAATGTTCAGTGTTCAGTGTACAATGTGCAGTGTGCAATGTTCAGAGCGTAATGTTCAATGTGCAATGTTCAGTGTGCAATATTCAGTGTGTAATGTTCAGTGTGTAATGTTCAGTGTGCAATATTCAGTTTGTAATGTTCAGTGTGTCATGTTCAGTGTTCAGTGTGCAATGTTCACTGTGCAATATTTAGTGTTCAGTGTTCAATGTTCAGTGTACAATGGTCAGTGTGCAATGTTCAGTGTACAAAGTTCAGTGTACAATTTTCAGTATGTAATGTTCAGTGTGTAATGTTCAGTGTACAATGTTCAGTGTGTAATTTTAAGAGTGTAATGTTCAGTGTGCAATGTTCAGTGTACAATGTTCAGTGTACAATTTTCAGTATGTAATGTTCAGTGTGTAATGTTCAGTGTACAATGTTCAGTGTGTAATTTTAAGAGTGTAATGTTCAGTGTGCAATGTTCAGTGGACAATGTTCAGTGTGTAATGTTCCGTGTGCAATGTTCAGTGTGCAATATTTAGTGTACAATGTTCAGTGTGTAATGTTCCGTGTGCAATGTTCAGTGTACAATGTTCAGTGTACAATGTTTAGTGTACAATATTCAGTGCACAATGTTCAGTGTACAATGTTCAGTGTGTAATTTTAAGAGTGTAATGTTCAGTGTGCAATGTTCAGTGGACAATGTTCAGTGTGCAATATTTAGTGTACAATGATCAGTGTGTAATGTTCAGTGTGTAATGTTCAGTGTACAATGTTCAGTGTCCAATGTTCAGTGTACAATGTTCAGTGTCCAATGTTCAGTGTTCAGTGTGCAATTTTCAGTTTACAGTGTTCAGTGTGCAATGTTCAGTGTACAATGTTCAGTGTACAATGTTCAGTGTACAATGTTCAGTGTGTAATGTTCAGTGTTCAGTGTGCAATGTTCAGTGTACAGTGTTCAGTGTACAATGTTCAGTGTACAATGTTCAGTGTGCAATGTTCAGTGTACAATGTTCAGTGTTTAATGTTGTGTGTAATGTTCAGTGTACAACGTTCAGTGTGGAATGTTCATTGTGCAATGTTCAGTGTTCAGTGTACAATGTTCAGTGTGCAATGTTCAGTTTACAGTGTTCATTGTACAATGTTCAGTGTTCAGTGTCCAATGTTCAGTGTTCAGTGTACAATGTTCAGTGTGTAATTTTAAGAGTGTAATGTTCAGTGTGCAATGTTCAGTGGACAATGTTCAGTGTGTAATGTTCCGTGTGCAATGTTCAGTGTGCAATATTTAGTGTACAATGTTCAGTGTGTAATGTTCCGTGTGCAATGTTCAGTGTACAATGTTCAGTGTACAATGTTTAGTGTACAATATTCAGTGCACAATGTTCAGTGTACAATGTTCAGTGTGTAATTTTAAGAGTGAAATGTTCAGTGTGCAATGTTCAGTGGACAATGTTCAGTGTGCAATATTTAGTGTACAATGATCAGTGTGTAATGTTCAGTGTGTAATGTTCAGTGTAATGTTCAGTGTACAATGTTCAGTGTCCAATGTTCAGTGTACAATGTTCAGTGTGTAATGTTCAGTGTTCAGTGTGCAATGTTCAGTGTACAGTGTTCAGTGTACAATGTTCAGTGTACAGTGTTCAGTGTGCAATGTTCAGTGTACAATGTTCAGTGTTTAATGTTGTGTGTAATGTTCAGTGTACAATGTTCAGTGTGGAATGTTCATTGTGCAATGTTCAGTGTTCAGTGTACAATGTTCAGTGTGCAATGTTCAGTTTACAGTGTTCATTGTACAATGTTCAGTGTTCAGTGTCCAATGTTCAGTGTTCAGTGTACAATGTTCAGTGTGCAATGTTCAGTTTACAGTGTTCATTGTACAATGTTCAGTGTGCAATGTTCAGTGTACAATGTTCAGTGTGGAATGTTCAGTTTACAGTGTTCATTGTACAATGTTCAGTGTGCAATGTTCAGTGGACAATTTTCAGTGTACAATGTTCAGTGTACAATGTTCTGTAAACAATGTTCAGTGTACAATATTCAGGATGCAATGTTCAGTGGACAATTTTCAGTGTACAATGTTCAGTGTGCAATGTTCAGTGTGCAATGTTCTTTGTACAATATTCAGTGTACAATGTTCAGTGTGTAATGTTCAGTGTACAATGTTCAGTGTACAATGTTCAGTGTACAATGTTCAGTGTGTAATGTTCAGTGTACAATGTTCAGTGTACAATGTTCAGTGTACAATGTTCAGTGTGTAATGTTCATTTTGCAATGTTCAGAGTAATGTTCAGTGTGCAATATTCAGTATGTAATGTTCAGTGTGTAATGTTCAGTGGACAATGTTCAGTGTACAATGTTCAGTGTACAATGTTCAGTGTAATGTTCCGTGTACAATGTTCACTGTTCAGTGTGCAATGTTCAGTGTTCAATATTCCGTATACAATGTTCAGTGTGTAATGTTCAGTGGACAATGTTCAGTGTTCAATATTCCGTGTACAATGTTCACTGTTCAGTGTGCAATGTTCAGTGTTCAATATTCAGTGTACAATGTTCAGCGTGCAATGTTCAGTGTGTAATGTTCAGTGTACAATATTCAGTACGTAATGTTCATTTTGTAATGTTCATTGTACAATGTTCAGAGTAATGTTAAGTGTGTAATGTTCAGTGTGTTATGTTCAGTGTGCAATGTTCAGTGTGTAATGTTCAGTGTACAATGTTCAGTGTACAATGTTCAGTGTGTAATGTTCAGTGTATAATGTTCAGTGGACAATGTTCAGTGTGCAATGTTCAGTGTACAATGTTCAGTGGACAATGTTCAGTGTGCAATGTTCAGTGTGCAATGTTCAGTGTAAGGGTCAGTGTAAAATGTTCACTGTTAAGTGTGCAATTTTCAGTGTTTAATATTCAGTGTACAATGTTCAGTGTGTAATGTTCAGTGTACAATGTTCAGTGTAATGTTCAGTGTACAATGTTCACTGTTCAGTGTGCAATGTTCAGTGTTCAATATTCAGTGTACAATGTTCAGTGTGTAATGTTCAGTGTACAATGTTCAGTGTGCAATATTCAGTGTGTAATGATCAGTGTGTAATGATCAGTGTGTAATGTTCAGTGTGCAAAGTTCAGTGTACAATGTTCAGTGTGCAATGTTCAGTGTACAATTTTCAGTGTACAAAGTGGAGTGTGCAATGTTCAATGTATAATATTCAGTGTGTAATGTTCAGTGTAATGTTCAGTGTGCAATGTTCAGTGTGCAATGTTCAGTGTACAATGTTCAGTGTGCAATGTTCAGTGTACAATGTTCAGTGTCCAATGTTCAGTGTTCAGTGTACAATGTTCAGTGTGCAATTTTCAGTTTACAGTGTTCAGTGTGCAATGTTCAGTGGACAATGTTCAGTGTGTAATTTTAAGAGTGTAATGTTCAGTGTGCAATGTTCAGTGGACAATGTTCAGTGTGCAATATTTAGTGTACAATGATCAGTGTGTAATGTTCAGTGTGCAATGTTCAGTGTACAATGTTCAGTTTGCAATGTTCAGTGTTCAGTGTGCAGTGTTCAGTGTTCAGTGTACAATGTACAGTGGAAAATGGTCAGTGTGCAATGTTCAGTGCGCAATGTGCAGTGTGCAATGTTCAGTGTGCAATATTTAGTGTTCAGTGTGCAATGTTCAGTTTGCAGTGTTCAGTGTGCAATGTTCAGTGTGTAATGTTCAGTGTACAGTGGTCAGTGTGCAATGTTCAGTGTACAATGTTTATTGTACAATATTCAGTGTGTAATGTTCAGTGCGCAATGTTCAGTGTACAATGTTCAGTGTGTAATTTTAAGTGTGTAATGTTCAGTGTACAATTTTCAGTATGTAATATTCAGTGTGTAATGTTCAGTGTACAATGTTCAGTGTGTAATTTTAAGAGTGCAATGTTCAGTGTGCAATGTTCAGTGGACAATGTTCAGTGTGTAATGTTGATTGTGCAATGTTCAGTGTGCAATATTTAGTGTACAATGATCAGTGTGTAATGTTCAGTGTGCAATGTTCAGTGTACAATGTTCAGTTTGCAATGTTCAGTATTCAGTGTACAATGTTCAGTGTGCAGTGTTTAGTGTACAATGTACAGTCTAAAATGGTCAGTGTGCAATATTTAGTGTTCAGTGTTCAATGTTCAGTGTGCAATGTTCAGTTTGCAGTGTTCGGTGTGCAATGTTCAGTGTGTAATGTTCAGTGTACAATGGTCAGTGTGAAAAGTTCAGTGTACAATGTTTAGTGTACAATATTCAGTGTGTAATGTTCAGTGTACAATGATCAGTATACAATGTTCCATGTCCAATTTTCAGTTTACAATGTTTAGTGTACAATGTTCAGTGTACAATGTTCAGTGTAATGTTCAGTGTACAATGTTCAGTGTACAATGTACAGTGTGCAATGTTCAGTGTACAATGTTCAGTGTGTAATGTTGTGTGTCATGTTCAGTGTACAATGTTCTGTGTGTAATGTTCTGTGTGTAATGTTCAGTGTGCAATGTTCAGTTTGTAATTATGTGTGTAATGTTCAGTGTACAATGTTCTGTGTGTAGTGATCAGTGTGCAATATTCAGTGTACAATGTTCAGTGTGTAATGTTCAGTGTGCAATGTTCTTTGTACAATGTTCAGTGTGCAATGTTCAGTGTGCAATATTCAGTGTGTAATGTTCAGTGTGCAATATTCAGTGTGTAATGTTCAGTGTACAATGTTCAGTGTGCAATGTTCAGTGTGTAATGTTCAGAGTAATGTTCAGTGTGCAATGTTCAGTATGTAATGTTCAGTGTGTAATGTTCAGTGTATAATGTTCAGTGGACAATGTTCAGTGTGGAATGTTCAGTGTACAATGTTCAGTGTGCAATGTTCAGTGTGCAATGTTCAGTGTACAATGTTCAGTGGACAATGTTCAGTGTGCAATGTTCAGTGTAAGGGTCAGTGTAAAATGTTCACTGTTAAGTGTGCAATTTTCAGTGTTTAATATTCAGTGTACAATGTTCAGTGTGTAATGTTCAGTGTACAATGTTCAGTGTATAATGTTCAGTGTAATGTTCAGTGTGTAATGTTCACTGTTCAGTGTGCAATGTTCAGTGTTCAATATTCAGTGTGCAATGTTCAGTGTGTAATGTTCAGTGTACAATGTTCAGTGTGCAATATTCAGTGTGTAATGTTCAGTGTGCAATATTCAGTGTGTAATGATCAGTGTACAATGTTCAGTGTGTAATGTTCAGTGTACAATTTTCAGTGTACAAAGTGGAGTGTGCAATGTTCAATGTATAATATTCAGTGTGTAATGTTCAGTGTAATGTTCAGTGTACAATGTTCAGTGTCCAATGTTCAGTGTACAATGTTCAGTGTCCAATGTTCAGTGTTCAGTGTGCAATTTTCAGTTTACAGTGTTCAGTGTGCAATGTTCAGTGTACAATGTTCAGTGTACAATGTTCAGTGTACAATGTTCAGTGTGCAATGTTCAGTGTACAATGTTCAGTGTTTAATGTTGTGTGTAATGTTCAGTGTACAATGTTCAGTGTGGAATGTTCATTGTGCAATGTTCAGTGTTCAGTGTACAATGTTCAGTGTGCAATGTTCAGTTTACAGTGTTCAGTGTACAATGTTCAGTGTGCAATGTTCAGTTTACAGTGTTCAGTGTACAATGTTCAGTGTGCAATGTTCAGTGGACAATTTTCAGTGTACAATGTTCAGTGTACAATGTTCAGTAAACAATGTTCAGTGTGCAATGTTCAGTGTACAATATTCAGGATGCAATGTTCAGTGGACAATTTTCAGTGTACAATGTTCAGTGTAATGTTGAGCGTGCAATGTTCAGTGTGCAATGTTCTTTGTACAATATTCAGTGTACAATGTTCAGTGTGTGATGTTCAGTGTACAATGTTCAGTGTGTAATGTTCAGTGTGTAATGTTCATTTTGCAATGTTCAGAGTAATGTTCAGTGTGCAATATTCAGTATGTAATGTTCAGTGTGTAATGTTCAGTGGACAATGTTCAGTGTACAATGTTCAGTGTAATGTTCCGTGTACAATGTTCACTGTTCAGTGTGCAATGTTCAGTGTTCAATATTCCGTATACAATGTTCAGTGTGTAATGTTCAGTGGACAATGTTCAGTGTACAATGTGCAATGTTCACTGTTCAGTGTGCAATGTTCAGTGTTCAATATTCAGTGTACAATGTTCAGTGTGCAATGTTCAGTGTGCAATGTTCAGTGTACAATGTTCAGTGTAATGTTCAGTGTACAATGTTCACTGTTCAGTGTGCAATGTTCAGTGTTCAATATTCAGTATGTAATGTTCATTTTGTAATGTTCATTGTACAATGTTCAGAGTAATGTTCAGTGTGCAATGTTCAGTGTACAATGTTCAGTGTACAATGTTCAGTGTTTTATGTTCAGTGTGTTATGTTCAGTGTACAATGTTCAGTGTCCAATGTTCAGTGTTCTGTGTGCAATTTTCAGTTTACAGTGTTCAGTGTGCAGTGTTCACTGTACAATGTTCAGTGTACAATGTTCAGTGTACAATGTTCAGTGTACAATGTTCAGTGTGCAATGTTCAGTGTACAATGTTCAGTGTTTAATGTTGTGTGTAATGTTCAGTGTACAATGTTCAGTGTGGAATGTTCATTGTGCAATGTTCAGTGTTCAGTGTACAATGTTCAGTGTGCAATGTTCAGTTTACAGTGTTCAGTGTACAATGTTCAGTGTGCAATGTTCAGTTTACAGTGTTCAGTGTACAATGTTCAGTGTACAATGTTCAGTGGACAATTTTCAGTGTACAATGTTCAGTGTAATGTTGAGCGTGCAATGTTCAGTGTGCAATGTTCTTTGTACAATATTCAGTGTACAATGTTCAGTGTGTAATGTTCAGTGTACAATGTTCAGTGTACAATGTTCAGTGTGTAATGTTCAGTGTGTAATGTTCATTTTGCAATGTTCAGAGTAATGTTCAGTGAGCAATATTCAGTATGTAATGTTCAGTGTGTAATGTTCAGTGGACAATGTTCAGTGTACAATGTTCAGTGTACAATGTTCAGTGTAATGTTCCGTGTACAATGTTCACTGTTCAGTGTGCAATGTTCAGTGTTCAATATTCCGTATACAATGTTCAGTGTGTAATGTTCAGTGGACAATGTTCAGTGTACAATGTGCAATGTTCACTGTTCAGTGTGCAATGTTCAGTGTTCAATATTCAGTGTACAATGTTCAGTGTGCAATGTTCAGTGTGCAATGTTCAGTGTACAATGTTCAGTGTAATGTTCAGTGTACAATGTTCAGTGTATAATGTTCAGTGTAATGTTCAGTGTGTAATGTTCACTGTTCAGTGTGCAATGTTCAGTGTTCAATATTCAGTGTGCAATGTTCAGTGTGTAATGTTCAGTGTACAATGTTCAGTGTGCAATATTCAGTGTGTAATGTTCAGTGTGCAATATTCAGTGTGTAATGATCAGTGTACAATGTTCAGTGTGTAATGTTCAGTGTACAATTTTCAGTGTACAAAGTGGAGTGTGCAATGTTCAATGTATAATATTCAATGTGTAATGTTCAGTGTAATGTTCAGTGTACAATGTTCAGTGTCCAATGTTCAGTGTACAATGTTCAGTGTCCAATGTTCAGTGTTCAGTGTGCAATTTTCAGTTTACAGTGTTCAGTGTGCAATGTTCAGTGTACAATGTTCAGTGTACAATGTTCAGTGTACAATGTTCAGTGTGCAATGTTCAGTGTACAATGTTCAGTGTTTAATGTTGTGTGTAATGTTCAGTGTACAATGTTCAGTGTGGAATGTTCATTGTGCAATGTTCAGTGTTCAGTGTACAATGTTCAGTGTGCAATGTTCAGTTTACAGTGTTCAGTGTACAATGTTCAGTGTGCAATGTTCAGTTTACAGTGTTCAGTGTACAATGTTCAGTGTGCAATGTTCAGTGGACAATTTTCAGTGTACAATGTTCAGTGTACAATGTTCAGTAAACAATGTTCAGTGTGCAATGTTCAGTGTACAATATTCAGGATGCAATGTTCAGTGGACAATTTTCAGTGTACAATGTTCAGTGTAATGTTGAGCGTGCAATGTTCAGTGTGCAATGTTCTTTGTACAATATTCAGTGTACAATGTTCAGTGTGTGATGTTCAGTGTACAATGTTCAGTGTGTAATGTTCAGTGTGTAATGTTCATTTTGCAATGTTCAGAGTAATGTTCAGTGTGCAATATTCAGTATGTAATGTTCAGTGTGTAATGTTCAGTGGACAATGTTCAGTGTACAATGTTCAGTGTAATGTTCCGTGTACAATGTTCACTGTTCAGTGTGCAATGTTCAGTGTTCAATATTCCGTATACAATGTTCAGTGTGTAATGTTCAGTGGACAATGTTCAGTGTACAATGTGCAATGTTCACTGTTCAGTGTGCAATGTTCAGTGTTCAATATTCAGTGTACAATGTTCAGTGTGCAATGTTCAGTGTGCAATGTTCAGTGTACAATGTTCAGTGTAATGTTCAGTGTACAATGTTCACTGTTCAGTGTGCAATGTTCAGTGTTCAATATTCAGTATGTAATGTTCATTTTGTAATGTTCATTGTACAATGTTCAGAGTAATGTTCAGTGTGCAATGTTCAGTGTACAATGTTCAGTGTACAATGTTCAGTGTTTTATGTTCAGTGTGTTATGTTCAGTGTACAATGTTCAGTGTCCAATGTTCAGTGTTCTGTGTGCAATTTTCAGTTTACAGTGTTCAGTGTGCAGTGTTCACTGTACAATGTTCAGTGTACAATGTTCAGTGTACAATGTTCAGTGTACAATGTTCAGTGTGCAATGTTCAGTGTACAATGTTCAGTGTTTAATGTTGTGTGTAATGTTCAGTGTACAATGTTCAGTGTGGAATGTTCATTGTGCAATGTTCAGTGTTCAGTGTACAATGTTCAGTGTGCAATGTTCAGTTTACAGTGTTCAGTGTACAATGTTCAGTGTGCAATGTTCAGTTTACAGTGTTCAGTGTACAATGTTCAGTGTACAATGTTCAGTGGACAATTTTCAGTGTACAATGTTCAGTGTAATGTTGAGCGTGCAATGTTCAGTGTGCAATGTTCTTTGTACAATATTCAGTGTACAATGTTCAGTGTGTAATGTTCAGTGTACAATGTTCAGTGTACAATGTTCAGTGTGTAATGTTCAGTGTGTAATGTTCATTTTGCAATGTTCAGAGTAATGTTCAGTGAGCAATATTCTGTATGTAATGTTCAGTGTGTAATGTTCAGTGGACAGTGTTCAGTGTACAATGTTCAGTGTACAATGTTCAGTGTAATGTTCCGTGTACAATGTTCACTGTTCAGTGTGCAATGTTCAGTGTTCAATATTCCGTATACAATGTTCAGTGTGTAATGTTCAGTGGACAATGTTCAGTGTACAATGTGCAATGTTCACTGTTCAGTGTGCAATGTTCAGTGTTCAATATTCAGTGTACAATGTTCAGTGTGCAATGTTCAGTGTGCAATGTTCAGTGTACAATGTTCAGTGTAATGTTCAGTGTACAATGTTCACTGTTCAGTGTGCAATGTTCAGTGTTCAATATTCAGTATGTAATGTTCATTTTGTAATGTTCATTGTACAATGTTCAGAGTAATGTTCAGTGTGCAATGTTCAGTGTACAATGTTCAGTGTACAATGTTCAGTGTTTTATGTTCAGTGTTTTATGTTCAGTGTTTTATGTTCAGTGTGTAATGTTCAGTGGACAATGTTCAGTGTACAATGTTCAGTGTACAATGTTCAGTGTACAATGTTCAGTGTGTAATGTTCAGTGTGTAATGTTCAGTGTGTAATGTTCAGTGTGTAATGTTCAGTGGACAATGTTCAGTGTACAATGTTCACTGTACAATGTTCAGTGTGTAATGTTCAGTGGACAATGTTCAGTGTGCATAATTCAGTGTACAATGTTCAGTGTGCAATGTTCAGAGCGTAATGTTCAATGTGCAATGTTCAGTGCGCAATATTCAGTGTGTAATGTTCAGTGTGTAATGTTCAATGTGCAATGTTCAGTGTGCAATGTTCAGTGTGCAATGTTCAGTGTGCAATATTCAGTGTGTAATGTTCAGTGTGTAATGTTCAGTGTGCAATATTCAGTTTGTAATGTTCAGTGTGTCATGTTCAGTGTTCAGTGTGCAATGTTCACTGTGCAATATTTAGTGTTCAGTGTTCAATGTTCAGTGTGTAATGTTCAGTGTACAATGGTCAGTGTGCAATGTTCAGTGTTCAGTATTCAGTTTTCAGTGTTCAGTTTTCAGTATTCAGTATTCAGTGTTCAGTATTCAGTATTCATTATTCAGTATTCAGTGTTCTGTAGTCAGTATTCAGTGTTCAGTATTCAATGGTCAGTGTTCAGTGTTCAAAATTCTGTATTCAGTATTCGGAGTTCAGTGTTCTGTATTCAGTATTCATGGGTCCGTATTCAGTGTTCAGTATACAGTGTTCAGTATCCAGTGTTCAGTATTCAGTATTCACTGTTCAGTATTCAGTGTACAGTGTTCAGTATTCAGTGTTCAGTGTTCTTTATTCAGTGTTCAGTGTTCAGTGTACAATGTTCAGTATCCAGTATTAAGTGTTCAGTATTCAGTATTCAGTATTCAGCGTTCAGTGTTCAGTATTCAGTGTTCTGTGTTCAGTACTCAGTGTTCAGTATTCAGTATTCAGTACTCAGTGTTCACTCTTCAGTATTCAGTGTTCAGTGTTCAGTGTTCAGTTTTCACTGTTCAGTTTTCAGTGTTCAGTGTTCAGTATTCAGTGTACAGTGTTCAGTGTTCAGTGTTCTGTATTCAGTATTCAGTGTTCAGTGTTCAGTATTCAGTGTTCAGTGCTCAGTATTCAGTGTTCAGTGTTCAGTATTCAGTGTTCAGCGTTCAGTGTTCAGTGTTCAGTGTTCAGTGTTCAGTATTCAGTATTCAGTATTCAGTGTTCAGTGTTCTGTATTCATTGTACAATGTTCAGTATTCAGTATAAAGTGTTCAGTGTTCAGTATTCAGTCTTCAGTGTTCAGTATTCAGTGTTCAGTTTTCACTGTTCAGTTTTCAGTGTTCAGTGTTCAGTGTTCAGTATTCAGTGTTCAGTGTCCAGTGTTCAGTGTTCAGTGTTCTGTATTCAGTATTCAGTCTTCAGTGTTCAGTATTCAGTATTCAGTGTTCAGTATTCAGTGTTCAGTGTTCAGTATTCAGTGTTCAGTGTTCAGTATTCAGTGTTCAGTATTCAGTGTGCAGTGTTCAGTGTTCAGTATAAAGTGTTCAGTGGTCAGTATTTAGTGATCAGTCTTCAGTGTGCAGTGTTCAGTATTCAGTGTTCAGTATACATTTTTCAGTGTTCAGTGTTCTGTATTCAGTATTCAGTGTTCAGTATTCAGTGTTCAGTATTCACTGTTCAGTTTTCAGTGTTCAGTATTCAGTGTTCAGTGTCGAGTGTTCAGTGTCCAGTGTTCAGTGTTCAGTGTTCTGTATTCAGTATTCAGTCTTCAGTATTCAGTATTCAGTGTTCAGTATTCAGTGTTCAGTGTTCAGTATTCAGTGTTCAGTGTTCAGTATTCAGTGTTCAGTATTCAGTGTTCAGTATTCAGTATAAAGTGTTCAGTGGTCAGTATTTAGTGATCAGTCTTCAGTGTGCAGTGTTCAGTATTCAGTTTTCACTGTTCAGTGTTCTATATACAGTATTCAGTATTCAGTGTTCAGTGTTTAGTGTTCAGTATTCAGTATTCTGTGTTCAGTGTTCAGTATTCAGTATTCAGTATTTAGTGAGCAGTATTAATTGTTCACTATTCCATGTTCAATATTCAGTGTTCAGTTTTCAATATTCAGTATTCAGTGTTCAGTATTCAGTGTTCAGTGGTCAGTATTTCGTGTTCAGTCTGCAGTGTGCAGTGTTCAGTATTCAGTTTTCAGTGTTCAGTGTTCTGTATTCAGTATTCAGTGTTCAGTGTTCAGTATTCAGTATTCAGTGATCAGTATTAATTGTTCAGTGTTCTGTGTTCAGTGTTCAGTATTCAGTTTTCAATATTCATTATTCAGTGTTCTGTATTCAGTTTTCAGTATTCTGTCTTCAGTGTTCTGTATTCAGTGTTCAGTGTTCAGTATTCTGTGTTCAGTATTCTGTGTTCAGTGTTCAGTGTTCTGCATTCAGTGTTCAGTATTCAGTGTTTAGTGCTCAGTGCTCAGTATTCAGTATTGGGTGTTCAGTGTTCAGTATTCAGTCTTCAGTGTTCAGTATTCAGTGCTTTGTGTTCAACATTCAGTGTTCAGTATTCATTATTCAGTATTCAGTGTTCTGTAGTCAGTATTCAGTGTTCAGTATTCAATGGTCAGTGTTCAGTGTTCAAAATTCTGTATTCAGTATTCGGAGTTCAGTGTTCTGTATTCAGTGTTCAGTGTTCTTTATTCAGTGTTCAGTGTTCAGTGTACAATGTTCAGTATCCAGTATTAAGTGTTCAGTATTCAGTATTCAGTATTCAGCGTTCAGTGTTCAGTATTCAGTGTTCAGTGTTCAGTATTCCATGTTCACTGTTCAGTGTTCTGTCTTCAGTGTTCAGTATTCAGTGTTTTGGGTTCAGTGATCAGTATTCGGTGTTCCGTATTCTGTGTTCAGTGTTCAGTATTCAGTGTTCAGTGTTCAGCATTCAGTATTCAGTATTTTGTGTTCAGTGTTCAGTGTTCAGTGTTCAGTATTCAGTGTTCAGTATTCAGTTTTCTGTGTACAGTATTCAGTGTTCTATATTCAGTGTTCAGCGTTCAGTGTTCATTATTCAGTGTTCAGTGTTCAGCATTCAGTATTCAGTATTTTGTATTCAGTGTTCAGTGTTCAGTATTCAGTATTAAGTGTTCAGTGTTCAGTGTTCAGTGTTCAGTATTCAGTTTTCTGTGTACAGTGTTTAGTGTTCAGTATTCAGTATTCTGTGTTCAGTGTTCACTATTCAGTATTCAGTATTCAGTGAGCAGTATTAATTGTTCAGTATTCTATGTTCAATATTCAGTATTCAGTGTTCAGTGTTCAGTGTTCAGTATTCAGTATTCAGTGTTCAGTATTCAGTGTTCAGTATTCAGTATTCAGTATTCAGTGTTCAGTGTTCATATTCTGTATTCAGTTTTCAGTGTTCTGTATTCATTTTACAATGTTCAGTATTCAGTCTTCAGTTTTCAATATTCAGTGTTCAGTATTCAGTATTCAGTCTTCAGTATTCAGTATTCAGTGTTCAGTGTTCAGTATTCAGTCTTCAGTGTTCAGTGTTCAGTGTTCAGTACTCTGTGTTCAGTGAGCAGTGTTCTGCATTCAGTGTTCAGTATTCAGTGTTTCGTGCTCAGTGCTCAGTATTCATTATTCGGTGTTCAGTATTCAGTGTTCAGTGTTCAGTATTCAGTGTTCAGTGTTCAGTGTTCAGTATTCAGTGATCAGTGTTTAGTATTCAGTGTTCAGTATTCAGTGATCGGTATTCAGTGTTCAGTGTTCAGTGTACAGTGTTCAGTATTCAGTATTCAGTATTCAGTATTCAATGTTCAGTGTTCAGTTTTCAGTTTTCAGTTTTCTGTATAAAGTGTTCAGTATTCAGTTTTCAGTATTCAGTTTTCAGTTTTCAGTATTCAGTGTTCAGTATTCAGTTTTCAGTATTCAGTATTCAGTATTCAGTGTTCAGTGATCAGTGTGCAGTTTTCAGTTTTCAGGTTCAGTGTTCAGTTTTCAGTTTTCAGTTTTCAGTGTTCAGTGTTCAGTATTCAGTGTTCAGTGTTCAGTGTTCAGTATTCAGTATTCAGTGTTCAGTATTCAGTGTTCAGTTTTCAGTTTTCGGTGTTCAGTGTTCAGTATTCAGTGTTCAGTATTCAGTGTTCAGTATTCAGTGATCAGTATTCAGTGATCAGTATTCAGTGTTCTGTATTCAGTATTCAGTATTCAGTTTTCAGTTTTCAGTTTTCATTATTCAGTTTTCAGTGTTCAGTATTCAGTGTTCAGTGTTCCGTGTTCAGTATTCAGTATTCAGTGTTCAGTATTCAGTGTTCAGTTTTCAGTTTTCAGTGTTCAGTGTTCAGTGTTCAGTGTTAAGTATTAAGTGTTCAGTATTCAGTGATCAGTATTCAGTGTTCAGTATTCAGTGTTCAGTATTCAGTTTTCAGTTTTCATTATTCAGTTTTCAGTTTTCAGTATTCTGTTTTCAGTATTCAGTATTCAGTGTTCAGTATTCAGTGTTCAGTGTTCAGTATTCCATGTTCACTGTTCAGTGTTCTGTCTTCAGTGTTCAGTATTCAGTGTTTTGGGTTCAGTGATCAGTATTCGGTGTTCCGTATTCAGTGTTCAGTGTTCAGTATTCAGTGTTCAGTGTTCAGCATTCAGTATTCAGTATTTTGTGTTCAGTGTTCAGTGTTCAGTGTTCAGTATTCAGTGTTCAGTGTTCAGTATTCAGTTTTCTGTGTACAGTATTCAGTGTTCTATATTCAGTGTTCAGCGTTCAGTGTTCATTATTCAGTGTTC
This sequence comes from Chiloscyllium plagiosum, assembly GCF_037043375.1. Taxonomy (NCBI): domain Eukaryota; kingdom Metazoa; phylum Chordata; class Chondrichthyes; order Orectolobiformes; family Hemiscylliidae; genus Chiloscyllium; species Chiloscyllium plagiosum. The sequence goes on from NW_028270178.1 coordinate 9,434,491, forward strand.
AGTGTTCAGCATTCAGTATTCAGTATTTTGTATTCAGTGTTCAGTGTTCAGTATTCAGTATTAAGTGTTCAGTGTTCAGTGTTCAGTGTTCAGTATTCAGTTTTCTGTGTACAGTGTTTAGTGTTCAGTATTCAGTATTCTGTGTTCAGTGTTCACTATTCAGTATTCAGTATTCAGTGAGCAGTATTAATTGTTCAGTATTCTATGTTCAATATTCAGTATTCAGTGTTCAGTGTTCAGTGTTCAGTATTCAGTATTCAGTGTTCAGTATTCAGTGTTCAGTTTTCAGTGTTCAGTGTTCAGTATTCAGTGTTCAGCATTCAGTGATCAGTATTCAGTGATCAGTATTAATTGTTCAGTGTTCTGTGTTCAGTGTTCAGTATTCAGTTTTCAATATTCATTATTCAGTGTTCTGTATTCAGTTTTCAGTATTCTGTCTTCAGTGTTCTGTATTCAGTGTTCAGTGTTCAGTATTCTGTGTTCAGTATTCTGTGTTCAGTATTCTGTGTTCAGTGTTCAGTGTTCTGCATTCAGTGTTCAGTATTCAGTGTTTAGTGCTCAGTGCTCAGTATTCAGTATTCGGTGTTCAGTGTTCAGTATTCAGTCTTCAGTGTTCAGTATTCAGTGCTTTGTGTTCAACATTCAGTGTTCAGTATTCATTATTCAGTATTCAGTGTTCTGTAGTCAGTATTCAGTGTTCAGTATTCAATGGTCAGTGTTCAGTGTTCAAAATTCTGTATTCAGTATTCGGAGTTCAGTGTTCTGTATTCAGTATTCATGGTTCCGTATTCAGTGTTCAGTATACAGTGTTCAGTATCCAGTGTTCAGTATTCAGTATTCACTGTTCAGTATTCAGTGTACAGTGTTCAGTATTCAGTGTTCAGTGTTCTTTATTCAGTGTTCAGTGTTCAGTGTACAATGTTCAGTATCCAGTATTAAGTGTTCAGTATTCAGTATTCAGTATTCAGCGTTCAGTGTTCAGTATTCAGTGTTCAGTGTTCAGTATTCCATGTTCACTGTTCAGTGTTCTGTCTTCAGTGTTCAGTATTCAGTGTTTTGGGTTCAGTGATCAGTATTCAGTGTTCCGTATTCAGTGTTCAGTGTTCAGTATTCAGTGTTCAGTGTTCAGCATTCAGTATTCAGTATTTTGTGTTCAGTGTTCAGTGTTCAGTGTTCAGTATTCAGTGTTCAGTGTTCAGTATTCAGTTTTCTGTGTACAGTATTCAGTGTTCTATATTCAGTGTTCAGCGTTCAGTGTTCATTATTCAGTGTTCAGTGTTCAGCATTCAGTATTCAGTATTTTGTATTCAGTGTTCAGTGTTCAGTATTCAGTATTAAGTGTTCAGTGTTCAGTGTTCAGTGTTCAGTATTCAGTTTTCTGTGTACAGTGTTTAGTGTTCAGTATTCAGTATTCTGTGTTCAGTGTTCACTATTCAGTATTCAGTATTCAGTGAGCAGTATTAATTGTTCAGTATTCTATGTTCAATATTCAGTATTCAGTGTTCTGTGTTCAGTGTTCAGTATTCAGTATTCAGTGTTCAGTATTCAGTGTTCAGTTTTCAGTGTTCAGTATTCAGTGTTCAGTATTCAGTGATCAGTATTCAGTCATCAGTATTCAGTGATCAGTATTCAGTGTTCAGTATTCAGTGTTCAGTATTCAGTTTTCAGTTTTCATTATTCAGTTTTCAGTGTTCAGTATTCAGTGTTCAGTGTTCTGTTCCGAGTTCAGTATTCAGTGTTCAGTGTTCAGTGTTCAGTATTAAGTGTTCAGTATTCAGTGATCAGTATTCAGTGTTCAGTATTCAGTGTTCAGTATTCAGTTTTCAGTTTTCATTATTCAGTTTTCAGTTTTCAGTATTCAGTATTCAGTGTTCAGTGTGCAGTTTTCAGTTTTCAGTGTTCAGTATTCAGTGTTCAGTGTTCAGTGTTCAGTATTCAGTGTTCAGTATTCAGTGATCAGTATTCAGTGTTCAGTATTCAGTGTTCAGTGTTCAATGTTCAGTGTTCAGATTTCAGTTTTCTGTATTCAGTGTTCAGTGTTCAGTTTTCAGTATTCTGTTTTCAGTAATCAGTTTTCAGTATTCAGTTTTCATTACTCAGTGTTCAGTTTTCAGTATTCATTATTCAGTTTTCAGTATTCAATATTCAGTTTTCAGTATTCAGTATTCAGTTTTCAGTATTCAGTTTTCAGTATTCAGTTTTCAGTATTCAGTTTTCAGTGTTCAGTTTTCAGTATTCAGTGTTCAGTGTTCAGTATTCAGTATTCAGTTTTCAGGATTCAGTATTCAGTTTTCAGTATTCAGTTTTCAGTATTCAGTTTTCAGTTTTCAATATTGAGTTTTCAGTATTCAGTATTCAGTGTTCAGTTTTCAGTGTTCAGTGTTCAGTTTTCAGTTTTCATTTTTTAGTATTCAGTTTTCAGTTTTCAGTTTTCAGTTTTCAGTTTTCAGTGTTCAGTTTTCAGTATTCAGTGTTCAGTGTTCAGTATTCAATATTCAGTTTTCAGTATTCAGTATTCAGTTTTCAGTATTCAGTTTTCAGTATTCAGTGTTCTGTGTTTAGTATTCAGTGTACAGTTTTCAGTTTTCAGTTTTCAGTTTTCAATATTCAATTTTCAGTATTCAGTTTTCAGTAATCAGTTTTCAGTATTCAGTTTTCATTATTCAGTGTTCAGTTTTCAGTATTCATTATTCAGTTTTCAGTATTCAATATTCAGTTTTCTGTATTCAGTATTCAGTTTTCAGTATTCAGTTTTCAGTATTCAGTATTCAGTGTTCAGTTTTCAGTGTGCAGTGTTCAGTGTTCAGTATAAAATGTTCAGTGGTCAGTATTTAGTGTTCAGTCTTCAGTGTGCAGTGTTCAGTATTCAGTTTTCAGTGTTCAGTATTCTGTATTCAGTATTCAGTGTTCAGTATTCAGTATTCAGTGATCAGTATTAATTGTTCAGTGTTCTGTGTTCAGTGTTCAGTATTCAGTTTTCAATATTCATTATTCAGTGTTCTGTATTCAGTTTTCAGTATTCTGTCTTCAGTGTTCTGTATTCAGTGTTCAGTGTTCAGTATTCAGTGTTCAGTATTCTGTGTTCAGTGTTCAGTGTTCTGCATTCAGTGTTCAGTCTTCAGTGTTTCGTGCTCAGTGCTCAGCATTCAGTATTCGGTGTTCAGTGTTCAGTATTCAGTGTTCAGTGTCCAGTATTCAGTGCTTTGTGTTCAACATTCAGTGTTCTGTATTCAGTGTTCAGTGTTCAGTATTCAGTATTCGGAGTTCAGTGTTCTGTATTCAGTATTCATGGTTCCGTATTCAGTGTTCAGTATACAGTGTTCAGTATACAGTGTTCAGTATTCAGTATTCACTGTTCAATATTCAGTGTTCAGTATTCAGTGTTCAGTGTTCTGTATTCAGTGTTCAGTGCTCAGTGTAAAATGTTCAGTATCCAGTATAAAGTGTTCAGTATTCAGTATTCAGTGTTCAGTGTTCAGTGTTCAGTATTCAGTGTTCAGTACTCAGTGTTCAGTATTCAGTATTCAGTACTCAGTGTTCACTATTCAGTATTCAGTGTTCAATGTTCTGTATTCATTGTACAATGTTCAGTATTCAGTATAAAGTGTTCGGTGTTCAGTATTCAGTCTTCAGTATTCAGTGTTCATTATTCAGTATTCAGTTTTCAGTATTCAGTGTTCAGTATTCAGTATTCAGTATTGAGTGTTCAGTGTTCAGTATTCAGTCTTCAGTGTTCAGTGTTCAGTGTTCAGTACTCTGTGTTCAGTGAGCAGTGTTCTGCATTCAGTGTTCAGTATTCAGTGTTTCGTGCTCAGTGCTCAGTGTTCAGTGTTCATATTCTGTATTCAGTTTTCAGTGTTCTGTATTCAGTATTCGGTGTTCAGTGTTCAGTATACAGTGTTCAGTATTCAGTATTCACTGTTCAGTATTCAGTGTTCAGTGTTCAGTGTTCAGTATTCAGTCTTCAGTGTTCAGTGTTCAGTGTTCAGTACTCTGTGTTCAGTGAGCAGTGTTCTGCATTCAGTGTTCAGTATTCAGTGTTTCGTGCTCAGTGCTCAGTATTCATTATTCGGTGTTCAGTATTCAGTGTTCAGTATTCAGTGTTCAGTGTTCAGTGTTCAGTATTCAGTGATCAGTGTTTAGTATTCAGTGTTCAGTATTCAGTGATCGGTATTCAGTGTTCAGTGTTCAGTGTACAGTGTTCAGTATTCAGTATTCAGTATTCAGTATTCAATGTTCTGTGTTCAGTTTTCAGTTTTCAGTTTTCTGTATAAAGTGTTCAGTATTCAGTTTTCAGTATTCAGTTTTCAGTTTTCAGTATTCAGTGTTCAGTATTCAGTTTTCAGTATTCAGTATTCAGTATTCAGTGTTCAGTGATCAGTGTGCAGTTTTCAGTTTTCAGGTTCAGTGTTCAGTTTTCAGTTTTCAGTGTTCAGTGTTCAGTATTCAGTGTTCAGTGTTCAGTGTTCAGTATTCAGTATTCAGTGTTCAGTATTCAGTGTTCAGTTTTCAGTTTTCAGTGTTCAGTGTTCAGTATTCAGTGTTCAGTATTCAGTGTTCAGTATTCAGTGATCAGTATTCAGTGATCAGTATTCAGTGTTCTGTATTCAGTATTCAGTATTCAGTTTTCAGTTTTCAGTTTTCATTATTTAGTTTTCAGTGTTCAGTATTCAGTGTTCAGTGTTCCGTGCTCAGTATTCAGTATTCAGTGTTCAGTATTCAGTGTTCAGTTTTCAGTTTTCAGTTTTCTGTATAAAGTGTTCAGTATTCAGTTTTCAGTATTCAGTTTTCAGATTTCAGTATTCAGTGTTCAGTATTCAGTTTTCAGTATTCAGTATTCAGTATTCAGTGTTCAGTGATCAGTGTGCAGTTTTCAGTTTTCAGGTTCAGTGTTCAGTTTTCAGTTTTCAGTTTTCAGTGTTCAGTGTTCAGTATTCAGTGTTCAGTGTTCAGTGTTCAGTATTCAGTATTCAGTGTTCAGTATTCAGTGTTCAGTTTTCAGTTTTCAGTGTTCAGTGTTCAGTATTCAGTGTTCAGTATTCAGTGTTCAGTATTCAGTGATCAGTATTCAGTGATCAGTATTCAGTGTTCTGTATTCAGTATTCAGCAATCAGTTTTCAGTTTTCAGTTTTCATTATTTAGTTTTCAGTGTTCAGTATTCAGTGTTCAGTGTTCCGTGTTCAGTATTCAGTATTCAGTGTTCAGTATTCAGTGTTCAGTTTTCAGTTTTCAGTGTTCAGTGTTCAGTGTTCAGTGTTAAGTATTAAGTGTTCAGTATTCAGTGATCAGTATTCAGTGTTCAGTATTCAGTGTTCAGTATTCAGTTTTCAGTTTTCATTATTCAGTTTTCAGTTTTCAGTATTCTGTTTTCAGTATTCAGTATTCAGTGTTCAGTGTTCAGTGAGCAGTTTGCAGTGATCAGTATTCAGTGTTCAGTATTCAGTTTTCAGTTTTCAGTTTTCAGTGTTCAGTGTTCAGTGTTCAGTATTCAGTTTTCAGTATTCAGTGTTCAGTTTTCAGTGTTCAGTTTTCAGTTTTCAGTTTTCATTTTTCAGTATTCAGTGTTCAGTTTTCAGTGTTCAGTATTCAATATTCAGTTTTCAGTATTCAGTGTTCAGTTTTCAGTATTCAGTATTCAGTGTTCTGTGTTCAGTATTCAGTGTTCAGTTTTCAGTTTTCAGTTTTCAATGTTCAGTTTTCAGTATTCAGTTTTCAGTAATCAGTTTTCAGTATTCAGTTTTCATTATTCAGTGTTCAGTTTTCAGTATTCATTATTCAGTTTTCAGTATTCAGTTTTCAGTATTCAGTTTTCAGTATTCAGTTTTCAGTATTCAGTGTTCTGTGTTCAGTATTCAGTGTTCAGTTTTCAGTTTTCAGTTTTCAATATTCAGTTTTCAATATTCAGTTTTCAGTATTCAGTTTTCAGTAATCAGTTTTCAGTGTTCAGTTTTCATTATTCAGTGTTCAGTTTTCAGTATTCATTATTCAGTTTTCAGTATTCAATATTCAGTTTTCAGTATTCAGTATTCAGTTTTCAGTATTCAGTTTTCAGTATTCAGTATTCAGTATGCAGTATTCAGTATTCAGTATGCAGTGTTCAGTGTTCAGTGTTCAGTATTCAGTATTTAGTGATCAGTCTTCAGTGTGCAGTGTTCAGTATTCAGTTTTCAGTGTTCAGTGTTCAGTGTTCAGTGTTCAGTGTTCAGTGTTCAGTGTTCTGTATTCAGTATTCAGTGTTCAGTGTTCAGTATTCACTGTTCAGTTTTCACTGTTCAGTTTTCAGTGTTCAGATTTCAATTTTCAGTTTTCTGTGTTCAGTGTTCAGTGTTCAGTTTTCAGTTTTCTGTATTCAGTGTTCAGTATTCAACGTTCAGTGTTCAGTGTTCAGTTTTCAGTTTTCAGTTTTCTGTATTCAGTGTTCAGTGTTCAACGTTCAGTGTTCAGTATTCAGTTTTCAGTTTTCAGTATACAGTTTTCAGTATTCAGTGTTCAGTATTCAGTGTTCAGTTTTCAGTTTTCAGTTTTCAGTATTCAGTTTTCAGTGTTCAGTATTCAGTGTTCAGTTCTCTATTCAGTGTTCCGTGTTCAGTATTCCGTGTTCAGTATTCAGTGTTCAGTGCTCAGTGTTAAGTATTCAGTATTCAGTGTTCAGTGTTCACTGTTCAGTGTTCAGTATTGAGTGTTCAGTGTTCAGTGTTCAGTGTTCAGTGTTCTGTGATCAGTGTTCAGTGATCAATGTTCAGTGTTCAGTGTTCAGTGTTCAGTATTCAGTATTCAGTGTTCAGTATTCTGTGGTCACTGTTCAGTGTTCTGTCTTCAGTATTTTGTATTCAGTGTTCAGTATTCAGTATTCAGCATTCAATGTTCAGTATTCAATGTTCAGTGTTCAGTGTTCAGTATTCAGTATTCAGCATTCAGTATTCAGTGTTCAGTGTTCAGTACTTTGTATTCAGTGATCAGTATTCAGTGTTCAGTGTTCAGTATTCAGTGTTCAGTGTTCAGTATTCAGTGTTCAGTATTCAGTATTCAATGTTCAGTATTCAGTGTTCAGTATTCAGTTTTCCGTTTTTAGTATTCAGTGTTCAGTGTTCAGTATTCACTGTTCAGTGTTCAGTGTTCAGTATTCAGTGTTCAGTGTTCACTGTTCAGTGTTCAGTATTCAGTATTCAGTGTTCAGTATTCAGTTTTCAGTTTTCAGTGTTCAGTATTCAGTGTTCCGTGTTCCGTGTTCAGTTTCAGTATTCAGTATTCAGTGTTCAGTCTTCAGTGTTCAGTATTCAGTATTCAGTGTTCAGTGTTCAGTTTTCAGTGTTCAGTATCCAGTATTCAGTGTTCAGTGTTCCGTGTTCAGTATTCAGTGTTCAGTGTTCAGTATTCAGTGTTCAGCGTTCAGTATTCAGTGTTCAGTGTTCACTGTTCAGTGTCCAGTGTTCAGTTTACTGTGTTCAGTTTTCAGTGTTCAGTCTTCAGTTTTCAGTATTCAGTATTCAGTGTTCAGTGTTCAGTGTTCAGTGTTCAGTGTTCAGTATTCAGTGTTCAGTGTTCAGTGTTCAGTGATCAGTGTTCAGTGTTCAGTATTCAGTGATCAGTATTCAGTATTCAGTAGTCAGTATTCAATGATCAGTGTTCAGTATTCAGTGCTCAGTGTTCAGTATTCAGTATTCAGTATTCAATGTTCAGTATTCAATTTTCTGTATTCAGTGTTCAGTGCTCAGTAATCAGTTTTCAGTATTCAGTTTTCAGTATTCAGTATTCAGTGTTCAGTATTCAGTGTTCAGTGTTCAGTATTCAGTGTTCAGTGTTCAGTATTCAGTATTCAGTGTTCAGTATTCAGTGATCAGTGTTCAGTATTCAGTGTTCAGTGTTCAGTGTTCAGTGTTCAGTGTTCAGTATTCAGTGATCAGTGTTTAGTATTCAGTGTTCAGTATTCAGTGATCGGTATTCAGTGTTCAGTGTTCAGTGTACAGTGTTCAGTATTCAGTATTCAGTATTCAGTATTCAATGTTCAGTGTTCAGTTTTCAGTTTTCAGTTTTCTGTATAAAGTGTTCAGTATTCAGTTTTCAGTATTCAGTTTTCAGTTTTCAGTATTCAGTGTTCAGTATTCAGTTTTCAGTATTCAGTATTCAGTATTCAGTGTTCAGTGATCAGTGTGCAGTTTTCAGTTTTCAGGTTCAGTGTTCAGTTTTCAGTTTTCAGTGTTCAGTGTTCAGTATTCAGTGTTCAGTGTTCAGTGTTCAGTATTCAGTATTCAGTGTTCAGTATTCAGTGTTCAGTTTTCAGTTTTCAGTGTTCAGTGTTCAGTATTCAGTGTTCAGTATTCAGTGTTCAGTATTCAGTGATCAGTATTCAGTGATCAGTATTCAGTGTTCTGTATTCAGTATTCAGTATTCAGTTTTCAGTTTTCAGTTTTCATTATTTAGTTTTCAGTGTTCAGTATTCAGTGTTCAGTGTTCCGTGTTCAGTATTCAGTATTCAGTGTTCAGTATTCAGTGTTCAGTTTTCAGTTTTCAGTGTTCAGTGTTCAGTGTTAAGTATTAAGTGTTCAGTATTCAGTGATCAGTATTCAGTGTTCAGTATTCAGTGTTCAGTGTTCAGTATTCAGTGTTCAGTGTTCAGTGTTCAGTATTCAGTATTCAGTGTTCAGTATTCAGTGTTCAGTTTTCAGTTTTCAGTGTTCAGTGTTCAGTATTCAGTGTTCAGTATTCAGTGTTCAGTATTCAGTGTTCAGTATTCAGTGATCAGTATTCAGTGTTCTGTATTCAGTATTCAGTATTCAGTTTTCAGTTTTCAGTTTTCATTATTTAGTTTTCAGTGTTCAGTATTCAGTGTTCAGTGTTCCGTGTTCAGTATTCAGTATTCAGTGTTCAGTATTCAGTGTTCAGTTTTCAGTTTTCAGTGTTCAGTGTTCAGTGTTAAGTATTAAGTGTTCAGTATTCAGTGATCAGTATTCAGTGTTCAGTATTCAGTGTTCAGTATTCAGTTTTCAGTTTTCATTATTCAGTTTTCAGTTTTCAGTATTCTGTTTTCAGTATTCAGTATTCAGTGTTCAGTGTTCAGTGAGCAGTTTTCAGTGATCAGTATTCAGTGTTCAGTATTCAGTTTTCAGTTTTCAGTTTTCAGTGTTCAGTGTTCAGTGTTCAGTATTCAGTGTTCAGTTTTCAGTGTTCAGTTTTCAGTTTTCAGTTTTCATTTTTCAGTATTCAGTGTTCAGTTTTCAGTTTTCAGTTTTCAGTTTTCAGTTTTCAGTTTTCAGTGTTCAATGTTCAGTATTCAGTGTTCAGTTTTCAGTATTCAGTATTCAGTGTTCTGTGTTCAGTATTCAGTGTTCAGTTTTCAGTTTTCAGTTTTCAATGTTCAGTTTTCAGTATTCAGTTTTCAGTAATCAGTTTTCAGTATTCAGTTTTCATTATTCAGTGTTCAGTTTTCAGTATTCATTATTCAGTTTTCAGTATTCAGTTTTCAGTATTCAGTGTTCAGTATTCAGTTTTCAGTATTCAGTGTTCTGTGTTCAGTATTCAGTGTTCAGTTTTCAGTTTTCAGTTTTCAATATTCAGTTTTCAATATTCAGTTTTCAGTATTCAGTTTTCAGTAATCAGTTTTCAGTGTTCAGTTTTCATTATTCAGTGTTCAGTTTTCAGTATTCATTATTCAGTTTTCAGTATTCAATATTCAGTTTTCAGTATTCAGTATTCAGTTTTCAGTATTCAGTTTTCAGTATTCAGTATTCAGTATGCAGTATTCAGTATTCAGTATGCAGTGTTCAGTGTTCAGTATTCAGTATTTAGTGATCAGTCTTCAGTGTGCAGTGTTCAGTATTCAGTTTTCAGTGTTCAGTATTCAGTGTTCAGTGTTCAGTATTCAGTATTCAGTATTCAGTATGCAGTGTTCAGTGTTCAGTGTTCAGTGTTCAGTGTTCAGTGTTCAGTGTTCTGTATTCAGTATTCAGTGTTCAGTGTTCAGTATTCACTGTTCAGTTTTCACTGTTCAGTTTTCAGTGTTCAGATTTCAATTTTCAGTTTTCTGTGTTCAGTGTTCAGTGTTCAGTTTTCAGTTTTCTGTATTCAGTGTTCAGTATTCAACGTTCAGTGTTCAGTGTTCAGTTTTCAGTTTTCAGTTTTCTGTATTCAGTGTTCAGTGTTCAATGTTCAGTGTTCAGTATTCAGTTTTCAGTTTTCAGTATACAGTTTTCAGTATTCAGTGTTCAGTATTCAGTGTTCAGTTCTCTATTCAGTGTTCCGTGTTCAGTATTCCGTGTTCAGTATTCAGTGTTCAGTGCTCAGTGTTAAGTATTCAGTATTCAGTGTTCAGTGTTCACTGTTCAGTGTTCAGTATTGAGTGTTCAGTGTTCAGTGTTCAGTGTTCTGTGATCAGTGTTCAGTGATCAATGTTCAGTGTTCAGTGTTCAGTGTTCAGTATTCAGTATTCAGTGTTCAGTATTCTGTGGTCACTGTTCAGTGTTCTGTCTTCAGTATTTTGTATTCAGTGTTCAGTATTCAGTATTCAGCATTCAATGTTCAGTATTCAATGTTCAGTGTTCAGTGTTCAGTATTCAGTATTCAGCATTCAGTATTCAGTGTTCAGTGTTCAGTACTTTGTATTCAGTGATCAGTATTCAGTGTTCAGTGTTCAGTATTCAGTGTTCAGTGTTCAGTATTCAGTGTTCAGTGTTCAGTATTCAGTGTTCAGTATTCAGTATTCAATGTTCAGTATTCAGTGTTCAGTATTCAGTTTTCCGTTTTTAGTATTCAGTGTTCAGTGTTCAGTATTCACTGTTCAGTGTTCAGTGTTCAGTATTCAGTATTCAGTGTTCAGTGTTCACTGTTCAGTGTTCAGTATTCAGTATTCAGTGTTCAGTATTCAGTTTTCAGTTTTCAATGTTCAGTATTCAGTGTTCCGTGTTCCGTGTTCAGTTTCAGTATTCAGTATTCAGTGTTCAGTGTTCAGTTTTCAGTGTTCAGTATCCAGTATTCAGTGTTCAGTGTTCCGTGTTCAGTATTCAGTGTTCAGTGTTCAGTATTCAGTGTTCAGCGTTCAGTATTCAGTGTTCAGTGTTCACTGTTCAGTGTCCAGTGTTCAGTTTACTGTGTTCAGTTTTCAGTGTTCAGTCTTCAGTTTTCAGTATTCAGTATTCAGTGTTCAGTGTTCAGTGTTCAGTGTTCAGTGTTCAGTATTCAGTGTTCAGTGTTCAGTATTCAGTGTTCAGTGTTCAGTGTTCAGTATTCAGTATTCAGTGTTCAGTATTCAGTGTTCAGTTTTCAGTTTTCAGTGTTCAGTGTTCAGTATTCAGTGTTCAGTATTCAGTGATCAGTATTCAGTGATCAGTATTCAGTGTTCTGTATTCAGTATTCAGTATTCAGTTTTCAGTTTTCAGTTTTCATTATTTAGTTTTCAGTGTTCAGTATTCAGTGTTCAGTGTTCCGTGTTCAGTATTCAGTATTCAGTGTTCAGTATTCAGTGTTCAGTTTTCAGTTTTCAGTGTTCAGTGTTCAGTGTTAAGTATTAAGTGTTCAGTATTCAGTGATCAGTATTCAGTGTTCAGTATTCAGTGTTCAGTATTCAGTTTTCAGTTTTCATTATTCAGTTTTCAGTTTTCAGTATTCTGTTTTCAGTATTCAGTATTCAGTGTTCAGTGTTCAGTGAGCAGTTTTCAGTGATCAGTATTCAGTGTTCAGTATTCAGTTTTCAGTTTTCAGTTTTCAGTGTTCAGTGTTCAGTGTTCAGTATTCAGTGTTCAGTTTTCAGTGTTCAGTTTTCAGTTTTCAGTTTTCATTTTTCAGTATTCAGTGTTCAGTTTTCAGTTTTCAGTTTTCAGTTTTCAGTTTTCAGTTTTCAGTGTTCAATGTTCAGTATTCAGTGTTCAGTTTTCAGTATTCAGTATTCAGTGTTCTGTGTTCAGTATTCAGTGTTCAGTTTTCAGTTTTCAGTTTTCAATGTTCAGTTTTCAGTATTCAGTTTTCAGTAATCAGTTTTCAGTATTCAGTTTTCATTATTCAGTGTTCAGTTTTCAGTATTCATTATTCAGTTTTCAGTATTCAGTTTTCAGTATTCAGTGTTCAGTATTCAGTTTTCAGTATTCAGTGTTCTGTGTTCAGTATTCAGTGTTCAGTTTTCAGTTTTCAGTTTTCAATATTCAGTTTTCAATATTCAGTTTTCAGTATTCAGTTTTCAGTAATCAGTTTTCAGTGTTCAGTTTTCATTATTCAGTGTTCAGTTTTCAGTATTCATTATTCAGTTTTCAGTATTCAATATTCAGTTTTCAGTATTCAGTATTCAGTTTTCAGTATTCAGTTTTCAGTATTCAGTATTCAGTATGCAGTATTCAGTATTCAGTATGCAGTGTTCAGTGTTCAGTATTCAGTATTTAGTGATCAGTCTTCAGTGTGCAGTGTTCAGTATTCAGTTTTCAGTGTTCAGTATTCAGTGTTCAGTGTTCAGTATTCAGTATTCAGTATTCAGTATGCAGTGTTCAGTGTTCAGTGTTCAGTGTTCAGTGTTCAGTGTTCAGTGTTCTGTATTCAGTATTCAGTGTTCAGTGTTCAGTGTTCAGTATTCAGTATTCAGTTTTCAGTAATCAGTTTTCAGTGTTCAGTTTTCATTATTCAGTGTTCACTGTTCAGTGTCCAGTGTTCAGTTTACTGTGTTCAGTTTTCAGTGTTCAGTCTTCAGTTTTCAGTATTCAGTATTCAGTGTTCAGTGTTCAGTGTTCAGTGTTCAGTGTTCAGTATTCAGTGTTCAGTGTTCAGTATTCAGTGTTCAGTGTTCAGTGTTCAGTATTCAGTATTCAGTTTTCAGTAATCAGTTTTCAGTGTTCAGTTTTCATTATTCAGTGTTCAGTTTTCAGTATTCATTATTCAGTTTTCAGTATTCAATATTCAGTTTTCAGTATTCAGTATTCAGTTTTCAGTATTCAGTTTTCATTATTCAGTTTTCAGTGTTCAGTATTCAGTGTTCAGTGTTCCGTGTTCAGTATTCAGTATTCAGTGTTCAGTATTCAGTGTTCAGTTTTCAGTTTTCAGTGTTCAGTGTTCAGTGTTCAGTGTTAAGTATTAAGTGTTCAGTATTCAGTGATCAGTATTCAGTGTTCAGTATTCAGTGTTCAGTATTCAGTTTTCAGTTTTCATTATTCAGTTTTCAGTTTTCAGTATTCTGTTTTCAGTATTCAGTATTCAGTGTTCAGTGTTCAGTGAGCAGTTTTCAGTGATCAGTATTCAGTGTTCAGTATTCAGTTTTCAGTTTTCAGTTTTCAGTGTTCAGTGTTCAGTATTCAGTATTCAGTTTTCAGTATTCAGTGTTCAGTTTTCAGTGTTCAGTTTTCAGTTTTCAGTTTTCATTTTTCAGTATTCAGTGTTCAGTTTTCAGTTTTCAGTTTTCAGTTTTCAGTTTTCAGTTTTCAGTGTTCAATGTTCAGTATTCAGTGTTCAGTGTTCAGTATTCAATATTCAGTTTTCAGTATTCAGTGTTCAGTTTTCAGTATTCAGTATTCAGTGTTCTGTGTTCAGTATTCAGTGTTCAGTTTTCAGTTTTCAGTTTTCAATGTTCAGTTTTCAGTATTCAGTTTTCAGTAATCAGTTTTCAGTATTCAGTTTTCATTATTCAGTGTTCAGTTTTCAGTATTCATTATTCAGTTTTCAGTATTCAGTTTTCAGTATTCAGTGTTCAGTATTCAGTTTTCAGTATTCAGTGTTCTGTGTTCAGTATTCAGTGTTCAGTTTTCAGTTTTCAGTTTTCAATATTCAGTTTTCAATATTCAGTTTTCAGTATTCAGTTTTCAGTAATCAGTTTTCAGTGTTCAGTTTTCATTATTCAGTGTTCAGTTTTCAGTATTCATTATTCAGTTTTCAGTATTCAATATTCAGTTTTCAGTATTCAGTATTCAGTTTTCAGTATTCAGTTTTCAGTATTCAGTATTCAGTATGCAGTATTCAGTATTCAGTATGCAGTGTTCAGTGTTCAGTATTCAGTATTTAGTGATCAGTCTTCAGTGTGCAGTGTTCAGTATTCAGTTTTCAGTGTTCAGTATTCAGTGTTCAGTGTTCAGTATTCAGTATTCAGTATTCAGTATGCAGTGTTCAGTGTTCAGTGTTCAGTGTTCAGTGTTCAGTGTTCAGTGTTCAGTGTTCAGTGTTCTGTATTCAGTATTCAGTGTTCAGTATTCAGTGTTCAGTGTTCTGTATTCAGTATTCAGTGTTCAGGGTTCAGTATTCACTGTTCAGTTTTCACTGTTCAGTTTTCAGTGTTCAGATTTCAATTTTCAGTTTTCTGTGTTCAGTGTTCAGTGTTCAGTTTTCAGTTTTCTGTATTCAGTGTTCAGTATTCAACGTTCAGTGTTCAGTGTTCAGTTTTCAGTTTTCAGTTTTCTGTATTCAGTGTTCAGTGTTCAATGTTCAGTGTTCAGTATTCAGTTTTCAGTTTTCAGTATACAGTTTTCAGTATTCAGTGTTCAGTATTCAGTGTTCAGTTTTCAGTTTTCAGTTTTCAGTATTCAGTTTTCAGTGTTCAGTATTCAGTGTTCAGTTCTCTATTCAGTGTTCCGTGTTCAGTATTCCGTGTTCAGTATTCAGTGTTCAGTGCTCAGTGTTAAGTATTCAGTATTCAGTGTTCAGTGTTCACTGTTCAGTGTTCAGTATTGAGTGTTCAGTGTTCAGTGTTCAGTGTTCAGTGTTCTGTGATCAGTGTTCAGTGATCAATGTTCAGTGTTCAGTGTTCAGTGTTCAGTATTCAGTATTCAGTGTTCAGTATTCTGTGGTCACTGTTCAGTGTTCTGTCTTCAGTATTTTGTATTCAGTGTTCAGTATTCAGTATTCAGCATTCAATGTTCAGTATTCAATGTTCAGTGTTCAGTGTTCAGTATTCAGTATTCAGCATTCAGTATTCAGTGTTCAGTGTTCAGTACTTTGTATTCAGTGATCAGTATTCAGTGTTCAGTGTTCAGTATTCAGTGTTCAGTGTTCAGTATTCAGTGTTCAGTGTTCAGTATTCAGTGTTCAGTATTCAGTATTCAATGTTCAGTATTCAGTGTTCAGTATTCAGTTTTCCGTTTTTAGTATTCAGTGTTCAGTGTTCAGTATTCACTGTTCAGTGTTCAGTGTTCAGTATTCAGTGTTCAGTGTTCACTGTTCAGTGTTCAGTATTCAGTATTCAGTGTTCAGTATTCAGTTTTCAGTTTTCAGTGTTCAGTATTCAGTGTTCCGTGTTCCGTGTTCAGTTTCAGTATTCAGTATTCAGTGTTCAGTCTTCAGTGTTCAGTATTCAGTATTCAGTGTTCAGTGTTCAGTTTTCAGTGTTCAGTATCCAGTATTCAGTGTTCAGTGTTCCGTGTTCAGTATTCAGTGTTCAGTGTTCAGTATTCAGTGTTCAGCGTTCAGTATTCAGTGTTCAGTGTTCACTGTTCAGTGTCCAGTGTTCAGTTTACTGTGTTCAGTTTTCAGTGTTCAGTCTTCAGTTTTCAGTATTCAGTATTCAGTGTTCAGTGTTCAGTGTTCAGTGTTCAGTGTTCAGTATTCAGTGTTCAGTGTTCAGTGTTCAGTGATCAGTGTTCAGTGTTCAGTATTCAGTGATCAGTATTCAGTATTCAGTAGTCAGTATTCAATGATCAGTGTTCAGTATTCAGTGCTCAGTGTTCAGTATTCAGTATTCAGTATTCAATGTTCAGTATTCAATTTTCTGTATTCAGTGTTCAGTGCTCAGTAATCAGTTTTCAGTATTCAGTTTTCAGTATTCAGTATTCAGTGTTCAGTATTCAGTGTTCAGTGTTCAGTATTCAGTGTTCAGTATTCAGTGTTTCGTGCTCAGTGCTCAGTATTCATTATTCGGTGTTCAGTATTCAGTGTTCAGTATTCAGTGTTCAGTGTTCAGTGTTCCGTATTCAGTGATCAGTGTTTAGTATTCAGTGTTCAGTATTCAGTGATCGGTATTCAGTGTTCAGTGTTCAGTGTACAGTGTTCAGTATTCAGTATTCAGTATTCAGTATTCAATGTTCAGTGTTCAGTTTTCAGTTTTCAGTTTTCTGTATAAAGTGTTCAGAATTCAGTTTTCAGTATTCAGTTTTCAGTTTTCAGTATTCAGTGTTCAGTATTCAGTTTTCAGTATTCAGTATTCAGTATTCAGTGTTCAGTGATCAGTGTGCAGTTTTCAGTTTTCAGGTTCAGTGTTCAGTTTTCAGTTTTCAGTGTTCAGTGTTCAGTATTCAGTGTTCAGTGTTCAGTGTTCAGTATTCAGTATTCAGTGTTCAGTATTCAGTGTTCAGTTTTCAGTTTTCAGTGTTCAGTGTTCAGTATTCAGTGTTCAGTATTCAGTGTTCAGTATTCAGTGATCAGTATTCAGTGATCAGTATTCAGTGTTCTGTATTCAGTATTCAGTATTCAGTTTTCAGTTTTCAGTTTTCATTATTTAGTTTTCAGTGTTCAGTATTCAGTGTTCAGTGTTCCGTGTTCAGTATTCAGTATTCAGTGTTCAGTATTCAGTGTTCAGTTTTCAGTTTTCAGTGTTCAGTGTTCAGTGTTAAGTATTAAGTGTTCAGTATTCAGTGATCAGTATTCAGTGTTCAGTATTCAGTGTTCAGTATTCAGTTTTCAGTTTTCATTATTCAGTTTTCAGTTTTCAGTATTCTGTTTTCAGTATTCAGTATTCAGTGTTCAGTGTTCAGTGAGCAGTTTTCAGTGATCAGTATTCAGTGTTCAGTATTCAGTTTTCAGTTTTCAGTTTTCAGTGTTCAGTGTTCAGTGTTCAGTATTCAGTTTTCAGTATTCAGTGTTCAGTTTTCAGTGTTCAGTTTTCAGTTTTCAGTTTTCATTTTTCAGTATTCAGTGTTCAGTTTTCAGTTTTCAGTTTTCAGTTTTCAGTTTTCAGTGTTCAATGTTCAGTATTCAGTGTTCAGTGTTCAGTATTCAATATTCAGTTTTCAGTATTCAGTGTTCAGTTTTCAGTATTCAGTATTCAGTGTTCTGTGTTCAGTATTCAGTGTTCAGTTTTCAGTTTTCAGTTTTCAATGTTCAGTTTTCAGTATTCAGTTTTCAGTAATCAGTTTTCAGTATTCAGTTTTCATTATTCAGTGTTCAGTTTTCAGTATTCATTATTCAGTTTTCAGTATTCAGTTTTCAGTATTCAGTTTTCAGTATTCAGTTTTCAGTATTCAGTGTTCTGTGTTCAGTATTCAGTGTTCAGTTTTCAGTTTTCAGTTTTCAATATTCAGTTTTCAATATTCAGTTTTCAGTATTCAGTTTTCAGTAATCAGTTTTCAGTGTTCAGTTTTCATTATTCAGTGTTCAGTTTTCAGTATTCATTATTCAGTTTTCAGTATTCAATATTCAGTTTTCAGTATTCAGTATTCAGTTTTCAGTATTCAGTTTTCAGTATTCAGTATTCAGTATGCAGTATTCAGTATTCAGTATGCAGTGTTCAGTGTTCAGTATTCAGTATTTAGTGATCAGTCTTCAGTGTGCAGTGTTCAGTATTCAGTTTTCAGTGTTCAGTATTCAGTGTTCAGTGTTCAGTATTCAGTATTCAGTATTCAGTATGCAGTGTTCAGTGTTCAGTGTTCAGTGTTCAGTGTTCAGTGTTCAGTGTTCAGTGTTCTGTATTCAGTATTCAGTGTTCAGTGTTCAGTATTCACTGTTCAGTTTTCACTGTTCAGTTTTCAGTGTTCAGATTTCAATTTTCAGTTTTCTGTGTTCAGTGTTCAGTGTTCAGTTTTCAGTTTTCTGTATTCAGTGTTCAGTATTCAACGTTCAGTGTTCAGTGTTCAGTTTTCAGTTTTCAGTTTTCTGTATTCAGTGTTCAGTGTTCAATGTTCAGTGTTCAGTATTCAGTTTTCAGTTTTCAGTATACAGTTTTCAGTATTCAGTGTTCAGTATTCAGTGTTCAGTTCTCTATTCAGTGTTCCGTGTTCAGTATTCCGTGTTCAGTATTCAGTGTTCAGTGCTCAGTGTTAAGTATTCAGTATTCAGTGTTCAGTGTTCACTGTTCAGTGTTCAGTATTGAGTGTTCAGTGTTCAGTGTTCAGTGTTCAGTGTTCTGTGATCAGTGTTCAGTGATCAATGTTCAGTGTTCAGTATTCAGTATTCAGTGTTCAGTGTTCAGTATTCAGTGTTCAGTGTTCAGTATTCAGTATTCAGTGTTCAGTATTCTGTGGTCACTGTTCAGTGTTCTGTCTTCAGTATTTTGTATTCAGTGTTCAGTATTCAGTATTCAGCATTCAATGTTCAGTATTCAATGTTCAGTGTTCAGTGTTCAGTATTCAGTATTCAGCATTCAGTATTCAGTGTTCAGTGTTCAGTACTTTGTATTCAGTGATCAGTATTCAGTGTTCAGTGTTCAGTATTCAGTGTTCAGTGTTCAGTATTCAGTGTTCAGTGTTCAGTATTCAGTGTTCAGTATTCAGTATTCAATGTTCAGTATTCAGTGTTCAGTATTCAGTTTTCCGTTTTTAGTATTCAGTGTTCAGTGTTCAGTATTCACTGTTCAGTGTTCAGTGTTCAGTATTCAGTGTTCAGTGTTCACTGTTCAGTGTTCAGTATTCAGTATTCAGTGTTCAGTATTCAGTTTTCAGTTTTCAGTGTTCAGTATTCAGTGTTCCGTGTTCCGTGTTCAGTTTCAGTATTCAGTATTCAGTGTTCAGTCTTCAGTATTCAGTATTCAGTATTCAGTGTTCAGTGTTCAGTTTTCAGTGTTCAGTATCCAGTATTCAGTGTTCAGTGTTCCGTGTTCAGTATTCAGTGTTCAGTGTTCAGTATTCAGTGTTCAGCGTTCAGTATTCAGTGTTCAGTGTTCACTGTTCAGTGTCCAGTGTTCAGTTTACTGTGTTCAGTTTTCAGTGTTCAGTCTTCAGTTTTCAGTATTCAGTATTCAGTGTTCAGTGTTCAGTGTTCAGTGTTCAGTGTTCAGTATTCAGTGTTCAGTGTTCAGTGTTCAGTGATCAGTGTTCAGTGTTCAGTATTCAGTGATCAGTATTCAGTATTCAGTAGTCAGTATTCAATGATCAGTGTTCAGTATTCAGTGCTCAGTGTTCAGTATTCAGTATTCAATGTTCAGTATTCAATTTTCTGTATTCAGTGTTCAGTGCTCAGTAATCAGTTTTCAGTATTCAGTTTTCAGTATTCAGTATTCAGTGTTCAGTATTCAGTGTTCAGTGTTCAGTATTCAGTGTTCAGTATTCAGTGTTCAGTATTCAGTGTTCAGTGTTCAGTGTTCAGTATTCAGTGTTCAGTGTTCAGTATTCAGTATTCAGTGTTCAGTATTCAGTGATCAGTGTTCAGTATTCAGTGTTCAGTGTTCAGTGTTCAGTGTTCAG
Organism: Chiloscyllium plagiosum; assembly: GCF_037043375.1. Lineage (NCBI taxonomy): Eukaryota > Metazoa > Chordata > Chondrichthyes > Orectolobiformes > Hemiscylliidae > Chiloscyllium > Chiloscyllium plagiosum. Next base: position 9,453,780 of record NW_028270178.1, read on the forward strand.
TGTTCAGTATTCAGTGATCAGTGTTCAGCATTCAGTGTTCAGTATTCAGTGATCAGTATTCAGGGTTCAGTGTTCAGTATTCAGTATTCAGTTTTCAGTATTCAGTATTCAGTATTCAGTGTTCAGTCTTCAGTTTTCAGTATTCAGTATTCAGTGATCAGTATTCAGGATTCAGTGTTCAGTATTCAGTGATCAGTATTCAGTGTTCAGTGTTCAGTATTCAGTATTCAGTGTTCAGTATTCAGTCTTCAGTATTCATTATTCAATGTTCAGTATACAGTGTTCAGTATTCAGTATTCAGAGTTCAGTGTTCAGTGTTTTGTATTCAGTTTTCAGTATTCAGTGTTCAGTATTTAGTGTTCAGTCTTCAGTGTTCAGTATTCAGATTTCAGTGTTCAGTATTCAGTGTTCAGTGGTCAGTATTTAGTGTTCAGTCTTCAGTGTTCAGTTTACAGTGTTCAGTGTTCAGTGCTCAGTGTTCAGTATTCAGTGTTCAGTATTCAGCGATCAGTGTTCAGTGTTCAGTATTCATTGTTCAGTGTTCAGTGCTTTGTATTCAGTGTTCAGTATTCAGTGTGCAGTATTCAGTGTTCAGTATTCAGTGTGCAGTATTCAGTGTTCAGTGTTTTGTATTCAGTGTTCACTATTCAGTGTTCGGTATTCAGTCTTCAGTATTCAGCAATCAATGTTCAGTATTCAATGTTCAGTGTTCAGTATTCAGTATTCAGCGTTCAGTGTTCAGTGCTTTGTATTCAGTGTTCAGTGTTCAGTGTTCAGTGTTCAGTATTCAGTATTCAGTATTCAGTTTTCAGTATTCAGTGTTCAGTGATCAGTATTCAGTGTTCAGTATTCAGTGTTCAGTATTCAGTATTCAGTATTCAATGTTCAGTATTCAGTATTCAGTTTTCAGTTTTCCGTTTTCAGTATTCAGTGTTCAGTGTTCAGTATTCACTGTTCAGTGTTCAGTGTTCAGTATTCAGTGTTCAGTATTCAGTATTCAGTTTTCAGTTTTCAGTATTCACTGTTCAGTGTTCAGTGTTCAGTATTCAGTATTCAGTTTTCAGTTTTCAGTATTCAGTGTTCAGTATTCACTGTTCAGTGTTCAGTGTTCAGTATTCAGTATTCAGTGTTCAGTATTCAGTTTTCAGTTTTTAGTATTCAGTGTTCAGTGTTCAGTATTCAGTGTTCAGTTTTCAGTGTTCAGTGTTCAGTATTCAGTATTCAGTGTTCAGTGTTCAGTTTTCAGTGTTCAGTTTTCAGTGTTCAGTGTTCAGTATTCAGTGTTCAGCGTTCAGTATTCAGTATTCAGTGTTCACTGTTCAGTGTCCAGTATTTAGTGTTCACTGTTCAGTGTCCAGTATTCAGTGTTCATTTCTCTGTTCAGTATTCAGTGTTCAGTGTTTTGTATTCAGTGTTCACTATTCAGTGTTCAGTATTCAGTCTTCAGTATTCAGCATTCAATGTTCAGTATTCAATGTTCAGTGTTCAGTGTTCAGTATTCAATGTTCAGTGTTCAGTATTCAGTGTTCAGTGTTCAGTATTCAGTGTTCAGTATTCAGTGTTCAGTATTCAATGTTCAGTGTTCAGTGTTCAGTATTCAATGTTCAGTGTTCAGTGTTCAGTATTCAGTATTCAGCATTCAGTATTCAGTGTTCAGTGTTCAGTGCTTTGTATTCAATGTTCAGTGTTCAGTGTTCAGTATTCAGTATTCAGTGTTCACTATTCAGTGTTCAGTTTTCAGTGTTCAGTGTTCAGTGTTCAGTATTCAGTGTTCAGTATTCAGTGTTCAGTGTTCAGTGCTTTGTATTCAATGTTCAGTGTTCAGTGTTCAGTATTCAGTATTCAGTGTTCACTATTCAGTGTTCAGTTTTCAGTGTTCAGTGTTCAGTTTTCAGTATTCAGTTTTCAGTGTTCAGTATTCACTGTTCAGTGTTCAGTGTTCAGTGCTTTGTATTCAGTGTTCAGTATTCAGTGATCAGTATTCAGTATTCAGTGTTCAGTGTTCAGTATTCAGTGTTCAGTATTCAGTATTCAGTATTCAATGTTCAGTATTCAGTGTTCAGTATTCAGTTTTCCGTTTTCAGTATTCAGTGTTAAGTGTTCAGTATTCACTGTTCAGTGTTCAGTATTCAGTATACAGTGTTCACTGTTCAGTGTTCAGTATTCAGTATTCACTGTTCAGTATTCAGTGTTCAGTATTCAGTGTTCAGTGTTCTGTATTCAGTGTTCAGTGCTCAGTGTAAAATGTTCAGTATCCAGTATAAAGTGTTCAGTATTCAGTATTCAGTGTTCAGTGTTCAGTGTTCAGTATTCAGTGTTCAGTACTCAGTGTTCAGTATTCAGTATTCAGTACTCAGTGTTCACTATTCAGTATTCAGTGTTCAGTGTTCTGTATTCATAGTACAATGTTCAGTATTCAGTATAAAGTGTTCGGTGTTCAGTATTCAGTCTTCAGTATTCAGTGTTCATTATTCAGTATTCAGTTTTCAGTATTCAGTGTTCAGTATTCAGTATTCAGTATTGAGTGTTCAGTGTTCATATTCTGTATTCAGTTTTCAGTGTTCTGTATTCATTGTACAATGTTCAGTATTCAGTCTTCAGTTTTCAATATTCAGTGTTCAGTATTCAGTATTCAGTCTTTAGTATTCAGTGTTCAATGTTCAGTGTTCAGTGTTCAGTGTTCAGTGTTCAGTATTCACTGTTCAGTTTTCACTGTTCAGTTTTCAGTGTTCAGATTTCAATTTTCAGTTTTCTGTGTTCAGTGTTCAGTGTTCAGTTTTCAGTTTTCTGTATTCAGTGTTCAGTATTCAACGTTCAGTGTTCAGTGTTCAGTTTTCAGTTTTCAGTTTTCTGTATTCAGTGTTCAGTGTTCAATGTTCAGTGTTCAGTATTCAGTTTTCAGTTTTCAGTATACAGTTTTCAGTATTCAGTGTTCAGTATTCAGTGTTCAGTTTTCAGTTTTCAGTTTTCAGTATTCAGTTTTCAGTGTTCAGTATTCAGTGTTCAGTTCTCTATTCAGTGTTCCGTGTTCAGTATTCCGTGTTCAGTATTCAGTGTTCAGTGCTCAGTGTTAAGTATTCAGTATTGAGTGTTCAGTGTTCACTGTTCAGTGTTCAGTATTGAGTGTTCAGTGTTCAGTGTTCAGTGTTCTGTGATCAGTGTTCAGTGATCAATGTTCAGTGTTCAGTGTTCAGTGTTCAGTATTCAGTATTCAGTGTTCAGTATTCTGTGGTCACTGTTCAGTGTTCTGTCTTCAGTATTTTGTATTCAGTGTTCAGTATTCAGTATTCAGCATTCAATGTTCAGTATTCAATGTTCAGTGTTCAGTGTTCAGTATTCAGTATTCAGCATTCAGTATTCAGTGTTCAGTGTTCAGTACTTTGTATTCAGTGATCAGTATTCAGTGTTCAGTGTTCAGTATTCAGTGTTCAGTGTTCAGTATTCAGTGTTCAGTGTTCAGTATTCAGTGTTCAGTATTCAGTGTTCAGTATTCAGTTTTCCGTTTTTAGTATTCAGTGTTCAGTGTTCAGTATTCACTGTTCAGTGTTCAGTGTTCAGTATTCAGTGTTCAGTGTTCACTGTTCAGTGTTCAGTATTCAGTATTCAGTGTTCAGTGTTCAGTTTTCAGTTTTCAGTGTTCAGTATTCAGTGTTCCGTGTTCAGTTTCAGTATTCAGTATTCAGTGTTCAGTCTTCAGTGTTCAGTATTCAGTATTCAGTGTTCAGTGTTCAGTTTTCAGTGTTCAGTATCCAGTATTCAGTGTTCAGTGTTCCGTGTTCAGTATTCAGTGTTCAGTGTTCAGTATTCAGTGTTCAGCGTTCAGTATTCAGTGTTCAGTGTTCACTGTTCAGTGTCCAGTGTTCAGTTTACTGTGTTCAGTTTTCAGTGTTCAGTCTTCAGTTTTCAGTGTTCAGTGTTCAGTGTTCAGTCTTAAGTGTTAAGTGTTCAGTGTTCAGTGTTCAGTATTCAGTGTTCAGTGATCAGTGTTCAGTGTTCAGTATTCAGTGATCAGTATTCAGTATTCAGTAGTCAGTATTCAATGATCAGTGTTCAGTATTCAGTGCTCAGTGTTCAGTATTCAGTATTCAGTATTCAATGTTCAGTATTCAATTTTCTGTATTCAGTGTTCAGTGCTCAGTAATCAGTTTTCAGTATTCAGTTTTCAGTATTCAGTATTCAGTGTTCAGTATTCAGTGTTCAGTGTTCAGTATTCAGTGTTCAGTATTCAGTGTTCAGTGTTCAGTGTTCAGTATTCAGTGATCAGTGTTCAGTGTTCAGTGTTCAGTGTTCAGTATTCAGTATTCAGTGTTCAGTATTCAGTGATCAGTATTCAGTGTTCAGTGTTCAGTATTCAGTGTTCAGTGTTCAGTATTCAGTGATCAGTGTTCAGCATTCAGTGTTCAGTATTCAGTGATCAGTATTCAGGGTTCAGTGTTCAGTATTCAGTATTCAGTTTTCAGTATTCAGTTTTCAGTGTTCAGTATTCAGTATTCAGTGTTCAGTATTCAGTGTTCAGTCTTCAGTTTTCAGTATTCAGTATTCAGTGATCAGTGTTCAGGATTCAGTGTTCAGGATTCAGTGTTCAGTATTCAGTGATCAGTATTCAGTGTTCAGTGTTCAGTATTCAGTCTTCAGTATTCATTATTCAATGTTCAGTATACAGTGTTCAGTATTCAGTATTCAGCGTTCAGTGTTCAGTGTTTTGTATTCAGTTTTCAGTATTCAGTGTTCAGTATTTAGTGTTCAGTCTTCAGTGTTCAGTATTCAGATTTCAGTGTTCAGTATTCAGTGTTCAATATTCAGTGTGCAGTGTTCAGTGTTCAGTATAAAGTGTTCAGTGGTCAGTATTTAGTGTTCAGTCTTCAGTGTGCAGTGTTCAGTGTTCAGTTTACAGTGTTCAGTGTTCAGTGCTCAGTGTTCAGTGTTCAGTGTTCAGTGTTCAGTGGTCAGTATTTAGTGTTCAGTCTTCAGTGTGCAGTGTTCAGTGTTCAGTTTACAGTGTTCAGTATTCAGCGATCAGTGTTCAGTGTTCAGTATTCATTGTTCAGTGTTCAGTGCTTTGTATTCAGTGTTCAGTGTTCAGTATTCAGTGTTCAGTATTCAGTGTTCAGTGTTCAGTATTCAGTATTCAGTGTTCATTTCTCTGTTCAGTATTCAGTGTTCAGTGCTTTGTATTCAGTGTGCAGTATTCAGTGTTCAGTGTTCAGTATTCAGTGTTCAGTGTTCAGTATTCAGTATTCAGTTTTCATTTCTCTGTTCAGTATTCAGTGTTCAGTGTTTTGTATTCAGTGTTCACTATTCAGTGTTCGGTATTCAGTCTTCAGTATTCAGCATTCAATGTTCAGTATTCAATGTTCAGTGTTCAGTGTTCAGTATTCAGTATTCAGCGTTCAGTGTTCAGTGCTTTGTATTCAGTGTTCAGTGTTCAGTGTTCAGTATTCAGTGTTCAGTATTCAGTGTTCAGTGTTCACTGTTCAGTGTTCAGTATTCAGTATTCAGTTTTCAGTTTTCAGTATTCAGTGTTCAGTATTCACTGTTCAGTGTTCAGTGTTCAGTATTCAGTATTCAGTGTTCAGTATTCAGTTTTCAGTTTTTAGTATTCAGTGTTCAGTGTTCAGTATTCACTGTTCAGTATTCAGTCTTCAGTATTCAGTGTTCAGTTTTCAGTGTTCAGTGTTCAGTATTCAGTATTCAGTGTTCACTTTTCAGTTTTCAGTATTCAGTTTTCAGTATTCAGTTTTCAGACTTCAGTGTTCAGTATTCAGTATTCAGTGTTCAGTGTTCAGTTTTCAGTGTTCAGTTTTCAGTGTTCAGTGTTCAGTATTCAGTGTTCAGCGTTCAGTATTCAGTATTCAGTGTTCACTGTTCAGTGTCCAGTATTTAGTGTTCACTGTTCAGTGTCCAGTATTCAGTGTTCATTTCTCTGTTCAGTATTCAGTGTTCAGTGTTTTGTATTCAGTGTTCACTATTCACTGTTCAGTATTCAGTCTTCAGTATTCAGCATTCAATGTTCAGTATTCAATGTTCAGTGTTCAGTGTTCAGTATTCAATGTTCAGTGTTCAGTATTCAATGTTCAATGTTCAGTGTTCAGTGTTCAGTATTCAGTGTTCAGTATTCAGTGTTCAGTATTCAATGTTCAGTGTTCAGTGTTCAGTATTCAATGTTCAGTGTTCAGTATTCAATGTTCAGTGTTCAGTGTTCAGTATTCAGTATTCAGCATTCAGTATTCAGTGTTCAGTGTTCAGTGCTTTGTATTCAGTGTTCAGAGTTCAGTGTTCAGTATTCAGTATTCAGTGTTCACTATTCAGTGTTCAGTTTTCAGTGTTCAGTGTTCAGTTTTCAGTATTCAGTTTTCAGTGTTCAGTATTCACTGTTCAGTGTTCAGTGTTCAGTGCTTTGTATTCAGTGTTCAGTATTCAGTGATCAGTATTCAGTGTTCAGTGTTCAGTATTCAGTGTTCAGTATTCAGTGTTCAGTATTCAGTTTTCCGTTTTCAGTATTCAGTGTTAAGTGTTCAGTATTCACTGTTCAGTGTTCAGTATACAGTGTTCACTGTTCAGTGTTCAGTATTCAGTATTCAGTGTTCAGTATTCAGTTTTCAGTTTTCAGTATTCAGTGTTCAGTATTCACTGTTCAGTGTTCAGTATTCAGTCTTCAGTATTCATTGTTCAGTATTCAGTGCTCCGTGTTCAGTTTTCAGTATTCAGTTTTCAGTCTTCAGTGTTCAGTATTCAGTATTCAGTGTTCAGTGTTCAGTTTTCAGTGTTCAGTATCCAGTATTCAGTGTTCAGTGTTCAGCGTTCCGTGTTCAGTATTCAGTGTTCCGTGTTCAGTATTCAGTGTTCAGTGTTCAGTGTTCAGCGTTCAGTGTTCAGCGTTCAGTGTTCACTGTTCAGTGTCCAGTATTCAGTTTTCTGTGTTCAGTTTTCAGTGTTCAGTCTTCAGTTTTCAGTATTCAGTATTCAGTGTTCTGTATTCAGTGTTCAGTGTTCAGTGTTCAGTGTTCAGTGTTTTGTATTCAGTGTTCAGTGTTCAGTGTTCAGTATTCAGTATTCAGTATTCAATGTTCAGTATTTAGTTTTCTGTATTCAGTGTTCAGTGTTCAGTATTCAGTTTTCAGTATTCAGTTTTCAGTTTACAGTATTCAGTATTCAGTGTTCAGTATTCAGTGTTCAGTATTCAGTGTTCAGTGTTCAGTGTTCAGTATTCAGTGATCAGTGTTCAGTATTCAGTGTTCAGTATTCAGTGATCAGTATTCAGTGATCAGTATTCAGTGTTCAGTGTTCAGTATTCAGTGTTCATTATTCAGTGTTCAGTATTCAGTATTCAGTATTCAGTGTTCAGTATTCAGTGATCAGTGTTCAGCATTCAGTGTTCAGTATTCAGTGTTCAGTGTTCAGTATTCAGTTTTCAGTTTTCAGTACTCAGTGTTCAGTATTCAGTATTCAGTGTTCAGTTTTCAGTATTCAGTGTTCAGTATTCAGTATTCAGTGTTCAGTGTTCAGTATTCAGTGTTCAGTATTCAGTGTTCAGTATTCATTATTCAATGTTCAGTGCTCAGTTTTCAGTTTTCAGTTTTCTGTATTCAGTGTTCAGTGTTCAGTATTCAGTGTTCAGTGTACAGTTTTCAGTTTTCAGTTTTCTGTATTCAGTGTTCAGTATTCAGTGTTCAGTATTCAGTGTTCAGTGTTCAGTGTACAGTATTCAGTGTTCAGTGTTCAGTGTTCAGTATTCAGTGTTCTGTATTCAGTATTCAGTGTTCAGTGTTCAGTGCTTTGTATTCAGTATTCAGTGCTCAGTATTCAGTGTGCAGTATTCAGTGTTGAGTATTCAGTGTTCAGTGTTCAGTATTCAGTGTTCAGTGTTCAGTATTCAGTGTTCAGTTCTCTGTTCAGTATTCAGTGTTCAGTGTTTTGTATTCAGTGTTCACTATTCAGTGTTCGGTATTCAGTCTTCAGTGTTCAGTATTCAGATTTCAGTGTTGAGTATTCAGTGTTCAGTATTCAGTGTTCAGTATTCAGTGTGCAGTGTTCAGTGTTCAGTATAAAGTGTTCAGTGGTCAGTAGTTAGTGTTCAGTCTTCAGTGTGCAGTATTCAGTGTTCAGTGTTCAGTATTCAGTGTTCAGTATTCTGTATTCAGTGTTCAGTATTCAGTGTTCAGTGTTTTGTATTCAGTGTTCACTAATCAGAGTTCGGTATTCAGTCTTCAGTATTCAGCATTCAATGTTCAGTTTTCAGTGTTCAGTATTCAGTATTCAATGTTCAGTGTTCAGTTTTCAATTTTCAGTTTTCTGTGTTCAGTGTTCAGTTTTCAGTTTTCTGTATTCAGTTTTCAGTATTCAGTATTCAGTGTTCAGTTTTCAGTTTTCTGTATTCAGTGTTCAGTGTTCAGTATTCAGTGTTCAGGATTCAGTGTTCAATGTTCAGTGTTCAGTTTTCAGTTTTCAGTTTTCAGTATTCAGTATTCAGTTTTCAGTTTACTGTTTTCAGTATTCAGTGTTCAGTATTCAGTGTTCAGTTTTCAGTATTCAGTTTTCAGTGTTCAGTGTTCAGTGTTCAGTATTCAGTATTCAGTTTTCAGTGTTCAGTGTTCAGTATTCAGTGTTCAGTTCTCTGATGAGTGTTCGGTTTTCAGTATTCAGTGTTCAGTGTTCACTGTTCAGTGTTCAATGTTCTGTATTCAGTGTTCAGTGATCAGTGTTAAGTGATCAATGTTTAGTGTTCAGAATTCAGTGTTCAGTGTTCAGTGTTCAGTGTTCAGTATTCTGTGTTCTGTGTTCAGTGTTCAGTGTTCTGTGTTCAGTGTTCAGTATTCAGTGTTCAGTGTTCAGTGTCCAGTGTTCAGTGTCCAGTGTTCAGTGTTCAGTGTTCAGTGTTCTGTGTTCTGTGTTCAGTGTTCAGTGTTCAGTGTTCAGTGTTCAGTGTTCTGTGTTCTGTATTCAGTGTACAGTTTTCAGTTTTCAGTGTTCAGTATTCAGTGTTCAGTGTTCAGTATTCAGTGTTCAGTGTTCAGTGTTCAGTGTTCAGTGTTCAGTGTCCAGTGTTCAGTGTTCAGTGTTCAGTGTTCTGTGTTCAGTGTTCAGTGTTCAGTGTTCAGTGTTCAGTGTTCTGTATTCAGTGTTCAGTAGTCAGTATTCAGTGTTCAGTATTCAGTGTTCAGTGTTCAGTGTTCAGTATTCAGTGTTCAGTATTCAGTGTTCAGTATTCAGTGTGCAATGTTCAGTGTTCAGAATAAAGTGTTCAGTGGTCAGTATTTAGTGATCAGTCTTCAGTGTGAAGTGTTCAGTATTCAGTGTTCAGTTCTCTGTTCAGTATTCAGTGTTCAGTGTTTTGTATTCAGTGTTCACTATTCAGTGTTCGGTATTCAGTCTTCAGTGTTCAGTATTCAGATTTCAGTGTTGAGTATTCAGTGTTCAGTATTCAGTGTTCAGTATTCAGTGTGCAGTGTTCAGTGTTCAGTATAAAGTGTTCAGTGGTCAGTAGTTAGTGTTCAGTCTTCAGTGTGCAGTATTCAGTGTTCAGTGTTCAGTATTCAGTGTTCAGTATTCTGTATTCAGTGTTCAGTATTCAGTGTTCAGTGTTTTGTATTCAGTGTTCACTAATCAGAGTTCGGTATTCAGTCTTCAGTATTCAGCATTCAATGTTTAGTGTTCAGTGTTCAGTATTCAGTATTCAATGTTCAGTGTTCAGTTTTCAATTTTCAGTTTTCTGTGTTCAGTGTTCAGTTTTCAGTTTTCTGTATTCAGTTTTCAGTATTCAGTATTCAGTGTTCAGTTTTCAGTTTTCTGTATTCAGTGTTCAGTGTTCAGTATTCAGTGTTCAGGATTCAGTGTTCAATGTTCAGTATTCAGTTTTCAGTGTTCAGTGTTCAGTGTTCAGTATTCAGTATTCAGTTTTCAGTGTTCAGTGTTCAGTATTCAGTGTTCAGTTCTCTGTTCAGTGTTCCGTTTTCAGTGTTCAGTGTTCAGTGTTCACTGTTCAGTGTTCAATGTTCTGTATTCAGTGTTCAGTGATCAGTGTTAAGTGATCAATGTTTAGTGTTCAGAATTCAGTGTTCAGTGTTCAGTGTTCAGTGTTCAGTGTTCAGTGTTCAGTGTTCAGTGTTCTGTATTCAGTGTTCAGTAGTCAGTATTCAGTGTTCAGTATTCAGTGTTCAGTGTTCAGTGTTCAGTATTCAGTGTTCAGTATTCAGTGTTCAGTATTCAGTGTGCAATGTTCAGTGTTCAGAATAAAGTGTTCAGTGGTCAGTATTTAGTGATCAGTCTTCAGTGTGAAGTGTTCAGTATTCAGTGTTCAGTTCTCTGTTCAGTATTCAGTGTTCAGTGTTTTGTATTCAGTGTTCACTATTCAGTGTTCGGTATTCAGTCTTCAGTGTTCAGTATTCAGATTTCAGTGTTGAGTATTCAGTGTTCAGTATTCAGTGTTCAGTATTCAGTGTGCAGTGTTCAGTGTTCAGTATAAAGTGTTCAGTGGTCAGTAGTTAGTGTTCAGTCTTCAGTGTGCAGTATTCAGTGTTCAGTGTTCAGTATTCAGTGTTCAGTATTCTGTATTCAGTGTTCAGTATTCAGTGTTCAGTGTTTTGTATTCAGTGTTCACTAATCAGAGTTCGGTATTCAGTCTTCAGTATTCAGCATTCAATGTTTAGTGTTCAGTGTTCAGTATTCAGTATTCAATGTTCAGTGTTCAGTTTTCAATTTTCAGTTTTCTGTGTTCAGTGTTCAGTTTTCAGTTTTCTGTATTCAGTTTTCAGTATTCAGTATTCAGTGTTCAGTTTTCAGTTTTCTGTATTCAGTGTTCAGTGTTCAGTATTCAGTGTTCAGGATTCAGTGTTCAATGTTCAGTATTCAGTTTTCAGTGTTCAGTGTTCAGTGTTCAGTATTCAGTATTCAGTTTTCAGTGTTCAGTGTTCAGTATTCAGTGTTCAGTTCTCTGTTCAGTGTTCCGTTTTCAGTGTTCAGTGTTCAGTGTTCACTGTTCAGTGTTCAATGTTCTGTATTCAGTGTTCAGTGATCAGTGTTAAGTGATCAATGTTTAGTGTTCAGAATTCAGTGTTCAGTGTTCAGTGTTCAGTGTTCAGTATTCTGTGTTCTGAGTTCAGTGTTCAGTGTTCTGTGTTCAGTGTTCAGTATTCAGTGTTCAGTGTTCACTGTTCAGTGTTCAATGTTCTGTATTCAGTGTTCAGTGATCAGTGTTAAGTGATCAATGTTTAGTGTTCAGAATTCAGTGTTCAGTGTTCAGTGTTCAGTGTTCAGTATTCTGTGTTCTGTGTTCAGTGTTCAGTGTTCTGTGTTCAGTGTTCAGTATTCAGTGTTCAGTGTTCAGTGTCCAGTGTTCAGTGTCCAGTGTCCAGTGTTCAGTGTTCAGTGTTCAGTGTTCTGTGTTCTGTGTTCAGTGTTCAGTGTTCAGTGTTCAGTGTTCAGTGTTCAGTGTTCTGTATTCAGTGTTCAGTAGTCAGTATTCAGTGTTCAGTATTCAGTGTTCAGTATTCAGTGTTCAGTGTTCAGTATTCAGTGTTCAGTATTCAGTGTGCAATGTTCAGTGTTCAGAATAAAGTGTTCAGTGGTCAGTATTTAGTGATCAGTCTTCAGTGTGCAGTGTTCAGTATTCAGTTTTCAGTGTTCAGTATTCAGTGTTCAGTATTCAGTGTTCAGTGTTCAGTGTTCTGTATTCAGTATTCAGTGTTCAGTGTTCAGTATTCAGTGTTCAGTTTTCACTGTTCAGTTTTCAGTGTTCAGTGTTCAGTGTTCAGTGTTCAGTGTCCAGTGCTCAGTGTCCAGTGTTCAGTGTTCAGTGTTCAGTGTTCAGTGTTCAGTGTTCTGTATTCAGTATTCAGTATTCAGTCTTCAGTGTTCAGTATTCAGTATTCAGTGTTCAGTATTAGGTGTTCAGTGTTCAGTATTCAGTGTTCAGAGTTCAGTATTCAGTGTTCAGTGTTCAGTATTCAGTGTTCAGTGTCCAGTGTTCAGTGTCCAGTGTTCAGTGTTCAGTGTTCTGTATTCAGTATTCAGTCTTCAGTGTTCAGTATTCAGTATTCAGTGTTCAGTATTCAGTGTGCAGTGTTCAGTGTTCAGTTTAAAATGTTCAGTGTTCAGTATTTAGTGTTCAGTCTTCAGTGTGCAGTGTTCAGTATTCAGTTTTCAGTGTTCAGTGTTCAGTGTTCTGTATTCAGTATTCAGTGTTCAGTGTTCAGTATTCAGTGTTCAGTATTCAGTGTGCAGTGTTCAGTGTTCAGTATAAAGTGTTCAGTGGTCAGTATTTAGTGATCAGTCTTCAGTGTGCAGTGTTCAGTCTTCAGTTTTCAGTGTTCAGTGTTCAGTGTTCAGTGTTCAGTATTCAGTGTTCAGTGTTCAGTGTTCTGTATTCAGTATTCAGTGTTCAGTGTTCAGTATTCATTGTTCAGTGTTCAGTGTTCAGTGTTCAGTGTTCAGTATTCATTGTTCAGTGTTCAGTGTTCAGTGTTCAGTATTCAGTGTTCTGTATTCAGTATTCAGTGTTCAGTGTTCAGTATTCAGTGTTCAGTGTTCAGTATTCATTGTTCAGTGTTCAATTTTCAGTGTTCAGTGTTCAGTATTCTGTGTTCAGTTTTCAGTGTTCAGTATTCAGTGTCCAGTGTCCAGTGTCCAGTGTTCTGTGTTCTGTGTTCAGTGTTCTGTGTTCAGTGTTCTGTATTCAGTATTCAGTCTTCAGTGTTCACTGTTCAGTATTCAGTGTTCAGTGTTCAGTATTCAGTGTTCAGTGTTCAGTATTCAGTGTTCAGTATTCAGTGTGCAGTGTTCATTGTTCAGTATTAAGTGTTCAGTGGTCAGTATTTAGTGATCAGTCTTCAGTGAGCAGTGTTCAGTATTCAGTATTCTCTGTTCAGTGTTCAGTATTCACTATTCAGTATTCAGTGAGCAGTATTAATTGTTCAGTATTCTATGTTCAATATTCAGTATTCAGTTTTCAATATTCAGTATTCAGTGTTCAGTATTCAGTGTGCAGTGTTCAGTGTTCAGTATAAAATGTTCAGTGGTCAGTATTTAGTGTTCAGTCTTCAGTGTGCAGTGTTCAGTGTTCAGTTTTCAGTGTTCAGTGTTCTGTATTCAGTGTTCAGTGTTCAGTATTCAGTATTCAGTATTCAGTGATCAGTATTCATTGTTCAGTGTTCTGTGTTCAGTGTTCAGTATTCAGTTTTCTATATTCATTATTCAGTGTTCTGTATTCAGTGTTCTGTTTTCAGTGTTCAGTGTTCAGTTTTCAGTTTTCATTATTCAGTATTCAGTGTTCAGTTTTCAGTATTCAGTTTTCAGTATTCAATATTCAGTGTTCAGTGTTCAGTATTCTGTGTTCAGTATTCAGTATTCAGTGTTCAGTATTCAGTGTTCAGTGTTCAGTATTCAGTGTTCAGTATTCAGTGTTCAGTATTCAGTGTTTAGTGTTCAGTATTCAGTGATCAGTGTTCAGTATTCAGTGTTCAGTATGCAGTGATCAGTATTCAGTGTACAGTGTTCAGTTTTCAGTTTTCAGTTTTCTGTATTCAGTATTCAGTGTTCAGTGTTCAGTATTCAGTGTTCAGTGTTCAGTATTCATTGTTCAGTGTTCAATTTTCAGTGTTCAGTGTTCAGTATTCTGTGTTCAGTTTTCAGTGTTCAGTATTCAGTGTCCAGTGTCCAGTGTCCAGTGTTCTGTGTTCTGTGTTCAGTGTTCTGTGTTCAGTGTTCTGTATTCAGTATTCAGTCTTCAGTGTTCACTGTTCAGTATTCAGTGTTCAGTGTTCAGTATTCAGTGTTCAGTGTTCAGTATTCAGTGTTCAGTATTCAGTGTGCAGTGTTCATTGTTCAGTATTAAGTGTTCAGTGGTCAGTATTTAGTGATCAGTCTTCAGTGAGCAGTGTTCAGTATTCAGTATTCTCTGTTCAGTGTTCAGTATTCACTATTCAGTATTCAGTGAGCAGTATTAATTGTTCAGTATTCTATGTTCAATATTCAGTATTCAGTTTTCAATATTCAGTATTCAGTGTTCAGTATTCAGTGTGCAGTGTTCAGTGTTCAGTATAAAATGTTCAGTGGTCAGTATTTAGTGTTCAGTCTTCAGTGTGCAGTGTTCAGTGTTCAGTTTTCAGTGTTCAGTGTTCTGTATTCAGTGTTCAGTGTTCAGTATTCAGTATTCAGTATTCAGTGATCAGTATTCATTGTTCAGTGTTCTGTGTTCAGTGTTCAGTATTCAGTTTTCTATATTCATTATTCAGTGTTCTGTATTCAGTGTTCTGTTTTCAGTGTTCAGTGTTCAGTTTTCAGTTTTCAGTTTTCAGTATTCAGTGTTCAGTTTTCAGTATTCAGTTTTCAGTATTCAATATTCAGTGTTCAGTGTTCAGTATTCTGTGTTCAGTATTCAGTATTCAGTGTTCAGTATTCAGTGTTCAGTGTTCAGTATTCAGTGTTCAGTATTCAGTGTTCAGTATTCAGTGTTTAGTGTTCAGTATTCAGTGATCAGTGTTCAGTATTCAGTGTTCAGTATGCAGTGATCAGTATTCAGTGTACAGTGTTCAGTTTTCAGTTTTCAGTTTTCTGTATTCAGTATTCAGTGTTCAGTGTTCAGTATTCAGTGTTCAGTGTTCAGTTTTCAGTTTTCAGTTTTCAGTTTTCTGTATTCAGTGTTCAGTGTTCAGTATGCAGTGATCAGTATTCAGTGTTCAGTGTTCAGTATTCAGTGTTCAGTATTAAGTGTTCAGTATTAAGTGTTCAGTATTCAGTGTTCAGTATTCAGTGTTCAGTATTCAGTATTCAATGTGCAGTGTTCAGTTTTCAATTATCACTTTTCTGTGTTCAGTGTTCAGTTTTCAGTTTTCTGTATTCAATGTTCAGTTTTCTGTATTCAGTGTACAGTTTTCAGTTTTCAGTGTTCAGTGTTCAGTATTCAGTGTTCAGTATTCAATGTTCAGTGTTCAGTTTTCAGTTATCACTTTTCTGTGTTCAGTGTTCAGTTTTCAGTTTTCTGTATTCAATGTTCAGTTTTCTGTATTCAGTGTACAGTTTTCAGTTTTCAGTTTTCTGTTTTCAGTGTTCAGTATTCAGTATTCAGTGTTCAGTGTTCAGTATTCAGTATTCAGTGTTCAGTATTCAATGTTCAGTGTTCAGTTTTCAATTTTCAGTTTTCTGTGTTCAGTGTTCAGTGTTCAGTTTTCAGTTTTCTGTATTCAGTTTTCAGTATTCAGTATTCAGTATTCAGTGTTCAGTTTTCAGTTTTCAGTTTTCTGTATTCAGTGTTCAGTTTTCAGTGTTCAGTGTTCAGTGTTCAGTATTCAATGTTCAGTGTTCAGTGTTCGGTTTTCAGTTTTCTGTATTCAGTGTTCAGTGTTCAGTATTCAGTTTTCAGTTTTCAGTATACAGTTTTCAGTATTCAGTGTTCAGTATTCAGTGTTCAGTTTTCATTATTCAGTATTCAGTGTTCAGTTTTCAGTTTTCAGTTTTCAGTTTTCAGTATTCAGTGTTCAGTTTTCAGTATTCAGTTTTCAGTATTCAATATTCAGTGTTCAGTGTTCAGTATTCTGTGTTCAGTATTCAGTATTCAGTGTTCAGTATTCAGTGTTCAGTGTTCAGTATTCAGTGTTCAGTATTCAGTGTTCAGTATTCAGTGTTCAGTGTTCAGTATTCAGTGATCAGTGTTCAGTATTCAGAGTTCAGTATGCAGTGATCAGTATTCAGTGTACAGTGTTCTGTATTCAGTGTTCAGTATTCATTATTCAATGTTCAGTGTTCAGTTTTCAGTATTCAGTGTTCAGTGTTCAGTATTCAGTGATCAGTGTTCAGTATTCAGTGTTCAGTATGCAGTGATCAGTATTCAGTGTACAGTGTTCAGTATTTAGTGTTCAGTCTTCAGTGTTCAGTATTCAGATTTCAGTGTTCAGTATTCAGTGTTCAGTATTCAGTGTGCAGTGTTCTGTGTTCAGTATAAAGTGTTCAGTGGTCAGTATTTAGTGTTCACTCTTCAGTGTGCTGTGTTCTGTGTTCAGTTTTCAGAGTACAGTGTTCAGTGTTCTGTATTCAGTATTCAGTTTACAGTGTTCAGTGTTCAGTATTCAGTGTTCAGCGATCAGTGTTCAGTATTCAGTGTTCAGTATTCATTGTTCAGTGTTCAGTGTTCAGTATTCAGTATTCAGTATTCAGTGTTCAGTATTCAGTGTTCAGTATTCAGTGTTCAGAGTTCAGTATTCAGTGTTCAGGGTTCAGTATTCAGTGTTCACTGTTCAGTTTTCAGTGTTCAGTGTCCAGTGTTCAGTGTCCAGTGTCCAGTGTTCAGTGTTCAGTGTTCAGTGTTCAGTGTTCAGTGTTCAGTATTCAGTCTTCAGTCTTCAGTGTTCAGTATTCAGTATTCAGTATTCAGTGTTCAGTATTCAGTGTTCAGTATTCAGTGTTCAGTATTCAGTGTTCAGTGTTCAGTGTTCAGTATTCAGTGTTCAGTATTCAGTGTTCAGTATTCAGTATTCAGTATTCAGAGTTCAGTGTTCAGTGTTCAGTGTTCAGTGTTCAGTGTTCAGTGTTCAGTATTCAGTGTTCTGTATTCAGTGTTCAGAGTTCAGTATTCAGTGATCAGTGATCAGTATTCAGTGTTCAGTGTTCTGTATTCAGTGTTCAGTATTCAGTGTTCAGTGTTCAGTGTTCAGTGTTCAGTATTCAGTGTTCAGTATTCAGTATTCAGTGTTCAGTATTCAGTATTCAGTATTCAGTGTTCAGTGTTCAGTGTTCAGTGTTCAGTGTTCAGTGTTCAGTGTTCAGTATTCAGTGTTCTGTATTCAGTGTTCAGTGTTCAGTATTCAGTGATCAGTGATCAGTATTCAGTGTTCAGTGTTCTGTATTCAGTGTTCAGTATTCAGTGTTCAGTATTCATTATTCAATGTTCAGTGTTCAGTTTTCAGTTTTCTGTATTCAGTGTTCAGTGTTCAGTATTCAGTGTTCAGTGTTCAGTTTACAGTTTTCAGTTTTCTGTGTTCAGTGTTCAGTGTTCAGTATGCAGTGATCAGTATTCAGTGTTCAGTGTTCAGTATTCAGTGTTCAGTATGAAGTGTTCAGTATTAAGTGTTCAGTATTAAGTGTTCAGTATTCAGTGTTCAGTATTCAGTATTCAATGTTCAGTGTTCAGTTTTCAATTTTCACTTTTCTGTGTTCAGTGTTCAGTTTTCAGTTTTCTGTATTCAATGTTCATTTTTCTGTATTCATTATTCACTGTTCAGTTTTCTGTATTCAGTGTCCAGTTTTCAGTTTTCTGTATTCAGTGTTCAGTATTCAGTATTCAGTGTTCAGTGTTCAGTATTCAGTGTTCAGTATTCAATGTTCAGTGTTCAGTTTTCAATTTTCAGTTTTCTGTGTTCAGTGTTCAGTGTTCAGTTTTCAGTTTTCTGTATTCAGTTTTCAGTATTCAGTATTCAGTATTCAGTGTTCAGTTTT
This sequence comes from Chiloscyllium plagiosum, assembly GCF_037043375.1. Taxonomy (NCBI): domain Eukaryota; kingdom Metazoa; phylum Chordata; class Chondrichthyes; order Orectolobiformes; family Hemiscylliidae; genus Chiloscyllium; species Chiloscyllium plagiosum. The sequence goes on from NW_028270178.1 coordinate 9,471,204, forward strand.
CAGTTTTCAGTTTTCTGTATTCAGTGTTCAGTATTCAGTGTTCAGTGTTCAGTGTTCAGTATTCAGTTTTCAGTTTTCAGTTTTCAGTATACAGTTTTCAGTATTCAGTGTTCAGTATTCAGTGTTCAGTTTTCAGTGTTTAGTTCTCTGTTCAGTGTTCCGTGTTCACTATTCCGTTTTCAGTATTCAGTGTTCAGTGCTCAGTTTTCAGTATTCAGTATTCAGTGTTCAGTGTTCACTGTTCAGTGTTCAGTATTGAGTGTTCAGTGTTCTGTATTCAGTGTTCAGTGATCAGTGTTCAGTGATCAGTGTTCAGTGATCAGTGTTCAGTGATCAATGTTCAGTGTTCAGTGTTCAGTATTCAGTATTCAGTATTCAGTGTTCAGTATTCTGTGGTCACTGTTCAGTGTTCTGTCTTCAGTATTCAGTATTCAGTCTTCAGTGTTCAGTATTCAGTATTCAGTGTTCAGTATTAGGTGTTCAGTGTTCAGTATTCAGTGTTCAGTGCTCAGTTTTCAGTATTCAGTATTCAGTGTTCAGTGTTCACTGTTCAGTGTTCAGTATTGAGTGTTCAGTGTTCTGTATTCAGTGTTCAGTGATCAGTGTTCAGTGATCAGTGTTCAGTGATCAGTGTTCAGTGATCAATGTTCAGTGTTCAGTGTTCAGTATTCAGTATTCAGTATTCAGTGTTCAGTATTCAGTGTTTTGGGTTCAGTAATCAGTATTCGGTGTTCCCTATTCAGTGTTCAGTATTCAGTGTTCAGTGTTCAGCATTCAGTATTCAGTATTTTGTATTCAGTGTTCAGTATTCAGTATTCAGTGTTCTGTATATAGTGTTCAGTGTTCAGTGTTCAGTATTCAGTATTCAGTATTCAGTTTTCAGTATTCAGTGTTCAGTATTGAGTGTTCAGACTTCAGTGTTCAGTATTCAGATTTCAGTGTTCAGTATTCAGTGTTCAGTATTCAGTGTGCAGTGTTCAGTGTTCAGTATAAAGTGTTCAGTGGTCAGTATTTAGTGTTCACTCTTCAGTGTGCAGTGTTCTGTGTTCAGTTTTCAGAGTACAGTGTTCAGTGTTCTGTATTCAGTATTCAGTTTACAGTGTTCAGTGTTCAGCGATCAGTGTTCTGTGTTAAGTGTTCAGTGTTCAGTGTTCAGTGTTCTGTATTCAGTGTTCAGGGTTCAGTGTTCTGTGTTCAGTATTCAGTGTTCAGTATTCAGTTTTCAGTGTTCAGTGTCCAGTGTCCAGTGTTCAGTGTCCAGTGTTCAGTATTCAGTCTTCAGTGTTCAGTATTCAGTATTCAGTGTTCAGTATTCAGTGTTCAGCGATCAGTGTTCAGTATTCAGTGTTCAGTATTCATTGTTCAGTGTTCAGTGTTCAGTATTCAGTGTTCAGTGTTCTGTGTTCAGTGTTCAGTGTTCAGTGTTCTGTATTCAGTATTCAGTGTTCAGTGTTCAGTATTCAGTATTCAGTGTTCAGTATTCAGTGTTCAGTATTCAGTGTTCAGTGTTCAGTATTCAGTGTTCAGTATTCATTGTTCAGTGTTCAGTATTCAGTGTTCAGTGTTCTGTGTTCAGTGTTCAGTGTTCTGTATTCAGTATTCAGTGTTCAGGGTTCAGTATTCAGTGTTCAGTTTTCACTGTTCAGTGTCCAGTGTTCAGTGTCCAGTGTTCAGTGTTCAGTGTTCAGTGTTCAGTGTTCAGTGTTCAGTGTTCAGTATTCAGTCTTCAGTGTTCAGTGTTCAGTATTCAGTGTTCAGTGTTCACTATTCAGTGTTCAGTATTCAGTGTTCAGTGTTCAGTATTCAGTGTTCAGTATTCAGTATTCAGTGTTCAGTATTCAGTGTGCAGTGTTCAGTGTTCAGTATAAAGTGTTCAGTGGTCAGTATTTAGTGATCAGTCTTCAGTGTGCAGTGTTCAGTATTCAGTTTTGAGTGTTCTGTATTCAGTATTCAGTCTTCAGTGTTCAGTATTCAGTATTCAGTGTTCAGTATTCAGTGTTCAGTATTCAGTGTTCAGTGTTCAGTGTTCAGTGTTCAGTGTTCAGTGTTCAGTATTCAGTGTGCAGTGTTCAGTGTTCAGTATAAAGTGTTCAGTGGTCAGTATTTAGTGATCAATCTTCAGTGTGCAGTGGTCAGTATTCAGTTTTCAGTGTTCAGTATTCAGTGTTCAGTGTTCAGTGCTTTGTATTCAGTGTTCAGTGTTCAGTATTCAGTCTTCAGTATTCAGTGTTCAGTATTCAGTATTCAGTGTTCTGGGTTCAGTGTTTTGTATTCAGTGTTCACTATTCAGTGTTCGGTATTCAGTCTTCAGTATTCAGCATTCAATGTTCAGTGTTCAGTGTTCAGTATTCAGTATTCAGCATTCAGTACTCAGTGTTCAGTGCTTTGTATTCAGTGTTCAGCGTTCAGTATTCAGTATTCAGTATTCAGTGTTCAGTATGCAGTGTTCAGTTTTCAGTATTCAGTATTCAGTGTTCAGTGTTCAGTATTCACTGTTCAGTATTCAGTGTTCAGTATTCAGTGTTCAGTATTCAGTGTTCAGGGATCAGTGTTCAGTATTCAGTATTCAGTGTTCAGTGTTCAGTATTCAGTGTTCAGTATTCAGTGTTCAGTGTTCAGTATTCAGTGATCAGTGTTCAGTATTCAGTGTTCAGTTGCAGTGATCAGTATTCAGTGTACAGTGTTCTGTATTCAGTGTTCAGTATTCAGTATTCAGTGTTCAGTTTTCAGTATTCAGTGTTCAGTATTCACTGTTCAGTATTCAGTGTTCAGTATTCAGTGTTCAGTATTCAGTGTTCAGTATTCAGTGTTCAGGGATCAGTGTTCAGTATTCAGTGTTCAGTGTTCAGTATTCAGTGTTCAGTATTCAGTGTTCAGTATTCAGTGTTCAGTATTCAGTGTTCAGTATTCAGTGATCAGTGTTCAGTGTTCAGTGTTCAGTATGCAGTGATCAGTATTCAGTGTACAGTGTTCTGTATTCAGTGTTCAGTATTCAGTGTTCAGTATTCATTATTCAATGTTCAGTGTTCAGTTTTCAGTTTTCAGTTTTCTGTATTCAGTGTTCAGTGTTCAGTATTCAGTGTTCAGTGTTCAGTTTTCAGTTTTCAGTTTTCTGTATTCAGTGTTCAGTGTTCAGTATTCATTGATCAGTATTCAGTGTTCAGTGTTCAGTATTCAGTGTTCAGTATGAAGTGTTCAGTATTAAGTGTTCAGTATTCAGTGTTCAGTTTTCTGTATTCAATGTTCAGTTTTCTGTATTCATTATTCAATGTTCAGTTTTCTGTATTCAGTGTACAGTTTTCAGTTTTCAGTGTTCAGTGTACAGTTTTCAGTTTTCAGTTTTCAGTTTTCTGTATTCAGTGTTCAGTATTCAGTATTCAGTGTTCAGTGTTCAGTATTCAGTGTTCAGTATTCAGTGTTCAGTATTCAATGTTCAGTGTTCAGTTTTCAATTTTCAGTTTTCTGTGTTCAGTGTTCAGTGTTCAGTGTTCAGTTTTCAGTTTTCTGTATTCAGTTTTCAGTATTCAGTATTCTGTATTCAGTGTTCAGTTTTCAGTTTTCTGTATTCAGTGTTCAGTATTCAGTGTTCAGTGTTCAGTATTCAGTATTCAATGTTCAGTGTTCAGTGTTCAGTTTTCAGTTTTCTGTATTCAGTGTTCAGTGTTCAGTGTTCAGTATTCAGTTTTCAGTTTTCAGTATACAGTTTTCAGTATTCAGTGTTCAGTATTCAGTGTTCAGTTTTCAGTTTTCAGTATTCAGTATTCAGTTTTCAGTGTTCAGTATTCAGTGTTTAGTTCTCTGTTCAGTGTTCCGTGTTCACTATTCCGTGTTCAGTATTCAGTGTTCAGTGCTCAGTTTTCAGTATTCAGTATTCAGTATTCAGTATTCAGTGTTCAGTGTTCAGTATTCAGTGTTCAGTATTAAGTGTTCAGTATTAAGTGTTCAGTATTCAGTGTTCAGTTTTCTGTATTCAATGTTCAGTTTTCTGTATTCATTATTCAATGTTCAGTTTTCTGTATTCAGTGTACAGTTTTCAGTTTTCAGTGTTCCGTGTACAGGTTTCAGTTTTCAGTTTTCTGTATTCAGTGTTCAGTATTCAGTGTTCAGTATTCAGTGTTCAGTATTCAATGTTCAGTGTTCAGTGTTCAGTGTTCAGTTTTCAGTTTTCTGTATTCAGTTTTCAGTATTCAGTATTCAGTATTCAGTGTTCAGTTTTCAGTGTTCAGTTTTCTGTATTCAGTGTTCAGTATTCAGTGTTCAGTGTTCAGTATTCAGTATTCAATGTTCAGTGTTCAGTGTTCAGTTTTCAGTTTTCTGTATTCAGTGTTCAGTGTTCAGTTTTCAGTATACAGTTTTCAGTATTCAGTGTTCAGTATTCAGTGTTCAGTTTTCAGTTTTCAGTGTTCAGTATTCAGTTTTCAGTGTTCAGTATTCAGTGTTTAGTTCTCTGTTCAGTGTTCCGTGTTCACTATTCCGTGTTCAGTATTCAGTGTTCAGTGCTCAGTTTTCAGTATTCAGTATTCAGTGTTCAGTGTTCACTGTTCAGTGTTCAGTATTGAGTGTTCAGTGTTCTGTATTCAGTGTTCAGTGATCAGTGTTCAGTGATCAATTTTCAGTGTTCAGTGTTCAGTATTCAGTATTCAGTATTCAGTGTTCAGTATTCTGTGGTCACTGTTCAGTGTTCTGTCTTCAGTGTTCAGTATTCAGTGTTTTGGGTTCAGTAATCAGTATTCGGTGTTCCCTATTCAGTGTTCAGTATTCAGTGTTCAGTGTTCAGCATTCAGTATTCAGTATTTTGTATTCAGTGTTCACTATTCAGGATTCAGTGTTCTGTATTTAGTGTTCAGTGTTCAGTGTTCAGTATTCAGTATTCAGTATTCAGTATTCAGTATTCAGTTTTCAGTATTCAGTGTTCAGTATTTAGTGTTCAGTCTTCAGTGTTCAGTATTCAGATTTCAGTGTTCAGTATTCAGTGTTCAGTATTCAGTGTGCAGTGTTCAGTGTTCAGTATAAAGTGTTCAGTGGTCAGTATTTAGTGTTCACTCTTCAGTGGGCAGTGTTCTGTGTTCAGTTTTCAGAGTACAGTGTTCAGTGTTCTGTATTCAGTATTCAGTTTACAGTGTTCAGTGTTCAGTGTTCAGTATTCAGTGTTCAGCGATCAGTGTTCAGTATTCAGTTATCAGTATTCATTGTTCAGTGTTCAGTGTTCAGTATTCAGTGTTCAGTGTTCTGTGTTCAGTGTTCAGTGTTCTGTATTCAGTATTCAGTGTTCAGTGTTCAGTATTCAGTGTTCAGTGTTCAGTATTCAGTGATCAGTGTTCAGTATTCAGTGTTCAGTATGCAGTGATCAGTATTCAGTGTACAGTGTTCTGTATTCAGTGTTCAGTATTCAGTGTTCAGTATTCATTATTCAATGTTCAGTGTTCAGTTTTCAGTTTTCAGTTTTCTGTATTCAGTGTTCAGTGTTCAGTGTTCAGTGTTCAGTTTTCAGTTTTCAGTTTTCTGTATTCAGTGTTCAGTGTTCAGTATGCAGTGATCAGTATTCAGTGTTCAGTGTTCAGTATTCAGTGTTCAGTATTAAGTGTTCAGTATTAAGTGTTCAGTATTCAGTGTTCAGTTTTCTGTATTCAATGTTCAGTTTTCTGTATTCATTATTCAATGTTCAGTTTTCTGTATTCAGTGTACAGTTTTCAGTTTTCAGTGTTCAGTGTACAGTTTTCAGTTTTCAGTTTTCAGTTTTCTGTATTCAGTGTTCAGTATTCAGTATTCAGTGTTCAGTGTTCAGTATTCAGTGTTCAGTATTCAGTGTTCAGTATTCAATGTTCAGTGTTCAGTTTTCAATTTTCAGTTTTCTGTGTTCAGTGTTCAGTGTTCAGTGTTCAGTTTTCAGTTTTCTGTATTCAGTTTTCAGTATTCAGTATTCTGTATTCAGTGTTCAGTTTTCAGTTTTCTGTATTCAGTGTTCAGTATTCAGTGTTCAGTGTTCAGTATTCAGTATTCAATGTTCAGTGTTCAGTGTTCAGTTTTCAGTTTTCTGTATTCAGTGTTCAGTGTTCAGTGTTCAGTATTCAGTTTTCAGTTTTCAGTATACAGTTTTCAGTATTCAGTGTTCAGTATTCAGTGTTCAGTTTTCAGTTTTCAGTATTCAGTATTCAGTTTTCAGTGTTCAGTATTCAGTGTTTAGTTCTCTGTTCAGTGTTCCGTGTTCACTATTCCGTGTTCAGTATTCAGTGTTCAGTGCTCAGATTTCAGTATTCAGTATTCAGTATTCAGTGTTCAGTGTTCACTGTTCAGTGTTAAGTATTGAGTGTTCAGTGTTCTGTATTCAGTGTTTAGTTCTCTGTTCAGTGTTCCGTGTTCACTATTCCGTGTTCAGTATTCAGTGTTCAGTGCTCAGTTTTCAGTATTCAGTATTCAGTATTCAGTATTCAGTGTTCAGTGTTCAGTATTCAGTGTTCAGTATTAAGTGTTCAGTATTAAGTGTTCAGTATTCAGTGTTCAGTTTTCTGTATTCAATGTTCAGTTTTCTGTATTCATTATTCAATGTTCAGTTTTCTGTATTCAGTGTACAGTTTTCAGTTTTCAGTGTTCCGTGTACAGGTTTCAGTTTTCAGTTTTCTGTATTCAGTGTTCAGTATTCAGTGTTCAGTATTCAGTGTTCAGTATTCAATGTTCAGTGTTCAGTGTTCAGTGTTCAGTTTTCAGTTTTCTGTATTCAGTTTTCAGTATTCAGTATTCAGTATTCAGTGTTCAGTTTTCAGTGTTCAGTTTTCTGTATTCAGTGTTCAGTATTCAGTGTTCAGTGTTCAGTATTCAGTATTCAATGTTCAGTGTTCAGTGTTCAGTTTTCAGTTTTCTGTATTCAGTGTTCAGTGTTCAGTTTTCAGTATACAGTTTTCAGTATTCAGTGTTCAGTATTCAGTGTTCAGTTTTCAGTTTTCAGTGTTCAGTATTCAGTTTTCAGTGTTCAGTATTCAGTGTTTAGTTCTCTGTTCAGTGTTCCGTGTTCACTATTCCGTGTTCAGTATTCAGTGTTCAGTGCTCAGTTTTCAGTATTCAGTATTCAGTGTTCAGTGTTCACTGTTCAGTGTTCAGTATTGAGTGTTCAGTGTTCTGTATTCAGTGTTCAGTGATCAGTGTTCAGTGATCAATTTTCAGTGTTCAGTGTTCAGTATTCAGTATTCAGTATTCAGTGTTCAGTATTCTGTGGTCACTGTTCAGTGTTCTGTCTTCAGTGTTCAGTATTCAGTGTTTTGGGTTCAGTAATCAGTATTCGGTGTTCCCTATTCAGTGTTCAGTATTCAGTGTTCAGTGTTCAGCATTCAGTATTCAGTATTTTGTATTCAGTGTTCACTATTCAGGATTCAGTGTTCTGTATTTAGTGTTCAGTGTTCAGTGTTCAGTATTCAGTATTCAGTATTCAGTATTCAGTATTCAGTTTTCAGTATTCAGTGTTCAGTATTTAGTGTTCAGTATTCAGTGTGCAGTGTTCAGTGTTCAGTATAAAGTGTTCAGTGGTCAGTATTTAGTGTTCACTCTTCAGTGGGCAGTGTTCTGTGTTCAGTTTTCAGAGTACAGTGTTCAGTGTTCTGTATTCAGTATTCAGTTTACAGTGTTCAGTGTTCAGTGTTCAGTATTCAGTGTTCAGCGATCAGTGTTCAGTATTCAGTTATCAGTATTCATTGTTCAGTGTTCAGTGTTCAGTATTCAGTGTTCAGTGTTCTGTGTTCAGTGTTCAGTGTTCTGTATTCAGTATTCAGTGTTCAGTGTTCAGTATTCAGTGTTCAGTGTTCAGTATTCAGTGATCAGTGTTCAGTATTCAGTGTTCAGTATGCAGTGATCAGTATTCAGTGTACAGTGTTCTGTATTCAGTGTTCAGTATTCAGTGTTCAGTATTCATTATTCAATGTTCAGTGTTCAGTTTTCAGTTTTCAGTTTTCTGTATTCAGTGTTCAGTGTTCAGTGTTCAGTGTTCAGTTTTCAGTTTTCAGTTTTCTGTATTCAGTGTTCAGTGTTCAGTATGCAGTGATCAGTATTCAGTGTTCAGTGTTCAGTATTCAGTGTTCAGTATTAAGTGTTCAGTATTAAGTGTTCAGTATTCAGTGTTCAGTTTTCTGTATTCAATGTTCAGTTTTCTGTATTCATTATTCAATGTTCAGTTTTCTGTATTCAGTGTACAGTTTTCAGTTTTCAGTGTTCAGTGTACAGTTTTCAGTTTTCAGTTTTCAGTTTTCTGTATTCAGTGTTCAGTATTCAGTATTCAGTGTTCAGTATTCAGTGTTCAGTATTCAATGTTCAGTATTCAATGTTCAGTGTTCAGTTTTCAATTTTCAGTTTTCTGTGTTCAGTGTTCAGTGTTCAGTGTTTAGTTTTCAGTTTTCTGTATTCAGTTTTCAGTATTCAGTATTCTGTATTCAGTGTTCAGTTTTCAGTTTTCTGTATTCAGTGTTCAGTATTCAGTGTTCAGTGTTCAGTATTCAGTATTCAATGTTCAGTGTTCAGTGTTCAGTTTTCAGTTTTCTGTATTCAGTGTTCAGTGTTCAGTGTTCAGTATTCAGTTTTCAGTTTTCAGTATACAGTTTTCAGTATTCAGTGTTCAGTATTCAGTGTTCAGTTTTCAGTTTTCAGTATTCAGTATTCAGTTTTCAGTGTTCAGTATTCAGTGTTTAGTTCTCTGTTCAGTGTTCCGTGTTCACTATTCCGTGTTCAGTATTCAGTGTTCAGTGCTCAGTTTTCAGTATTCAGTATTCAGTATTCAGTGTTCAGTGTTCACTGTTCAGTGTTCAGTATTGAGTGTTCAGTGTTCTGTATTCAGTGTTCAGTGATCAGTGTTCAGTGATCAATGATCAGTGTTCAGTATTCAGTATTCAGTATTCAGTGTTCAGTATTCAGTGTTTTGGGTTCAGTAATCAGTATTTGGTGTTCCCTATTCAGTGTTCAGTATTCAGTGTTCAGTGTTCAGCATTCAGTATTCAGTATTTTGTATTCAGTGTTCAGTCTTCAGTGTTCAGTATTCAGATTTCAGTGTTCAGTATAAAGTGTTCAGTGGTCAGTATTCAGTGTTCAGCGATCAGTGTTCAGTATTCAGTGTTCAGTATTCATTGTTCAGTGTTTAGTGTTCAGTATTCTGTGTTCAGTGTTCAGTGTTCTGTATTCAGTATTCAGTGTTCAGTGTTCAGTATTCATTATTCAGTGTTCAGTGTTCAGTATTCAGTGTTCTGTGTTCAGTGTTCAGTGTTCTGTATTCAGTATTCAGTATTCAGTGTTCAGGGTTCAGTATTCAGTGTTCAGTTTTCACTGTTCAGTTTTCAGTGTTCAGTGTCCAGTGTCCAGTGTTCAGTATTCAGTGTGCAGTGTTCAGTGTTCAGTATGAAGTGTTCAGTGGTCAGTATTTAGTGATCAGTCTTCAGTGTGCAGTGTTCAGTATTCAGTTTTCAGTGTTCAGTATTCAGTGTTCAGTGTTCAGTATTCATTGTTCAGTGTTCAGTATTCAGTGTTCAGCGTTCAGTGTTCTGTATTCAGTTTTCAGTGTTCAGTGTCCAGTGTCCAGTGTTCAGTGTCCAGTGTTCAGTGTTCTGTGTTCTGTGTTCTGTGTTCAGTGTTCTGTGTTCAGTGTTCAGTGTTCAGTGTTCAGTGTTCAGTCTTCAGTCTTCAGTGTTCAGTATTCAGTGTTCAGTATTCAGTGTTCAGTATTCAGTGTTCAGTGTTCAGTATTCAGTGTTCAGTATTCAGTGTTCAGTATTCAGTGTTCAGTGTTCAGTGTTCAGTATTCAGTGTTCAGTATTCAGTGTGCAGTGTTCAGTGTTCAGTTTAAAATGTTCAGTGTTCAGTATTTAGTGTTCAGTCTTCAGTGTGCAGTGTTCAGTATTCAGTTTTCAGTGTTCAGTGTTCTGTATTCAGTATTCAGTGTTCAGTGTTCAGTATTCAGTGTTCAGTATTCAGTATTCAGTGTTCAGTGTTCAGTATGAAGTGTTCAGTGGTCAGTATTTAGTGATCAGTCTTCAGTGTGCAGTGTTCAGTATTCAGTTTTCAGTGTTCAGTGTTCAGTATTCATTGTTCAGTGTTCAGTATTCAGTGTTCAGCGTTCAGTGTTCTGTATTCAGTATTCAGTGTTCAGTGTTCAGTGTTCAGTGTTCAGTATTCAGTGTTCTGTATTCAGTGTTCAGTATTCAGTGTTCAGTGTTCAGTGTTCAGTTTTCAGTGTTCAGTTTTCAGTGTTCAGTATTCTGTGTTCAGTTTTCAGTGTTCAGTATTCAGTGTTCAGTGTCCAGTGTTCTGTGTTCAGTGTTCTGTGTTCAGTGTTCAGTGTTCTGTATTCAGTATTCAGTCTTCAGTGTTCACTGTTCAGTATTCAGTGTTCAGTGTTCAGTATTCAGTGTTCAGTATTCAGTGTGCAGTGTTCATTGTTCAGTATTAAGTGTTCAGTGGTCAGTATTTAGTGATCAGTCTTCAGTGAGCAGTGTTCAGTATTCAGTATTCTCTGTTCAGTGTTCAGTATTCACTATTCAGTATTCAGTGAGCAGTATTAATTGTTCAGTATTCTATGTTCAATATTCAGTATTCAGTTTTCAATATTCAGTATTCAGTGTTCAGTGTGCAGTGTTCAGTGGTCAGTATAAAATGTTCAGTGGTCAGTATTTCGTGTTCAGTCTTCAGTGTGCAGTGTTCTGTATTCAGTGTTCAGTGTTCTGTATTCAGGGTTCAGTGTTCAGTATTCAGTATTCAGTATTCAGTGATCAGTATTCATTGTTCAGTGTTCTGTGTTCAGTGTTCAGTATTCAGTTTTCAATATTCATTATTCAGTGTTCTGTATTCAGTGTTCAGTTTTCAGTGTTCAGTGTTCAGTTTTCATTATTCAGTATTCAGTGTTCAGTTTTCAGTTTTCAGTTTTCAGTTTTCAGTATTCAGTGTTCAGTTTTCAGTATTCAGTTTTCAGTATTCAATATTCAGTGTTCAGTGTTCAGTATTCTGTGTTCAGTATTCAGTATTCAGTGTTCAGTATTCAGTGTTCAGTGTTCAGTATTCAGTGTTCAGTATGCAGTGATCAGTATTCAGTGTTCAGTGTTCAGTATTCAGTGATCAGTGTTCAGTATTCAGTGTTCAGTATGCAGTGATCAGTATTCAGTGTACAGTGTTCTGTATTCAGTGTTCAGTATTCAGTGTTCAGTATTCATTATTCAATGTTCAGTGTTCAGTTTTCAGTTTTCAGTTTTCTGTATTCAGTGTTCAGTGTTCAGTATTCGGTTTTCAGTTTTCTGTATTCAGTGTTCAGTGTTCAGTATGCAGTGATCAGTATTCAGTGTTCAGTATTCAGTGTTCAGTGTTCAGTATTCAGTGATCAGTGTTCAGTATTCAGTGTTCAGTATGCAGTGATCAGTATTCAGTGTACAGTGTTCTGTATTCAGTGTTCAGTATTCAGTGTTCAGTATTCATTATTCAATGTTCAGTGTTCAGTTTTCAGTTTTCAGTTTTCTGTATTCAGTGTTCAGTGTTCAGTGTTCAGTGTTCAGTGTTCAGTTTTCAGTTTTCAGTTTTCTGTATTCAGTGTTCAGTGTTCAGTATGCAGTGATCAGTATTCAGTGTTCAGTGTTCAGTATTCAGTGTTCAGTATTAAGTGTTCAGTATTAAGTGTTCAGTATTCAGTGTTCAGTTTTCTGTATTCAATGTTCAGTTTTCTGTATTCATTATTCAATGTTCAGTTTTCTGTATTCAGTGTACAGTTTTCAGTTTTCAGTGTTCAGTGTACAGTTTTCAGTTTTCAGTTTTCAGTTTTCTGTATTCAGTGTTCAGTATTCAGTATTCAGTGTTCAGTGTTCAGTATTCAGTGTTCAGTATTCAGTGTTCAGTATTCAATGTTCAGTGTTCAGTTTTCAATTTTCAGTTTTCTGTGTTCAGTGTTCAGTGTTCAGTTTTCAGTTTTCTGTATTCAGTTTTCAGTATTCAGTATTCTGTATTCAGTGTTCAGTTTTCAGTTTTCTGTATTCAGTGTTCAGTATTCAGTGTTCAGTGTTCAGTATTCAGTATTCAATGTTCAGTGTTCAGTGTTCAGTTTTCAGTTTTCTGTATTCAGTGTTCAGTGTTCAGTGTTCAGTATTCAGTTTTCAGTTTTCAGTATACAGTTTTCAGTATTCAGTGTTCAGTATTCAGTGTTCAGTTTTCAGTTTTCAGTATTCAGTATTCAGTTTTCAGTGTTCAGTATTCAGTGTTTAGTTCTCTGTTCAGTGTTCCGTGTTCACTATTCCGTGTTCAGTATTCAGTGTTCAGTGCTCAGTTTTCAGTATTCAGTATTCAGTATTCAGTGTTCAGTGTTCACTGTTCAGTGTTAAGTATTGAGTGTTCAGTGTTCTGTATTCAGTGTTTAGTTCTCTGTTCAGTGTTCCGTGTTCACTATTCCGTGTTCAGTATTCAGTGTTCAGTACTCAGTTTTCAGTATTCAGTATTCAGTATTCAGTGTTCAGTGTTCAGTATTCAGTGTTCAGTATTCAGTGTTCAGTTTTCTGTATTCAATGTTCAGTTTTCTGTATTCATTATTCAATGATCAGTTTTCTGTATTCAGTGTACAGTTTTCAGTTTTCAGTGTTCCGTGTACAGGTTTCAGTTTTCAGTTTTCTGTATTCAGTGTTCAGTATTCAGTGTTCAGTATTCAGTGTTCAGTATTCAGTGTTCAGTATTCAATGTTCAGTGTTCAGTGTTCAGTGTTCAGTTTTCAGTTTTCTGTATTCAGTTTTCAGTATTCAGTATTCAGTATTCAGTGTTCAGTTTTCAGTGTTCAGTTTTCTGTATTCAGTGTTCAGTATTCAGTGTTCAGTGTTCAGTATTCAGTATTCAATGTTCAGTGTTCAGTGTTCAGTTTTCAGTTTTCTGTATTCAGTGTTCAGTGTTCAGTTTTCAGTATACAGTTTTCAGTATTCAGTGTTCAGTATTCAGTGTTCAGTTTTCAGTTTTCAGTGTTCAGTATTCAGTTTTCAGTGTTCAGTATTCAGTGTTTAGTTCTCTGTTCAGTGTTCCGTGTTCACTATTCCGTGTTCAGTATTCAGTGTTCAGTGCTCAGTTTTCAGTATTCAGTATTCAGTGTTCAGTGTTCACTGTTCAGTGTTCAGTATTGAGTGTTCAGTGTTCTGTATTCAGTGTTCAGTGATCAGTGTTCAGTGATCAATTTTCAGTGTTCAGTGTTCAGTATTCAGTATTCAGTATTCAGTGTTCAGTATTCTGTGGTCACTGTTCAGTGTTCTGTCTTCAGTGTTCAGTATTCAGTGTTTTGGGTTCAGTAATCAGTATTCGGTGTTCCCTATTCAGTGTTCAGTATTCAGTGTTCAGTGTTCAGCATTCAGTATTCAGTATTTTGTATTCAGTGTCCACTATTCAGTATTCAGTGTTCTGTATTTAGTGTTCAGTGTTCAGTGTTCAGTATTCAGTATTCAGTATTCAGTATTCAGTATTCAGTTTTCAGTATTCAGTGTTCAGTACTTAGTGTTCAGTCTTCAGTGTTCAGTATTCAGATTTCAGTGTTCAGTATTCAGTGTTCAGTATTCAGTGTTCAGTATTCAGATTTCAGTGTTCAGTATAAAGTGTTCAGTGGTCAGTATTTAGTGTTCACTCTTCAGTGGGCAGTGTTCTGTGTTCAGTTTTCAGAGTACAGTGTTCAGTGTTCTGTATTCAGTATTCAGTTTACAGTGTTCAGTGTTCAGTGTTCAGTATTCAGTGTTCAGCGATCAGTGTTCAGTATTCAGTTATCAGTATTCATTGTTCAGTGTTCAGTGTTCAGTATTCAGTGTTCAGTGTTCTGTGTTCAGTGTTCAGTGTTCTGTATTCAGTATTCAGTGTTCAGTGTTCAGTATTCAGTGTTCAGTGTTCAGTATTCAGTGATCAGTGTTCAGTATTCAGTGTTCAGTATGCAGTGATCAGTATTCAGTGTACAGTGTTCTGTATTCAGTGTTCAGTATTCAGTGTTCAGTATTCATTATTCAATGTTCAGTGTTCAGTTTTCAGTTTTCAGTTTTCTGTATTCAGTGTTCAGTGTTCAGTGTTCAGTGTTCAGTGTTCAGTTTTCAGTTTTCAGTTTTCTGTATTCAGTGTTCAGTGTTCAGTATGCAGTGATCAGTATTCAGTGTTCAGTGTTCAGTATTCAGTGATCAGTATTAAGTGTTCAGTATTAAGTGTTCAGTATTCAGTGTTCAGTTTTCTGTATTCAATGTTCAGTTTTCTGTATTCATTATTCAATGTTCAGTTTTCTGTATTCAGTGTACAGTTTTCAGTTTTCAGTGTTCAGTGTACAGTTTTCAGTTTTCAGTTTTCAGTTTTCTGTATTCAGTCTTCAGTATTCAGTATTCAGTGTTCAGTGTTCACTATTCCGTGTTCAGTATTCAGTGTTCAGTGCTCAGTTTTCAGTATTCAGTATTCAGTGTTCAGTGTTCACTGTTCAGTGTTCAGTATTGAGTGTTCAGTGTTCTGTATTCAGTGTTCAGTGATCAGTGTTCAGTGATCAATTTTCAGTGTTCAGTGTTCAGTATTCAGTATTCAGTATTCAGTGTTCAGTATTCTGTGGTCACTGTTCAGTGTTCTGTCTTCAGTGTTCAGTATTCAGTGTTTTGGGTTCAGTAATCAGTATTCGGTGTTCCCTATTCAGTGTTCAGTATTCAGTCTTCAGTGTTCAGCATTCAGTATTCAGTATTTTGTATTCAGTGTTCACTATTCAGGATTCAGTGTTCTGTATTTAGTGTTCAGTGTTCAGTGTTCAGTATTCAGTATTCAGTATTCAGTATTCAGTTTTCAGTATTCAGTGTTCAGTATTTAGTGTTCAGTCTTCAGTGTTCAGTATTCAGATTTCAGTGTTCAGTATTCAGTGTTCAGTATTCAGTGTGCAGTGTTCAGTGTTCAGTGTAAAGTGTTCAGTGGTCAGTATTTAGTGTTCACTCTTCAGTGGGCAGTGTTCTGTGTTCAGTTTTCAGAGTACAGTGTTCAGTGTTCTGTATTCAGTATTCAGTTTACAGTGTTCAGTGTTCAGTGTTCAGTATTCAGTGTTCAGCGATCAGTGTTCAGTATTCAGTTATCAGTATTCATTGTTCAGTGTTCAGTGTTCAGTATTCAGTGTTCAGTGTTCTGTGTTCAGTGTTCAGTGTTCTGTATTCAGTATTCAGTGTTCAGTGTTCAGTATTCAGTGTTCAGTGTTCAGTATTCAGTGATCAGTGTTCAGTATTCAGTGTTCAGTATGCAGTGATCAGTATTCAGTGTACAGTGTTCTGTATTCAGTGTTCAGTATTCAGTGTTCAGTATTCATTATTCAATGTTCAGTGTTCAGTTTTCAGTTTTCAGTTTTCTGTATTCAGTGTTCAGTGTTCAGTGTTCAGTGTTCAGTTTTCAGTTTTCAGTTTTCTGTATTCAGTGTTCAGTGTTCAGTATGCAGTGATCAGTATTCAGTGTTCAGTGTTCAGTATTCAGTGTTCAGTATTAAGTGTTCAGTATTAAGTGTTCAGTATTCAGTGTTCAGTTTTCTGTATTCAATGTTCAGTTTTCTGTATTCATTATTCAATGTTCAGTTTTCTGTATTCAGTGTACAGTTTTCAGTTTTCAGTGTTCAGTGTACAGTTTTCAGTTTTCAGTTTTCAGTTTTCTGTATTCAGTGTTCAGTATTCAGTATTCAGTGTTCAGTGTTCAGTATTCAGTGTTCAGTATTCAGTGTTCAGTATTCAATGTTCAGTGTTCAGTTTTCAATTTTCAGTTTTCTGTGTTCAGTGTTCAGTGTTCAGTGTTTAGTTTTCAGTTTTCTGTATTCAGTTTTCAGTATTCAGTATTCTGTATTCAGTGTTCAGTTTTCAGTTTTCTGTATTCAGTGTTCAGTATTCAGTGTTCAGTGTTCAGTATTCAGTATTCAATGTTCAGTGTTCAGTGTTCAGTTTTCAGTTTTCTGTATTCAGTGTTCAGTGTTCAGTGTTCAGTATTCAGTTTTCAGTTTTCAGTATACAGTTTTCAGTATTCAGTGTTCAGTATTCAGTGTTCAGTTTTCAGTTTTCAGTATTCAGTATTCAGTTTTCAGTGTTCAGTATTCAGTGTTTAGTTCTCTGGTCAGTGATCCGTGTTCACTATTCCGTGTTCAGTATTCAGTGTTCAGTGCTCAGTTTTCAGTATTCAGTATTCAGTATTCAGTGTTCAGTGTTCACTGTTCAGTGTTCAGTATTGAGTGTTCAGTGTTCTGTATTCAGTGTTCAGTGATCAGTGTTCAGTGATCAATGATCAGTGTTCAGTATTCAGTATTCAGTATTCAGTGTTCAGTATTCTGTGGTCACTGTTCAGTGTTCTGTCTTCAGTGTTCAGTATTCAGTGTTTTGGGTTCAGTAATCAGTATTTGGTGTTCCCTATTCAGTGTTCAGTATTCAGTGTTCAGTGTTCAGCATTCAGTATTCAGTATTTTGTATTCAGTGTTCAGTCTTCAGTGTTCAGTATTCAGATTTCAGTGTTCAGTATAAAGTGTTCAGTGGTCAGTATTCAGTGTTCAGCGATCAGTGTTCAGTATTCAGTGTTCAGTATTCATTGTTCAGTGTTTAGTGTTCAGTATTCTGTGTTCAGTGTTCAGTGTTCTGTATTCAGTATTCAGTGTTCAGTGTTCAGTATTCATTATTCAGTGTTCAGTGTTCAGTATTCAGTGTTCTGTGTTCAGTGTTCAGTGTTCTGTATTCAGTATTCAGTATTCAGTGTTCAGGGTTCAGTATTCAGTGTTCAGTTTTCACTGTTCAGTTTTCAGTGTTCAGTGTCCAGTGTCCAGTGTTCAGTATTCAGTGTGCAGTGTTCAGTGTTCAGTATGAAGTGTTCAGTGGTCAGTATTTAGTGATCAGTCTTCAGTGTGCAGTGTTCAGTATTCAGTTTTCAGTGTTCAGTATTCAGTGTTCAGTGTTCAGTATTCATTGTTCAGTGTTCAGTATTCAGTGTTCAGCGTTCAGTGTTCTGTATTCAGTTTTCAGTGTTCAGTGTCCAGTGTCCAGTGTTCAGTGTCCAGTGTTCAGTGTTCTGTGTTCTGTGTTCTGTGTTCAGTGTTCTGTGTTCAGTGTTCAGTGTTCAGTGTTCAGTGTTCAGTCTTCAGTCTTCAGTGTTCAGTATTCAGTGTTCAGTATTCAGTGTTCAGTATTCAGTGTTCAGTGTTCAGTATTCAGTGTTCAGTATTCAGTGTTCAGTGTTCAGTATTCAGTATTCAGTGTTCAGTGTTCAGTGTTCAGTATTCAGTGTTCAGTATTCAGTATTCAGTGTTCAGTATTCAGTGTTCAGTGTTCAGTGTTCAGTATTCAGTGTTCAGTATTCAGTGTGCAGTGTTCAGTGTTCAGTTTAAAATGTTCAGTGTTCAGTATTTAGTGTTCAGTCTTCAGTGTGCAGTGTTCAGTATTCAGTTTTCAGTGTTCAGTGTTCTGTATTCAGTATTCAGTGTTCAGTGTTCAGTATTCAGTGTTCAGTATTCAGTATTCAGTGTTCAGTGTTCAGTATGAAGTGTTCAGTGGTCAGTATTTAGTGATCAGTCTTCAGTGTGCAGTGTTCAGTATTCAGTTTTCAGTGTTCAGTGTTCAGTATTCATTGTTCAGTGTTCAGTATTCAGTGTTCAGCGTTCAGTGTTCTGTATTCAGTATTCAGTGTTCAGTCTTCAGTGTTCAGTGTTCAGTGTTCAGTATTCAGTGTTCTGTATTCAGTGTTCAGTATTCAGTGTTCAGTGTTCAGTATTCATTGTTCAGTGTTCAGTTTTCAGTGTTCAGTTTTCAGTGTTCAGTATTCTGTGTTCAGTTTTCAGTGTTCAGTATTCAGTGTTCAGTGTCCAGTGTTCTGTGTTCAGTGTTCTGTGTTCAGTGTTCAGTGTTCTGTATTCAGTATTCAGTCTTCAGTGTTCACTGTTCAGTATTCAGTGTTCAGTGTTCAGTATTCAGTGTTCAGTATTCAGTGTGCAGTGTTCATTGTTCAGTATTAAGTGTTCAGTGGTCAGTATTTAGTGATCAGTCTTCAGTGAGCAGTGTTCAGTATTCAGTATTCTCTGTTCAGTGTTCAGTATTCACTATTCAGTATTCAGTGAGCAGTATTAATTGTTCAGTATTCTATGTTCAATATTCAGTATTCAGTTTTCAATATTCAGTATTCAGTGTTCAGTGTGCAGTGTTCAGTGGTCAGTATAAAATGTTCAGTGGTCAGTATTTCGTGTTCAGTCTTCAGTGTGCAGTGTTCAGTTTTCAGTGTTCAGTGTTCTGTATTCAGGGTTCAGTGTTCAGTATTCAGTATTCAGTGATCAGTATTCATTGTTCAGTGTTCTGTGTTCAGTGTTCAGTATTCAGTTTTCAATATTCATTATTCAGTGTTCTGTATTCAGTGTTCAGTTTTCAGTGTTCAGTGTTCAGTTTTCATTATTCAGTATTCAGTGTTCAGTTTTCAGTTTTCAGTTTTCAGTTTTCAGTATTCAGTGTTCAGTTTTCAGTATTCAGTTTTCAGTATTCAATATTCAGTGTTCAGTGTTCAGTATTCTGTGTTCAGTATTCAGTATTCAGTGTTCAGTATTCAGTGTTCAGTGTTCAGTATTCAGTGTTCAGTATGCAGTGATCAGTATTCAGTGTTCAGTGTTCAGTATTCAGTGATCAGTGTTCAGTATTCAGTGTTCAGTATGCAGTGATCAGTATTCAGTGTACAGTGTTCTGTATTCAGTGTTCAGTATTCAGTGTTCAGTATTCATTATTCAATATTCAGTGTTCAATTTTCAGTTTTCAGTTTTCTGTATTCAGTGTTCAGTGTTCAGTATTCAGTTTTCAGTTTTCTGTATTCAGTGTTCAGTGTTCAGTATGCAGTGATCAGTATTCAGTGTTCAGTGTTCAGTATTCAGTGTTCAGTATTAAGTGTTCAGTATTAAGTGTTCAGTATTAAGTGTTCAGTATTCAGTGTTCAGTATTCAGTATTCAATGTTCAGTGTTCAGTTTTCAATTTTCACTTTTCTGTGTTCAGTGTTCAGTTTTCAGTTTTCTGTATTCAATGTTCAGTTTTCTGTATTCATTATTCAATGTTCAGTTTTCTGTATTCAGTGTACAGTTTTCAGTGTTCAGTGTACAGTTTTCAGTTTTCAGTTTTCTGTATTCAGTATTCAGTGTTCAGTGTTCAGTATTCAGTGTTCAGTATTTAATGTTCAGTGTTCAGTATTCAATGTTCAGTGTACAGTTTTCAATTTTCACTTTTCTGTGTTCAGTGTTCAGTTTTCAGTTTTCTGTATTCAATGTTCAGTTTTCTGTATTCATTATTCAATGTTCAGTTTTCTGTATTCAGTGTACAGTTTTCAGTTTTCAGTGTTCAGTTTTCTGTATTCAGTGTTCAGTATTCAGTATTCAGTGTTCAGTGTTCAATATTCAGTGTTCAGTATTCAATGTTCAGTGTTCAGTTTTCAATTTTCAGTTTTCTGTGTTCAGTGTTCAGTGTTCAGTTTTCAGTTTTCTGTATTCAGTTTTCAGTATTCAGTATTCAGTGTTCAGTGTTCAGTTTTCAGTTTTCTGTATTCAGTGTTCAGTGTTCAGTGTTCAGTATTCAGTTTTCAGTTTTCAGTATACAGTTTTCAGTATTCAGTGTTCAGTATTCAGTGTTCAGTTTTCAGTTTTCAGTTTTCTGTATTCAGTTTTCAGTATTCAGTATTCAGTGTTCAGTTTTCAGTTTTCTGTATTCAGTGTTCAGTATTCAGTGTTCAGTGTTCAGTATTCAGTATTCAATGTTCAGTGTTCAGTGTTCAGTGTTCAGTTTTCAGTTTTCTGTATTCAGTGTTCAGTGTTCAGTGTTCAGTATTCAGTTTTCAGTTTTCAGTATACAGTTTTCAGTATTCAGTGTTCAGTATTCAGTGTTCAGTTTTCAGTTTTCAGTATTCAGTTTTCAGTGTTCAGTATTCAGTGTCTAGTTCTCTGTTCAGTGTTCCGTGTTCACTATTCCGTGTTCAGTATTCAGTGTTCAGTGTTCAGCATTCAGTATTCAGTATTTTGTATTCAGTGTTCAGTCTTCAGTGTTCAGTATTCAGATTTCAGTGTTCAGTATAAAGTGTTCAGTGGTCAGTATTTAGTGTTCACTCTTCAGTGTGCAGTGTTCTGTGTTCAGTTTTCAGAGTACAGTGTTCAGTGTTCTGTATTCAGTATTCAGTTTACAGTGTTCAGTGTTCAGTATTCAGTGTTCAGCGATCAGTGTTCAGTATTCAGTGTTCAGTATTCAGTGTTCAGTGGTCTGTATTCAGTATTCAGTGTTCAGGTTTCAGTATTCAGTGTTCAGTTTTCACTGTTCAGTTTTCAGTGTTCAGTGTCCAGTGTCCAGTGTTCAGTGTCCAGTGTCCAGTGTCCAGTGTTCAGTGTTCAGTCTTCAGTCTTCAGTCTTCAGTCTTCAGTGTTCAGTATTCAGTATCCAGTGTTCAGTGTTCAGTGATCAGTATTCAGTGTTCAGTATTCAGTGTTCAGTATTCAGTGTTCAGTGTTCAGTGTTCAGTGTTCAGTGTTCAGTGTTCAGTATTCAGTGTTCAGTATTCAGTATTCAGTATTCAGTGTTCAGTGTTCAGTGTTCAGTATTCAGTGTTCTGTATTCAGTGTTCAGTGTTCAGTATTCAGTGATCAGTGTTCAGTATTCAGTGTTCAGTATGCAGTGATCAGTATTCAGTGTTCAGTGTTCTGTATTCAGTGTTCAGTATTCATTATTCAATGTTCAGTGTTCAGTTTTCAGTTTTCAGTTTTCTGTATTCAGTGTTCAGTGTTCAGTGTTCAGTATTCAGTGTTCAGTGTTCAGTGTTCAGTGTTCAGTTTTCAGTTTTCAGTTTTCAGTATTCAGTGTTCAGTTTTCAGTATGCAGTGTTCAGTATGCAGTGATCAGTGTTCAGTGTTCAGTGTTCAGTATTCAGTGTTCAGTATTAAGTGTTCAGTATTCAGTGTTCAGTATTCAGTATTTAATGTTCAGTGTTCAGTTTTCAATTTTCCCTTTTCTGTGTTCAGTGTTCAGTTTCCAGTTTTCTGTATTCAATGTTCAGTTTTCTGTATTCATTATTCAATGTTCAGTTTTCTGTATTCAGTGTACAGTTTTCAGTTTTCTGTATTCAGTGTTCAGTATTCAGTGTTCAGTGTTCAGTATTCAGTATTCAGTGTTCAGTGTTCAGTTTTCAGTTTTCTGTATTCAGTGTTCAGTGTTCAGTTTTCAGTTTTCAGTATACAGTTTTCAGTATTCAGTGTTCAGTATTCAGTGTTCAGTTTTCAGTTTTCAGTTTTCTGTATTCAGTTTTCAGTATTCAGTATTCAGTGTTCAGTTTTCAGTTTTCTGTATTCAGTGTTCAGTATTCAGTGTTCAGTGTTCAGTATTCAGTATTCAATGTTCAGTGTTCAGTGTTCAGTGTTCAGTGTTCAGTTTTCAGTTTTCTGTATTCAGTGTTCAGTGTTCAGTGTTCAGTATTCAGTTTTCAGTTTTCAGTATACAGTTTTCAGTATTCAGTGTTCAGTATTCAGTGTTCAGTTTTCAGTTTTCTGTATTCAGTGTTCAGT
This sequence comes from Chiloscyllium plagiosum, assembly GCF_037043375.1. Classification (NCBI taxonomy): domain Eukaryota; kingdom Metazoa; phylum Chordata; class Chondrichthyes; order Orectolobiformes; family Hemiscylliidae; genus Chiloscyllium; species Chiloscyllium plagiosum. Next base: position 9,492,701 of record NW_028270178.1, read on the forward strand.
CTTCTGTGTTCAGTGTTCAGTATTCAGTATTCAATGTTCAGTGTTCAGTGTTCAGTTTTCAGTTTTCTGTATTCAGTGTTCAGTGTTCAGTGTTCAGTATTCAGTTTTCAGTTTTCAGTATACAGTTTTCAGTATTCAGTGTTCAGTATTCAGTGTTCAGTTTTCAGTTTTCAGTATTCAGTATTCAGTTTTCAGTGTTCAGTATTCAGTGTTTAGTTCTCTGTTCAGTGTTCCGTGTTCACTATTCCGTGTTCAGTATTCAGTGTTCAGTGCTCAGTTTTCAGTATTCAGTATTCAGTGTTCAGTGTTCACTGTTCAGTGTTCAGTATTGAGTGTTCAGTTTTCAGTTTTCAGTATTCAGTTTTCAGTGTTCAGTATTCAGTGTTTAGTTCTCTGTTCAGTGTTCCGTGTTCACTATTCCGTGTTCAGTGTTCAGTATTCAGTATTCAGTGTTCAGTGTTCAGTTTTCAGTTTTCTGTATTCAGTGTTCAGTATTCAGTTTTCAGTTTTCAGTATACAGTTTTCAGTATTCAGTGTTCAGTATTCAGTGTTCAGTTTTCAGTTTTCAGTTTTCTGTATTCAGTTTTCAGTATTCAGTATTCAGTGTTCAGTTTTCAGTTTTCTGTATTCAGTGTTCAGTATTCAGTGTTCAGTGTTCAGTATTCAGTATTCAATGTTCAGTGTTCAGTGTTCAGTGTTCAGTTTTCAGTTTTCTGTATTCAGTGTTCAGTGTTCAGTGTTCAGTATTCAGTTTTCAGTTTTCAGTATACAGTTTTCAGTATTCAGTGTTCAGTATTCAGTGTTCAGTTTTCAGTTTTCAGTATTCAGTTTTCAGTGTTCAGTATTCAGTGTTTAGTTCTCTGTTCAGTGTTCCGTGTTCACTATTCCGTGTTCAGTATTCAGTGTTCAGTGTTCAGCATTCAGTATTCAGTATTTTGTATTCAGTGTTCAGTCTTCAGTGTTCAGTATTCAGATTTCAGTGTTCAGTATAAAGTGTTCAGTGGTCAGTATTTAGTGTTCACTCTTCAGTGTGCAGTGTTCTGTGTTCAGTTTTCAGAGTACAGTGTTCAGTGTTCTGTATTCAGTATTCAGTTTACAGTGTTCAGTGTTCAGTATTCAGTGTTCAGCGATCAGTGTTCAGTATTCAGTGTTCAGTATTCAGTGTTCAGTGGTCTGTATTCAGTATTCAGTGTTCAGGTTTCAGTATTCAGTGTTCAGTTTTCACTGTTCAGTTTTCAGTGTTCAGTGTCCAGTGTCCAGTGTTCAGTGTCCAGTGTCCAGTGTCCAGTGTCCAGTGTCCAGTGTTCAGTGTTCAGTCTTCAGTCTTCAGTCTTCAGTGTTCAGTATTCAGTATCCAGTGTTCAGTGTTCAGTGATCAGTATTCAGTGTTCAGTATTCAGTGTTCAGTATTCAGTGTTCAGTGTTCAGTGTTCAGTGTTCAGTGTTCAGTGTTCAGTATTCAGTGTTCAGTATTCAGTATTCAGTATTCAGTGTTCAGTGTTCAGTATTCAGTGTTCTGTATTCAGTGTTCAGTGTTCAGTATTCAGTGATCAGTGTTCAGTATTCAGTGTTCAGTATGCAGTGATCAGTATTCAGTGTTCAGTGTTCTGTATTCAGTGTTCAGTATTCATTATTCAATGTTCAGTGTTCAGTTTTCAGTTTTCAGTTTTCTGTATTCAGTGTTCAGTGTTCAGTGTTCAGTATTCAGTGTTCAGTGTTCAGTGTTCAGTTTTCAGTTTTCAGTTTTCAGTATTCAGTGTTCAGTGTTCAGTATGCAGTGTTCAGTATGCAGTGATCAGTGTTCAGTGTTCAGTGTTCAGTATTCAGTGTTCAGTATTAAGTGTTCAATATTCAGTGTTCAGTATTCAGTATTTAATGTTCAGTGTTCAGTTTTCAATTTTCCCTTTTCTGTGTTCAGTGTTCAGTTTTCAGTTTTCTGTATTCAATGTTCAGTTTTCTGTATTCATTATTCAATGTTCAGTTTTCTGTATTCAGTGTACAGTTTTCAGTTTTCTGTATTCAGTGTTCAGTATTCAGTGTTCAGTGTTCAGTATTCAGTATTCAGTGTTCAGTGTTCAGTTTTCAGTTTTCTGTATTCAGTGTTCAGTGTTCAGTTTTCAGTTTTCAGTATACAGTTTTCAGTATTCAGTGTTCAGTATTCAGTGTTCAGTTTTCAGTTTTCAGTTTTCTGTATTCAGTTTTCAGTATTCAGTATTCAGTGTTCAGTTTTCAGTTTTCTGTATTCAGTGTTCAGTATTCAGTGTTCAGTGTTCAGTATTCAGTATTCAATGTTCAGTGTTCAGTGTTCAGTGTTCAGTGTTCAGTTTTCAGTTTTCTGTATTCAGTGTTCAGTGTTCAGTGTTCAGTATTCAGTTTTCAGTTTTCAGTATACAGTTTTCAGTATTCAGTGTTCAGTATTCAGTGTTCAGTTTTCAGTTTTCTGTATTCAGTGTTCAGTATTCAGTGTTCAGTGTTCAGTATTCAGTATTCAATGTTCAGTGTTCAGTGTTCAGTTTTCAGTTTTCTGTATTCAGTGTTCAGTGTTCAGTGTTCAGTATTCAGTTTTCAGTTTTCAGTATACAGTTTTCAGTATTCAGTGTTCAGTATTCAGTGTTCAGTTTTCAGTTTTCAGTATTCTGTATTCAGTTTTCAGTGTTCAGTATTCAGTTTTCAGTTTTCTGTATTCAGTTTTCAGTATTCAGTATTCAGTGTTCAGTTTTCAGTTTTCAGTTTTCTGTATTCAGTGTTCAGTATTCAGTGTTCAGTGTTCAGTATTCAGTATTCAGTGTTCAGTGTTCAGTATTCAGTATTCAATGTTCAGTGTTCAGTGTTCAGTTTTCAGTTTTCTGTATTCAGTGTTCAGTGTTCAGTGTTCAGTGTTCAGTATTCAGTTTTCAGTATACAGTTTTCAGTATTCAGTGTTCAGTATTCAGTGTTCAGTTTTCAGTTTTCAGTATTCAGTATTCAGTTTTCAGTGTTCAGTATTCAGTGTTTAGTTCTCTGTTCAGTGTTCCGTGTTCACTATTCCGTGTTCAGTATTCAGTGTTCAGTGCTCAGTTTTCAGTATTCAGTATTCAGTGTTCAGTGTTCACTGTTCAGTGTTCAGTATTGAGTGTTCAGTTTTCAGTTTTCAGTATTCAGTTTTCAGTGTTCAGTATTCAGTGTTTAGTTCTCTGTTCAGTGTTCCGTGTTCACTATTCCGTGTTCAGTGTTCAGTAATCAGTATTCAGTGTTCAGTGTTCAGTTTTCAGTTTTCTGTATTCAGTGTTCAGTGTTCAGTTTTCAGTTTTCAGTATACAGTTTTCAGTATTCAGTGTTCAGTATTCAGTGTTCAGTTTTCAGTTTTCAGTTTTCTGTATTCAGTTTTCAGTATTCAGTATTCAGTGTTCAGTTTTCAGTTTTCTGTATTCAGTGTTCAGTGTTCAGTATTCAGTATTCAATGTTCAGTGTTCAGTGTTCAGTGTTCAGTTTTCAGTTTTCTGTATTCAGTGTTCAGTGTTCAGTGTTCAGTATTCAGTTTTCAGTTTTCAGTATACAGTTTTCAGTATTCAGTGTTCAGTATTCAGTGTTCAGTTTTCAGTTTTCAATATTCAGTATTCAGTTTTCAGTGTTCAGTATTCAGTGTTTAGTTCTCTGTTCAGTGTTCCGTGTTCACTATTCCGTGTTCAGTATTCAGTGTTCAGTGCTCAGTTTTCAGTATTCAGTATTCAGTGTTCAGTGTTCACTGTTCAGTGTTCAGTATTGAGTGTTCAGTGTTCTGTATTCAGTGTTCAGTGATCAGTGTTCAGTGATCAATGTTCAGTGTTCAGTGTTCAGTATTCAGTATTCAGTATTCAGTGTTCAGTATTCTGTGGTCACTGTTCAGTGTTCTGTCTTCAGTGTTCAGTATTCAGTGTTTTGGGTTCAGTAATCAGTATTCGGTGTTCCCTATTCAGTGTTCAGTATTCAGTGTTCAGTGTTCAGCATTCAGTATTCAGTATTTTGTATTCAGTGTTCAGTATTCAGTATTCAGTGTTCTGTATTTAGTGTTCAGTGTTCAGTGTTCAGTATTCAGTATTCAGTATTCAGTGTTCAGTATTTAGTGTTCAGTCTTCAGTGTTCAGTATTCAGATTTCAGTGTTCAGTATTCAGTGTTCAGTATTCAGTGTGCAGTGTTCAGTGTTCAGTATAAAGTGTTCAGTGGTCAGTATTTAGTGTTCACTCTTCAGTGTGCAGTGTTCTGTGTTCAGTTTTCAGAGTACAGTGTTCAGTGTTCTGTATTCAGTATTCAGTTTACAGTGTTCAGTGTTCAGTATTCAGTATTCAGCGATCAGTGTTCAGTATTCAGTATTCAGTGTTCAGGGTTCAGTATTCAGTGTTCAGTTTTCACTGTTCAGTTTTCAGTGTTCAGTGTCCAGTGTCCAGTGTTCAGTGTCCAGTGTCCAGTGTCCAGTGTTCAGTGTCCAGTGTTCAGTGTTCAGTGTTCAGTGTTCAGTATTCAGTATTCAGTCTTCAGTGTTCATTATTCAGTATTCAGTGTTCAGTATTCAGTGTTCAGTGTTCAGTATTCAGTGTTCAGCGATCAGTGTTCAGTATTCATTGTTCAGTGTTCAGTGTTCAGTATTCAGTGTTCAGTGTTCTGTGTTCAGTGTTCAGTGTTCTGTATTCAGTATTCAGTGTTCAGGGTTCAGTATTCAGTGTTCAGTTTTCACTGTTCAGTTTTCAGTGTTCAGTGTCCAGTGTCCAGTGTTCAGTGTTCAGTGTCCAGTGTCCAGTGTTCAGTGTTCAGTGTTCAGTGTTCAGTTTTCTGTATTCAGTTTTCAGTGTTCAGTTTTCAGTTTTCTGTATTCAGTGTTCAGTATTCAGTGTTCAGTGTTCAGTATTCAGTATTCAGTGTTCAGTGTTCAGTTTTCAGTTTTCTGTATTCAGTGTTCAGTGTTCAGTGTTCAGTATTCAGTTTTCAGTTTTCAGTATACAGTTTTCAGTATTCAGTGTTCAGTATTCAGTGTTCAGTTTTCAGTTTTCAGTTTTCTGTATTCAGTTTTCAGTATTCAGTATTCAGTGTTCAGTTTTCAGTTTTCTGTATTCAGTGTTCAGTATTCAGTGTTCAGTGTTCAGTATTCAGTATTCAATGTTCAGTGTTCAGTGTTCAGTGTTCAGTTTTCAGTTTTCTGTATTCAGTGTTCAGTGTTCAGTGTTCAGTATTCAGTTTTCAGTTTTCAGTATACAGTTTTCAGTATTCAGTGTTCAGTATTCAGTGTTCAGTTTTCAGTTTTCAGTATTCAGTTTTCAGTGTTCAGTATTCAGTGTTTAGTTCTCTGTTCAGTGTTCCGTGTTCACTATTCCGTGTTCAGTATTCAGTGTTCAGTGTTCAGCATTCAGTATTCAGTATTTTGTATTCAGTGTTCAGTCTTCAGTGTTCAGTATTCAGATTTCAGTGTTCAGTATAAAGTGTTCAGTGGTCAGTATTTAGTGTTCACTCTTCAGTGTGCAGTGTTCTGTGTTCAGTTTTCAGAGTACAGTGTTCAGTGTTCTGTATTCAGTATTCAGTTTACAGTATTCAGTGTTCAGCGATCAGTGTTCAGTATTCAGTGTTCAGTATTCAGTGTTCAGTGTTCTGTATTCAGTATTCAGTGTTCAGGGTTCAGTATTCAGTGTTCAGTTTTCACTGTTCAGTTTTCAGTGTTCAGTGTCCAGTGTCCAGTGTTCAGTGTCCAGTGTCCAGTGTCCAGTGTCCAGTGTCCAGTGTCCAGTGTTCAGTGTTCAGTGTTCAGTGTTCAGTCTTCAGTCTTCAGTGTTCAGTATTCAGTATTCAGTGTTCAGTGTTCAGTGTTCAGTGATCAGTATTCAGTGTTCAGTATTCAGTGTTCAGTATTCAGTGTTCAGTGTTCAGTGTTCAGTATTCAGTGTTCAGTATTCAGTATTCAGTGTTCAGTGTTCAGTGTTCAGTATTCAGTGTTCTGTATTCAGTGTTCAGTGTTCAGTATTCAGTGATCAGTGTTCAGTATTCAGTGTTCAGTATGCAGTGATCAGTATTCAGTGTTCAGTGTTCTGTATTCAGTGTTCAGTATTCATTATTCAATGTTCAGTGTTCAGTTTTCAGTTTTCAGTTTTCTGTATTCAGTGCTCAGTGTTCAGTGTTCAGTATTCAGTGTTCAGTGTTCAGTTTTCAGTTTTCAGTTTTCTGTATTCAGTGTTCAGTGTTCAGTATGCAGTGTTCAGTATGCAGTGATCAGTGTTCAGTGTTCAGTATTCAGTGTTCAGTATTAAGTGTTCAGTATTCAGTGTTCAGTATTCAGTATTTAATGTTCAGTGTTCAGTTTTCAATTTTCCCTTTTCTGTGTTCAGTGTTCAGTTTTCAGTTTTCTGTATTCAATGTTCAGTTTTCTGTATTCATTATTCAATGTTCAGTTTTCTGTATTCAGTGTACAGTTTTCAGTTTTCTGTATTCAGTGTTCAGTATTCAGTGTTCAGTGTTCAGTATTCAGTATTCAGTGTTCAGTGTTCAGTTTTCAGTTTTCTGTATTCAGTGTTCAGTGTTCAGTTTTCAGTTTTCAGTATACAGTTTTCAGTATTCAGTGTTCAGTATTCAGCGTTCAGTTTTCAATTTTCAGTTTTCTGTATTCAGTTTTCAGTATTCAGTATTCAGTGTTCAGTTTTCAGTTTTCTGTATTCAGTGTTCAGTATTCAGTGTTCAGTGTTCAGTATTCAGTATTCAATGTTCAGTGTTCAGTGTTCGGTGTTCAGTTTTCAGTTTTCTGTATTCAGTGTTCAGTGTTCAGTTTTCAGTATTCAGTTTTCAGTTTTCAGTATACAGTTTTCAGTATTCAGTGTTCAGTATTCAGTGTTCAGTTTTCAGTTTTCAGTATTCAGTTTTCAGTTTTCAGTGTTCAGTTTTCAGTATTCAGTATTCAGTGTTCAGTTTTCAGTGTTCAGTATTCAGTGTTTAGTTCTCTGTTCAGTGTTCCGTGTTCACTATTCCGTGTTCAGTGTTCAGTATTCAGTATTCAGTGTTCAGTGTTCAGTTTTCAGTTTTCTGTATTCAGTGTTCAGTGTTCAGTTTTCAGTTTTCAGTATACAGTTTTCAGTATTCAGTGTTCAGTATTCAGTGTTCAGTTTTCAGTTTTCAGTTTTCTGTGTTCAGTTTTCAGTATTCAGTATTCAGTATTCAGTATTCAGTGTTCAGTTTTCAGTTTTCAGTTTTCTGTATTCAGTGTTCAGTATTCAGTGTTCAGTGTTCAGTATTCAGTATTCAATGTTCAGTGTTCAGTGTTCAGTTTTCAGTTTTCTGTATTCAGTGTTCAGTGTTCAGTGTTCAGTGTTCAGTATTCAGTTTTCAGTATACAGTTTTCAGTATTCAGTGTTCAGTATTCAGTGTTCAGTTTTCAGTTTTCAGTATTCAGTATTCAGTTTTCAGTGTTCAGTATTCAGTGTTTAGTTCTCTGTTCAGTGTTCCGTGTTCACTATTCCGTGTTCAGTATTCAGTGTTCAGTGCTCAGTTTTCAGTATTCAGTATTCAGTGTTCAGTGTTCACTGTTCAGTGTTCAGTATTGAGTGTTCAGTTTTCAGTTTTCAGTATTCAGTTTTCAGTGTTCAGTATTCAGTGTTTAGTTCTCTGTTCAGTGTTCCGTGTTCACTATTCCGTGTTCAGTGTTCAGTAATCAGTATTCAGTGTTCAGTGTTCAGTTTTCAGTTTTCTGTATTCAGTGTTCAGTGTTCAGTTTTCAGTTTTCAGTATACAGTTTTCAGTATTCAGTGTTCAGTATTCAGTGTTCAGTTTTCAGTTTTCAGTTTTCTGTATTCAGTTTTCAGTATTCAGTATTCAGTGTTCAGTTTTCAGTTTTCTGTATTCAGTGTTCAGTGTTCAGTATTCAGTATTCAATGTTCAGTGTTCAGTGTTCAGTGTTCAGTTTTCAGTTTTCTGTATTCAGTGTTCAGTGTTCAGTGTTCAGTATTCAGTTTTCAGTTTTCAGTATACAGTTTTCAGTATTCAGTGTTCAGTATTCAGTGTTCAGTTTTCAGTTTTCAATATTCAGTATTCAGTTTTCAGTGTTCAGTATTCAGTGTTTAGTTCTCTGTTCAGTGTTCCGTGTTCACTATTCCGTGTTCAGTATTCAGTGTTCAGTGCTCAGTTTTCAGTATTCAGTATTCAGTGTTCAGTGTTCACTGTTCAGTGTTCAGTATTGAGTGTTCAGTGTTCTGTATTCAGTGTTCAGTGATCAGTGTTCAGTGATCAATGTTCAGTGTTCAGTGTTCAGTATTCAGTATTCAGTATTCAGTGTTCAGTATTCTGTGGTCACTGTTCAGTGTTCTGTCTTCAGTGTTCAGTATTCAGTGTTTTGGGTTCAGTAATCAGTATTCGGTGTTCCCTATTCAGTGTTCAGTATTCAGTGTTCAGTGTTCAGCATTCAGTATTCAGTATTTTGTATTCAGTGTTCAGTATTCAGTATTCAGTGTTCTGTATTTAGTGTTCAGTGTTCAGTGTTCAGTATTCAGTATTCAGTATTCAGTGTTCAGTATTTAGTGTTCAGTCTTCAGTGTTCAGTATTCAGATTTCAGTGTTCAGTATTCAGTGTTCAGTATTCAGTGTGCAGTGTTCAGTGTTCAGTATAAAGTGTTCAGTGGTCAGTATTTAGTGTTCACTCTTCAGTGTGCAGTGTTCTGTGTTCAGTTTTCAGAGTACAGTGTTCAGTGTTCTGTATTCAGTATTCAGTTTACAGTGTTCAGTGTTCAGTATTCAGTATTCAGCGATCAGTGTTCAGTATTCAGTATTCAGTGTTCAGGGTTCAGTATTCAGTGTTCAGTTTTCACTGTTCAGTTTTCAGTGTTCAGTGTCCAGTGTCCAGTGTTCAGTGTCCAGTGTCCAGTGTCCAGTGTTCAGTGTCCAGTGTTCAGTGTTCAGTGTTCAGTGTTCAGTATTCAGTATTCAGTCTTCAGTGTTCATTATTCAGTATTCAGTGTTCAGTATTCAGTGTTCAGTGTTCAGTATTCAGTGTTCAGCGATCAGTGTTCAGTATTCATTGTTCAGTGTTCAGTGTTCAGTATTCAGTGTTCAGTGTTCTGTGTTCAGTGTTCAGTGTTCTGTATTCAGTATTCAGTGTTCAGGGTTCAGTATTCAGTGTTCAGTTTTCACTGTTCAGTTTTCAGTGTTCAGTGTCCAGTGTCCAGTGTTCAGTGTTCAGTGTCCAGTGTCCAGTGTTCAGTGTTCAGTGTTCAGTGTTCAGTTTTCTGTATTCAGTTTTCAGTGTTCAGTTTTCAGTTTTCTGTATTCAGTGTTCAGTATTCAGTGTTCAGTGTTCAGTATTCAGTATTCAGTGTTCAGTGTTCAGTTTTCAGTTTTCTGTATTCAGTGTTCAGTGTTCAGTGTTCAGTATTCAGTTTTCAGTTTTCAGTATACAGTTTTCAGTATTCAGTGTTCAGTATTCAGTGTTCAGTTTTCAGTTTTCAGTTTTCTGTATTCAGTTTTCAGTATTCAGTATTCAGTGTTCAGTTTTCAGTTTTCTGTATTCAGTGTTCAGTATTCAGTGTTCAGTGTTCAGTATTCAGTATTCAATGTTCAGTGTTCAGTGTTCAGTGTTCAGTTTTCAGTTTTCTGTATTCAGTGTTCAGTGTTCAGTGTTCAGTATTCAGTTTTCAGTTTTCAGTATACAGTTTTCAGTATTCAGTGTTCAGTATTCAGTGTTCAGTTTTCAGTTTTCAGTATTCAGTTTTCAGTGTTCAGTATTCAGTGTTTAGTTCTCTGTTCAGTGTTCCGTGTTCACTATTCCGTGTTCAGTATTCAGTGTTCAGTGTTCAGCATTCAGTATTCAGTATTTTGTATTCAGTGTTCAGTCTTCAGTGTTCAGTATTCAGATTTCAGTGTTCAGTATAAAGTGTTCAGTGGTCAGTATTTAGTGTTCACTCTTCAGTGTGCAGTGTTCTGTGTTCAGTTTTCAGAGTACAGTGTTCAGTGTTCTGTATTCAGTATTCAGTTTACAGTATTCAGTGTTCAGCGATCAGTGTTCAGTATTCAGTGTTCAGTATTCAGTGTTCAGTGTTCTGTATTCAGTATTCAGTGTTCAGGGTTCAGTATTCAGTGTTCAGTTTTCACTGTTCAGTTTTCAGTGTTCAGTGTCCAGTGTCCAGTGTTCAGTGTCCAGTGTCCAGTGTCCAGTGTCCAGTGTCCAGTGTCCAGTGTTCAGTGTTCAGTGTTCAGTGTTCAGTCTTCAGTCTTCAGTGTTCAGTATTCAGTATTCAGTGTTCAGTGTTCAGTGTTCAGTGATCAGTATTCAGTGTTCAGTATTCAGTGTTCAGTATTCAGTGTTCAGTGTTCAGTGTTCAGTATTCAGTGTTCAGTATTCAGTATTCAGTGTTCAGTGTTCAGTGTTCAGTGTTCAGTATTCAGTGTTCTGTATTCAGTGTTCAGTGTTCAGTATTCAGTGATCAGTGTTCAGTATTCAGTGTTCAGTATGCAGTGATCAGTATTCAGTGTTCAGTGTTCTGTATTCAGTGTTCAGTATTCATTATTCAATGTTCAGTGTTCAGTTTTCAGTTTTCAGTTTTCTGTATTCAGTGCTCAGTGTTCAGTGTTCAGTATTCAGTGTTCAGTGTTCAGTTTTCAGTTTTCAGTTTTCTGTATTCAGTGTTCAGTGTTCAGTATGCAGTGTTCAGTATGCAGTGATCAGTGTTCAGTGTTCAGTATTCAGTGTTCAGTATTAAGTGTTCAGTATTCAGTGTTCAGTATTCAGTATTTAATGTTCAGTGTTCAGTTTTCAATTTTCCCTTTTCTGTGTTCAGTGTTCAGTTTTCAGTTTTCTGTATTCAATGTTCAGTTTTCTGTATTCATTATTCAATGTTCAGTTTTCTGTATTCAGTGTACAGTTTTCAGTTTTCTGTATTCAGTGTTCAGTATTCAGTGTTCAGTGTTCAGTATTCAGTATTCAGTGTTCAGTGTTCAGTTTTCAGTTTTCTGTATTCAGTGTTCAGTGTTCAGTTTTCAGTTTTCAGTATACAGTTTTCAGTATTCAGTGTTCAGTATTCAGCGTTCAGTTTTCAATTTTCAGTTTTCTGTATTCAGTTTTCAGTATTCAGTATTCAGTGTTCAGTTTTCAGTTTTCTGTATTCAGTGTTCAGTATTCAGTGTTCAGTGTTCAGTATTCAGTATTCAATGTTCAGTGTTCAGTGTTCGGTGTTCAGTTTTCAGTTTTCTGTATTCAGTGTTCAGTGTTCAGTTTTCAGTATTCAGTTTTCAGTTTTCAGTATACAGTTTTCAGTATTCAGTGTTCAGTATTCAGTGTTCAGTTTTCAGTTTTCAGTATTCAGTTTTCAGTTTTCAGTGTTCAGTTTTCAGTATTCAGTATTCAGTGTTCAGTTTTCAGTGTTCAGTATTCAGTGTTTAGTTCTCTGTTCAGTGTTCCGTGTTCACTATTCCGTGTTCAGTGTTCAGTATTCAGTATTCAGTGTTCAGTGTTCAGTTTTCAGTTTTCTGTATTCAGTGTTCAGTGTTCAGTTTTCAGTTTTCAGTATACAGTTTTCAGTATTCAGTGTTCAGTATTCAGTGTTCAGTTTTCAGTTTTCAGTTTTCTGTGTTCAGTTTTCAGTATTCAGTATTCAGTATTCAGTATTCAGTGTTCAGTTTTCAGTTTTCAGTTTTCTGTATTCAGTGTTCAGTATTCAGTGTTCAGTGTTCAGTATTCAGTATTCAATGTTCAGTGTTCAGTGTTCAGTTTTCAGTTTTCTGTATTCAGTGTTCAGTGTTCAGTGTTCAGTGTTCAGTATTCAGTTTTCAGTATACAGTTTTCAGTATTCAGTGTTCAGTATTCAGTGTTCAGTTTTCAGTTTTCAGTATTCAGTATTCAGTTTTCAGTGTTCAGTATTCAGTGTTTAGTTCTCTGTTCAGTGTTCCGTGTTCACTATTCCGTGTTCAGTATTCAGTGTTCAGTGCTCAGTTTTCAGTATTCAGTATTCAGTGTTCAGTGTTCACTGTTCAGTGTTCAGTATTGAGTGTTCAGTTTTCAGTTTTCAGTATTCAGTTTTCAGTGTTCAGTATTCAGTGTTTAGTTCTCTGTTCAGTGTTCCGTGTTCACTATTCCGTGTTCAGTGTTCAGTAATCAGTATTCAGTGTTCAGTGTTCAGTTTTCAGTTTTCTGTATTCAGTGTTCAGTGTTCAGTTTTCAGTTTTCAGTATACAGTTTTCAGTATTCAGTGTTCAGTATTCAGTGTTCAGTTTTCAGTTTTCAGTTTTCTGTATTCAGTTTTCAGTATTCAGTATTAAGTGTTCAGTTTTCAGTTTTCTGTATTCAGTGTTCAGTGTTCAGTATTCAGTATTCAATGTTCAGTGTTCAGTGTTCAGTGTTCAGTTTTCAGTTTTCTGTATTCAGTGTTCAGTGTTCAGTGTTCAGTATTCAGTTTTCAGTTTTCAGTATACAGTTTTCAGTATTCAGTGTTCAGTATTCAGTGTTCAGTTTTCAGTTTTCAATATTCAGTATTCAGTTTTCAGTGTTCAGTATTCAGTGTTTAGTTCTCTGTTCAGTGTTCCGTGTTCACTATTCCGTGTTCAGTATTCAGTGTTCAGTGCTCAGTTTTCAGTATTCAGTATTCAGTGTTCAGTGTTCACTGTTCAGTGTTCAGTATTGAGTGTTCAGTGTTCTGTATTCAGTGTTCAGTGATCAGTGTTCAGTGATCAATGTTCAGTGTTCAGTGTTCAGTATTCAGTATTCAGTATTCAGTGTTCAGTATTCTGTGGTCACTGTTCAGTGTTCTGTCTTCAGTGTTCAGTATTCAGTGTTTTGGGTTCAGTAATCAGTATTCGGTGTTCCCTATTCAGTGTTCAGTATTCAGTGTTCAGTGTTCAGCATTCAGTATTCAGTATTTTGTATTCAGTGTTCAGTATTCAGTATTCAGTGTTCTGTATTTAGTGTTCAGTGTTCAGTGTTCAGTATTCAGTATTCAGTATTCAGTGTTCAGTATTTAGTGTTCAGTCTTCAGTGTTCAGTATTCAGATTTCAGTGTTCAGTATTCAGTGTTCAGTATTCAGTGTGCAGTGTTCAGTGTTCAGTATAAAGTGTTCAGTGGTCAGTATTTAGTGTTCACTCTTCAGTGTGCAGTGTTCTGTGTTCAGTTTTCAGAGTACAGTGTTCAGTGTTCTGTATTCAGTATTCAGTTTACAGTGTTCAGTGTTCAGTATTCAGTGTTCAGCGATCAGTGTTCAGTATTCAGTATTCAGTGTTCAGGGTTCAGTATTCAGTGTTCAGTTTTCACTGTTCAGTTTTCAGTGTTCAGTGTCCAGTGTCCAGTGTTCAGTGTCCAGTGTCCAGTGTCCAGTGTTCAGTGTCCAGTGTTCAGTGTTCAGTGTTCAGTGTTCAGTATTCAGTATTCAGTCTTCAGTGTTCATTATTCAGTATTCAGTGTTCAGTATTCAGTGTTCAGTGTTCAGTATTCAGTGTTCAGCGATCAGTGTTCAGTATTCATTGTTCAGTGTTCAGTGTTCAGTATTCAGTGTTCAGTGTTCTGTGTTCAGTGTTCAGTGTTCTGTATTCAGTATTCAGTGTTCAGGGTTCAGTATTCAGTGTTCAGTTTTCACTGTTCAGTTTTCAGTGTTCAGTGTCCAGTGTCCAGTGTTCAGTGTTCAGTGTCCAGTGTCCAGTGTTCAGTGTTCAGTGTTCAGTGTTCAGTTTTCTGTATTCAGTTTTCAGTATTCAGTATTCAGTGTTCAGTTTTCAGTTTTCTGTATTCAGTGTTCAGTATTCAGTGTTCAGTGTTCAGTATTCAGTATTCAGTGTTCAGTGTTCAGTTTTCAGTTTTCTGTATTCAGTGTTCAGTGTTCAGTATTCAGTTTTCAGTTTTCAGTATACAGTTTTCAGTATTCAGTGTTCAGTATTCAGTGTTCAGTTTTCAGTTTTCAGTTTTCTGTATTCAGTTTTCAGTATTCAGTATTCAGTGTTCAGTTTTCAGTTTTCTGTATTCAGTGTTCAGTATTCAGTGTTCAGTGTTCAGTATTCAGTATTCAATGTTCAGTGTTCAGTGTTCAGTGTTCAGTTTTCAGTTTTCTGTATTCAGTGTTCAGTGTTCAGTGTTCAGTATTCAGTTTTCAGTTTTCAGTATACAGTTTTCAGTATTCAGTGTTCAGTATTCAGTGTTCAGTTTTCAGTTTTCAGTATTCAGTTTTCAGTGTTCAGTATTCAGTGTTTAGTTCTCTGTTCAGTGTTCCGTGTTCACTATTCCGTGTTCAGTATTCAGTGTTCAGTGTTCAGCATTCAGTATTCAGTATTTTGTATTCAGTGTTCAGTCTTCAGTGTTCAGTATTCAGATTTCAGTGTTCAGTATAAAGTGTTCAGTGGTCAGTATTTAGTGTTCACTCTTCAGTGTGCAGTGTTCTGTGTTCAGTTTTCAGAGTACAGTGTTCAGTGTTCTGTATTCAGTATTCAGTTTACAGTATTCAGTGTTCAGCGATCAGTGTTCAGTATTCAGTGTTCAGTATTCAGTGTTCAGTGTTCTGTATTCAGTATTCAGTGTTCAGGGTTCAGTATTCAGTGTTCAGTTTTCACTGTTCAGTTTTCAGTGTTCAGTGTCCAGTGTCCAGTGTTCAGTGTCCAGTGTCCAGTGTCCAGTGTCCAGTGTCCAGTGTTCAGTGTTCAGTGTTCAGTGTTCAGTGTTCAGTCTTCAGTCTTCAGTGTTCAGTATTCAGTATTCAGTGTTCAGTGTTCAGTGTTCAGTGATCAGTATTCAGTGTTCAGTATTCAGTGTTCAGTATTCAGTGTTCAGTGTTCAGTGTTCAGTATTCAGTGTTCAGTATTCAGTATTCAGTGTTCAGTGTTCAGTGTTCAGTGTTCAGTATTCAGTGTTCTGTATTCAGTGTTCAGTGTTCAGTATTCAGTGATCAGTGTTCAGTATTCAGTGTTCAGTATGCAGTGATCAGTATTCAGTGTTCAGTGTTCTGTATTCAGTGTTCAGTATTCATTATTCAATGTTCAGTGTTCAGTTTTCAGTTTTCAGTTTTCTGTATTCAGTGCTCAGTGTTCAGTGTTCAGTATTCAGTGTTCAGTGTTCAGTGTTCAGTTTTCAGTTTTCAGTTTTCTGTATTCAGTGTTCAGTGTTCAGTATGCAGTGTTCAGTATGCAGTGATCAGTGTTCAGTGTTCAGTATTCAGTGTTCAGTATTAAGTGTTCAGTATTCAGTGTTCAGTATTCAGTATTTAATGTTCAGTGTTCAGTTTTCAATTTTCCCTTTTCTGTGTTCAGTGTTCAGTTTTCAGTTTTCTGTATTCAATGTTCAGTTTTCTGTATTCATTATTCAATGTTCAGTTTTCTGTATTCAGTGTACAGTTTTCAGTTTTCTGTATTCAGTGTTCAGTATTCAGTGTTCAGTGTTCAGTATTCAGTATTCAGTGTTCAGTGTTCAGTTTTCAGTTTTCTGTATTCAGTGTTCAGTATTCAGTTTTCAGTTTTCAGTATACAGTTTTCAGTATTCAGTGTTCAGTATTCAGTGTTCAGTTTTCAGTTTTCAGTATTCAGTTTTCAGTGTTCAGTATTCAGTGTTTAGTTCTCTGTTCAGTGTTCCGTGTTCACTATTCCGTGTTCAGTATTCAGTGTTCAGTGTTCAGCATTCAGTATTCAGTATTTTGTATTCAGTGTTCAGTCTTCAGTGTTCAGTATTCAGATTTCAGTGTTCAGTATAAAGTGTTCAGTGGTCAGTATTTAGTGTTCACTCTTCAGTGTGCAGTGTTCTGTGTTCAGTTTTCAGAGTACAGTGTTCAGTGTTCTGTATTCAGTATTCAGTTTACAGTATTCAGTGTTCAGCGATCAGTGTTCAGTATTCAGTGTTCAGTATTCAGTGTTCAGTGTTCTGTATTCAGTATTCAGTGTTCAGGGTTCAGTATTCAGTGTTCAGTTTTCACTGTTCAGTTTTCAGTGTTCAGTGTCCAGTGTCCAGTGTTCAGTGTCCAGTGTCCAGTGTCCAGTGTCCAGTGTCCAGTGTCCAGTGTTCAGTGTTCAGTCTTCAGTCTTCAGTCTTCAGTGTTCAGTATTCAGTATTCAGTGTTCAGTGTTCAGTGTTCAGTGATCAGTATTCAGTGTTCAGTATTCAGTGTTCAGTATTCAGTGTTCAGTGTTCAGTGTTCAGTATTCAGTGTTCAGTATTCAGTATTCAGTGTTCAGTGTTCAGTGTTCAGTGTTCAGTATTCAGTGTTCTGTATTCAGTGTTCAGTGTTCAGTATTCAGTGATCAGTGTTCAGTATTCAGTGTTCAGTATGCAGTGATCAGTATTCAGTGTTCAGTGTTCTGTATTCAGTGTTCAGTATTCATTATTCAATGTTCAGTGTTCAGTTTTCAGTTTTCAGTTTTCTGTATTCAGTGCTCAGTGTTCAGTGTTCAGTATTCAGTGTTCAGTGTTCAGTGTTCAGTTTTCAGTTTTCAGTTTTCTGTATTCAGTGTTCAGTGTTCAGTATGCAGTGTTCAGTATGCAGTGATCAGTGTTCAGTGTTCAGTATTCAGTGTTCAGTATTAAGTATTCAGTATTCAGTGTTCAGTATTCAGTATTTAATGTTCAGTGTTCAGTTTTCAATTTTCCCTTTTCTGTGTTCAGTGTTCAGTTTTCAGTTTTCTGTATTCAATGTTCAGTTTTCTGTATTCATTATTCAATGTTCAGTTTTCTGTATTCAGTGTTCAGTATTCAGTGTTCAGTGTTCAGTATTCAGTATTCAGTGTTCAGTGTTCAGTTTTCAGTTTTCTGTATTCAGTGTTCAGTGTTCAGTTTTCAGTTTTCAGTATACAGTTTTCAGTATTCAGTGTTCAGTATTCAGCGTTCAGTTTTCAATTTTCAGTTTTCTGTATTCAGTTTTCAGTATTCAGTATTCAGTGTTCAGTTTTCAGTTTTCTGTATTCAGTGTTCAGTATTCAGTGTTCAGTGTTCAGTATTCAGTATTCAATGTTCAGTGTTCAGTGTTCGGTGTTCAGTTTTCAGTTTTCTGTATTCTGTGTTCAGTGTTCAGTTTTCAGTATTCAGTTTTCAGTTTTCAGTATACAGTTTTCAGTATTCAGTGTTCAGTATTCAGTGTTCAGTTTTCAGTTTTCAGTATTCAGTTTTCAGTGTTCAGTATTCAGTGTTTAGTTCTCTGTTCAGTGTTCCGTGTTCACTATTCCGTGTTCAGTATTCAGTGTTCAGTGCTCAGTTTTCAGTATTCAGTATTCAGTGTTCAGTGTTCACTGTTCAGTGTTCAGTATTGAGTGTTCAGTTTTCAGTTTTCAGTATTCAGTTTTCAGTGTTCAGTATTCAGTGTTTAGTTCTCTGTTCAGTGTTCCGTGTTCACTATTCCGTGTTCAGTGTTCAGTATTCAATATTCAGTGTTCAGTGTTCAGTTTTCAGTTTTCTGTATTCAGTGTTCAGTGTTCAGTTTTCAGTTTTCAGTATACAGTTTTCAGTATTCAGTGTTCAGTATTCAGTGTTCAGTTTTCAGTTTTCAGTTTTCTGTATTCAGTTTTCAGTATTCAGTATTCAGTGTTCAGTTTTCAGTTTTCTGTATTCAGTGTTCAGTGTTCAGTATTCAGTATTCAATGTTCAGTGTTCAGTGTTCAGATTTCAGTTTTCTGTATTCAGTGTTCAGTGTTCAGTGTTCAGTATGCAGTTTTCAGTTTTCAGTATGCAGTTTTCAGTATTCAGTGTTCAGTATTCAGTGTTCAGTTTTCAGATTTCAGTATTCAGTATTCAGTTTTCAGTATACAGTTTTCAGTATTCAGTATTCAGTATTCAGTGTTCAGTTTTCAGTTTTCTGTATTCAGTGTTCAGTGTTCAGTATTCAGTATTCAATGTTCAGTGTTCAGTGTTCAGATTTCAGTTTTCTGTATTCAGTGTTCAGTGTTCAGTTTTCAGTATACAGTTTTCAGTATTCAGTGTTCAGTATTCAGTGTTCAGTTTTCAGTTTTCAGTGTTCAGTATTCAGTTTTCACTGTTCAGTATTCAGTGTTTAGTTCTCTGTTCAGTGTTCCGTGTTCACTATTCCGTGTTCAGTATTCAGTGTTCAGTGCTCAGTTTTCAGTATTCAGTATTCAGTGTTCAGTGTTCACTGTTCAGTGTTCAGTATTGAGTGTTCAGTGTTCTGTATTCAGTGTTCAGTGATCAGTGTTCAGTGATCAATGTTCAGTGTTCAGTGTTCAGTATTCAGTATTCAGTATTCAGTGTTCAGTATTCTGTGGTCACTGTTCCGTGTTCTGTCTTTAGTGTTCAGTATTCAGTGTTTTGGGTTCAGTAATCAGTATTCGGTGTTCAGTATTCAGTGTTCATTGTTCAGCATTCAATATTCAGTATTTTGTATTCAGTGTTCAGTATTCAGTATTCAGTGTTCTGTATTTAGTGTTCAGTGTTCAGTGTTCAGTTTTCAGTATTCAGTGTTCAGTATTTAGTGTTCAGTCTTCAGTGTTCAGAATTCAGATTTCAGTGT
Source organism: Chiloscyllium plagiosum (assembly GCF_037043375.1). Classification (NCBI taxonomy): domain Eukaryota; kingdom Metazoa; phylum Chordata; class Chondrichthyes; order Orectolobiformes; family Hemiscylliidae; genus Chiloscyllium; species Chiloscyllium plagiosum. Next base: position 9,511,092 of record NW_028270178.1, read on the forward strand.
TCAGTATTTAGTGTTCACTCTTCAGTGTGCAGTGTTCTGTGTTCAGTTTTCAGAGTACAGTGTTCAGTGTTCTGTATTCAGTATTCAGTTTACAGTGTTCAGTGTTCAGTATTCAGTGTTCAGCGATCAGTGTTCAGTATTCAGTATTCTGTGTTCAGGGTTCAGTATTCAGTGTTCAGTTTTCACTGTTCAGTTTTCAGTGTCCAGTGTCCAGTGTTCAGTGTTCAGTGTTCTGTGTTCTGTGTTCAGTGTTCAGTGTTCAGTATTCAGTCTTCAGTGTTCAGTATTCAGTGTTCAGCGATCAGTGTTCAGTATTCATTGTTCAGTGTTCAGTGTTCAGTATTCAGTGTTCAGTGTTCTGTGTTCAGTGTTCAGTGTTCTGTATTCAGTATTCAGTGTTCAGGGTTCAGTATTCAGTGTTCAGTTTTCACTGTTCAGTTTTCAGTGTTCAGTGTCCAGTGTCCAGTGTTCAGTGTTCAGTGTCCAGTGTCCAGTGTTCAGTGTTCAGTGTTCAGTGTTCAGTGTTCACTGTTCAGTATTCAGTATTCAGTCTTCAGTGTTCAGTATTCAGTATTCAGTGTTCAGTATTCAGTGTTCAGTATTCAGTGTTCAGTGTTCAGTGTTCAGTATTCAGTGTTCAGTGTTCAGTATTCAGTGTTCAGTATTCAGTGTTCAGTATTCAGCGTGCAGTGTTCAGTGTTCAGTATAAAGTGTTCAGTGGTCAGTATTTAGTGATCAGTCTTCAGTGTGCAGTGTTCAGTATTCAGTTTACAGTGTTCTGTATTCAGTATTCAGTCTTCAGTGTTCAGTATTCAGTATTCAGTGTTCAGTATTCAGTGTTCAGTATTCAGTGTTCAGTGTTCAGTATTCAGTGTTCAGTATTCAGTGTTCAGTGTTCAGTGTTCAGTATTCAGTGTTCAGTGTTCAGTGTTCAGTGTGCAGTGTTCAGTGTTCAGTATTCACTGTTCAGTATTCAGTATTTAGTGATCAGTCTTCAGTGTGCAGTGTTCAGTTTTCAGTGTTCACTATTCAGTGTTCGGTATTCAGTCTTCAGTATTCATTATTCAATGTTCAGTGTTCAGTATTCAGTGTTCAGTATACAGTGATCAGTATTCAGTGTACAGTGTTCTGTATTCAGTGTTCAGTGTTCAGTGTTCAGTATTCATTATTCAATGTTCAGTGTTCAGTTTTCAGTTTTCAGTTTTCTGTATTCAGTGTTCAGTGTTCAGTGTTCAGTTTTCAGTTTTCAGTTTTCTGTATTCAGTGTTCAGTGTTCAGTATGCAGTGATCAGTATTCAGTGTTCAGTGTTCAGTATTCAGTGTTCAGTATTAAGTGTTCAGTATTAAGTGTTCAGTATTCAGTGTTCAGTTTTCTGTATTCAATGTTCAGTTTTCTGTATTCATTATTCAATGTTCAGTTTTCTGTATTCAGTGTACAGTTTTCAGTTTTCAGTGTTCAGTGTACAGTTTTCAGTTTTCAGTTTTCAGTTTTCTGTATTCAGTGTTCAGTATTCAGTGTTCAGTATTCAGTGTTCAGTATTCAATGTTCAGTGTTCAGTTTTCAATTTTCAGTTTTCTGTGTTCAGTGTTCAGTGTTCAGTTTTCAGTTTTCTGTATTCAGTTTTCAGTATTCAGTATTCAGTATTCAGTGTTCAGTTTTCAGTTTTCTGTATTCAGTGTTCAGTATTCAGTGTTCAGTATTCAGTATTCAAAGTTCAGTGTTCAGTGTTCAGTGTTCAGTTTTCAGTTTTCTGTATTCAGTGTTCAGTGTTCAGTGTTCAGTATTCAGTTTTCAGTTTTCAGTATACAGTTTTCAGTATTCAGTGTTAAGTATTCAGTGTTCAGTTTTCAGTTTTCAGTATTCAGTATTCAGTTTTCAGTGTTCAGTATTCAGTGTTTAGTTCTCTGTTCAGTGTTCCATGTTCACTATTCCGTGTTCAGTATTCAGTGTTCAGTGCTCAGTTTTCAGTATTCAGTATTCAGTGTTCAGTGTTCACTGTTCAGTGTTCAGTATTGAGTGTTCAGTGTTCTGTATTCAGTGTTCAGTGATCAGTGTTCAGTGATCAGTGTTCAGTGTTCAGTATTCAGTATTCAGTATTCAGTGTTCAGTATTCTGTGGTCACTGTTCAGTGTTCTGTCTTCAGTGTTCAGTATTCAGTGTTTTGGGTTCAGTAATCAGTATTCGGTGTTCCCTATTCAGTGTTCAGTGTTCAGCATTCAGTATTCAGTATTTTGTATTCAGTGTTCAGTATTCAGTATTCAGTGTTCTGTATTTAGTGTTCAGTGTTCAGTGTTCAGTATTCAGTATTCAGTATTCAGTTTTCAGTATTCAGTGTTCAGTATTTAGTGTTCAGTCTTCAGTGTTCAGTTTTCAGATTTCAGTGTTCAGTATTCAGTGTTCAGTATTCAGTGTGCAGTGTTCAGTGATCAGTATAATGTGTTCAGTGGTCAGTATTTAGTGTTCACTCTTCAGTGTGCAGTGTTCTGTGTTCAGTTTTCAGAGTACAGTGTTCAGTGTTCTGTATTCAGTATTCAGTTTACAGTGTTCAGTGTTCAGTGTTCAGTATTCAGTGTTCAGCGATCAGTGTTCAGTATTCAGTGTTCAGTATTCATTGTTCAGTGTTCAGTGTTCAGTGTTCAGTATTCAGTGTTCAGTGTTCTGAGTTCAGTGTTCAGTGTTCTGTATTCAGTATTCAGTGTTCAGGGTTCAGTATTCAGTGTTCAGTTTTCACTGTTCAGTTTTCAGTGCTCAGTGTCCAGTGTTCAGTGTCCAGTGTCCAGTGTTCAGTGTTCAGTGTTCAGTGTTCAGTGTTCAGTGTTCAGTGTTCAGTGTTCAGTATTCAGTATTCAGTGTTCAGTGTTCAGTGTTCAGTATTCAGTGTTCAGTATTCAGTGTTCAGTATTCAGTGTTCAGTGTTCAGTGTTCAGTATTCAGTATTCAGTATTCAGTTTTCAGTTTTCAGTATACAGTTTTCAGTATTCAGTGTTAAGTATTCAGTGTTCAGTTTTCAGTTTTCAGTATTCAGTATTCAGTTTTCAGTGTTCAGTATTCAGTGTTTAGTTCTCTGTTCAGTGTTCCATGTTCACTATTCCGTGTTCAGTATTCAGTGTTCAGTGCTCAGTTTTCAGTATTCAGTATTCAGTGTTCAGTGTTCACTGTTCAGTGTTCAGTATTGAGTGTTCAGTGTTCTGTATTCAGTGTTCAGTGATCAGTGTTCAGTGATCAGTGTTCAGTGTTCAGTATTCAGTATTCTGTATTCAGTGTTCAGTATTCTGTGGTCACTGTTCAGTGTTCTGTCTTCAGTGTTCAGTATTCAGTGTTTTGGGTTCAGTAATCAGTATTCGGTATTCCCTATTCAGTGTTCAGTGTTCAGCATTCAGTATTCAGTATTTTGTATTCAGTGTTCAGTATTCAGTATTCAGTGTTCTGTATTTAGTGTTCAGTGTTCAGTGTTCAGTATTCAGTATTCAGTATTCAGTTTTCAGTATTCAGTGTTCAGTATTTAGTGTTCAGTCTTCAGTGTTCAGTTTTCAGATTTCAGTGTTCAGTATTCAGTGTTCAGTATTCAGTGTGCAGTGTTCAGTGATCAGTATAATGTGTTCAGTGGTCAGTATTTAGTGTTCACTCTTCAGTGTGCAGTGTTCTGTGTTCAGTTTTCAGAGTACAGTGTTCAGTGTTCTGTATTCAGTATTCAGTTTACAGTGTTCAGTGTTCAGTGTTCAGTATTCAGTGTTCAGCGATCAGTGTTCAGTATTCAGTGTTCAGTATTCATTGTTCAGTGTTCAGTGTTCAGTGTTCAGTATTCAGTGTTCAGTGTTCTGAGTTCAGTGTTCAGTGTTCTGTATTCAGTATTCAGTGTTCAGGGTTCAGTATTCAGTGTTCAGTTTTCACTGTTCAGTTTTCAGTGCTCAGTGTCCAGTGTTCAGTGTCCAGTGTCCAGTGTTCAGTGTTCAGTGTTCAGTGTTCAGTGTTCAGTGTTCAGTGTTCAGTCTTCAGTGTTCAGTATTCAGTATTCAGTGTTCAGTGTTCAGTGTTCAGTATTCAGTGTTCAGTATTCAGTGTTCAGTATTCAGTGTTCAGTGTTCAGTGTTCAGTATTCAGTATTCAGTATTCAGTGTTCAGTATTCAGTATTCAGTATTCAGTATTCAGTGTTCAGTGTTCAGTGTTCAGTATTCAGTGTTCTGTATTCAGTGTTCAGTGTTCAGTATTCAGTGATCAGTGTTCAGTATTCAGTGTTCAGTATGCAGTGATCAGTATTCAGTGTTCAGTGTTCTGTATTCAGTGTTCAGTATTCATTATTCAATGTTCAGTGTTCAGTTTTCAGTTTTCTGTATTCAGTGTTCAGTGTTCAGTGTTCAGTATTCAGTGTTCAGTGTTCAGTTTTCAGTTTTCAGTTTTCTGTATTCAGTGTTCAGTGTTCAGTATGCAGTTATCAGTATTCAGTGTTCAGTGATCAGTATTCATTATTCAATGTTCAGTTTTCTGTATTCAGTGTACAGTTTTCAGTTTTCAGTGTTCAGTGTACAGTTTTCAGTTTTCAGTTTTCAGTTTTCTGTATTCAGTGTTCAGTATTCAGTATTCAGTGTTCAGTGTTCAGTATTCAGTGTTCAGTATTCAATGTTCAGTGTTCAGTTTTCAATTTTCAGTTTTCTGTGTTCAGTGTTCAGTGTTCAGTTTTCAGTTTTCAGTTTTCTGTGTTCAGTTTTCAGTATTCAGTATTCAGTATTCAGTATTCAGTGTTCAGTTTTCAGTTTTCAGTTTTCTGTATTCAGTGTTCAGTATTCAGTGTTCAGTGTTCAGTATTCAGTATTCAATGTTCAGTGTTCAGTGTTCAGTTTTCAGTTTTCTGTATTCAGTGTTCAGTGTTCAGTATTCAGTTTTCAGTATACAGTTTTCAGTATTCAGTGTTCAGTATTCAGTGTTCAGTTTTCAGTTTTCAGTATTCAGTATTCAGTTTTCAGTGTTCAGTATTCAGTGTTTAGTTCTCTGTTCAGTGTTCCGTGTTCACTATTCCGTGTTCAGTATTCAGTGTTCAGTGCTCAGTTTTCAGTATTCAGTATTCAGTGTTCAGTGTTCACTGTTCAGTGTTCAGTATTGAGTGTTCAGTGTTCTGTATTCAGTGTTCAGTGATCAGTGTTCAGTGTTCAGTGTTCAGTATTCAGTATTCAGTGTTCAGTATTCTGTGGTCACTGTTCAGTGTTCTGTCTTCAGTGTTCAGTATTCAGTGTTTTGGGTTCAGTAATCAGTATTCGGTGTTCCCTATTCAGTGTTCAGTATTCAGTGTTCAGTGTTCAGTATTCAGTGTTCAGTGTTCAGTGATCAGTATTCAGTGTTCAGTATTCAGTATTCAGTGTTCAGTATTCAGTATTCAGTGTGCAGTGTTCAGTGTTCAGTATTTAGTGATCAGTCTTCAGTGTGCAGTGTTCAGTATGCAGTGTTCAGTATTCAGTGTTCAGTATTCAGTGTTCAATGTTCAGTGTTCAGTTTTCAATTTTCACTTTTCTGTGTTCAGTGTTCAGTTTTCAGTTTTCTGTATTCAATGTTCAGTTTTCTGTATTCATTATTCAATGTTCAGTTTTCTGTATTCAGTGTTCAGTGTTCAGTATTCAGTATTCAGTATTCAGTGTTCACTATTCAGTGTTCAGTTTTCAGTGTTCAGTATTCAGTGTTCAGTGTTCAGTATTCACTGTTCAGTATTTAGTGTTCAGTATTCAGTGTTCACTTTTCAGTGTTCAGTATTCAGTATTCAGTGTTCAATGTTCAATGTTCAGTATTCAGTTTTCTGTATTCAGTGTTCAGTGTTCAGTATTCAGTTTTCAGTATTCAGTATTCAGTATTCAGTGTTCAGTATTCAGTGTTCAGTCTTCAGTGTTCAGTATTCAGTATTCAATGTTCAGTGTTCAGTTTTCAATTTTCACTTTTCTGTGTTCAGTGTTCAGTTTTCAGTTTTCTGTATTCAATGTTCAGTTTTCTGTATTCATTATTCAATGTTCAGTTTTCTGTATTCAGTGTTCAGTTTTCAGTTTTCAGTGTTCAGTGTTCAGTTTTCAGTTTTCATTATTCAGTATTCAGTGTTCAGTTTTCAGTTTTCAGTTTTCAGTTTTCAGTTTTCAGTTTTCAGTATTCAGTGTTCAGTTTTCAGTATTCAGTTTTCAGTATTCAATATTCAGTGTTCACTGTTCAGTATTCAGTATTCAGTGTTCAGTTTTCAGTGTTCAGTTTTCAGTACTCAGTATTCAGTGTTCAGTGTTCAGTATTCAGTGTTCTGTAATCAGTGTTCAGTGTTCAGTATTCAGTATTCAGTGATCTGTGTTCAGTATTCAGTGTTCAGTATTCAGTGATCAGTATTCAGTGTTCAGTGTTCAGAATTCAGTGTTCAGTATTCAGTATTCAGTGTTCAGTGTTCAGTATTCAGTGATCAGTGTTCAGTATTCAGTGATCAGTGTTCAGTATTCAGTGTTCAGTATTTAGTGATCAGTATTCAGTGTTCAGTGTTCAGTATTCAGTTTTCAGTTTTCAGTTTTCAGTACTCAGTGTTCAGTGTTCAGTGTTCAGTTTTCAGTATTCAGTGTTCAGTATTCAGTGTTCAGTGTTCAGTATTCAGTGTTCAGTGTTCAGTATTCAGTGATCAGTGTTCAGTATTCAGTGTTCAGATGCAGTGATCAGTATTCAGTGTTCAGTGTTCAGTATTCATTATTCAATGTTCAGTGTTCAGTTTTCAGTTTTTAGCTTTCTGTATTCAGTGTTCAGTGTTCAGTACTCAGTGTTCAGTATTCAATGTTCAGTGTTCAGTTTTCAATTTTCAGTTTTCTGTGTTCAGTGTTCAGTGTTCAGTTTTCAGTTTTCTCTATTCAGTTTTCAGTATTCAGTATTCAGTATTCAGTGTTCAGTTTTCAGTTTTCTGTATTCAGTGTTCAGTATTCAGTGTTCAGTGTTCAGTATTCAGTATTCAATGTTCAGTGTTCAGTTTTCAGTTTTCAGTTTTCTGTATTCAGTGTTCAGTGTTCAGAGTTCAGTGTTCAGTATTCAGTTTTCAGTATACAGTTTTCAGTATTCAGTGTTCAGTATTCAGTGTTCAGTTTTCAGTTTTCAGTTTTCAGTTTTCAGTTTTCAGTATTCAGTTTTCAGTGTTCAGTATTCAGTGTTCAGTTCTCTGTTCAGTGTTCGATGTTCACTATTCCGTGTTCAGTATTCAGTGTTCAGTGCTCAGTGTTCAGTATTCAGTATTCAGTGTTCAGTGTTCACTGTTCAGTATTCAGTGTTCAGTATTCAGTGTTCAGTATTCAGTGTTCAGTATTCAGTGATCAGTGTTCAGTATTCAGTGTTCAGTGTTCAGTATTCAGTGTTCAGTGTTCAGTATTCAGTGTTCAGTGTTCAATTTTCAGTTTTCAGCTTTCTGTATTCAGTGTTCAGTGTTCAGTGTTCAGTATTCAGTTTTCAGTTTTCAGTATCCAGTTTTCAGTATTCAGTGTTAAGTATTCAGTGTTCAGTTTTCAGTTTTCAGTATTTAGTATTCAGTTTTCTGTGTTCAGTATTCAGTGTTTAGTTCTCAGTTCAGTGTTCCATGTTCACTATTCCGTGATCAGTATTCAGTGTTCAGTGCTCAGTTTTCAGTATTCAGTATTCAGTGTTCAGTGTTCACTGTTCAGTGTTCAGTATTGAGTGTTCAGTGTTCTGTATTCAGTGTTCAGTGATCAGTGTTCAGTGATCAGTGTTCAGTGTTCAGTATTCAGTATTCAGTATTCAGTGTTCAGTATTCTGTGGTCACTGTTCAGTGTTCTGTCTTCAGTGTTCAGTATTCAGTGTTTTGGGTTCAGTAATCAGTATTCGGTGTTCCCTATTCAGTGTTCAGTGTTCAGCATTCAGTATTCAGTATTTTGTGTTCAGTGTTCAGTATTCAGTATTCAGTGTTCTGTATTTAGTGTTCAGTGTTCAGTGTTCAGTATTCAGTATTCAGTATTCAGTTTTCAGTATTCAGTGTTCAGTATTTAGTGTTCAGTCTTCAGTGTTCAGTATTCAGATTTCAGTGTTCAGTATTCAGTGTTCAGTATTCAGTGTGCAGTGTTCAGTGATCAGTATAATGTGTTCAGTGGTCAGTATTTAGTGTTCACTCTTCAGTGTGCAGTGTTCTGTGTTCAGTTTTCAGAGTACAGTGTTCAGTGTTCTGTATTCAGTATTCAGTTTACAGTGTTCAGTGTTCAGTGTTCAGTATTCAGTGTTCAGCGATCAGTGTTCAGTATTCAGTGTTCAGTATTCATTGTTCAGTGTTCAGTGTTCAGTGTTCAGTATTCAGTGTTCAGTGTTCTGAGTTCAGTGTTCAGTGTTCTGTATTCAGTATTCAGTGTTCAGGGTTCAGTATTCAGTGTTCAGTTTTCACTGTTCAGTTTTCAGTGTTCAGTGTCCAGTGTCCAGTGTTCAGTGTCCAGTGTCCAGTGTTCAGTGTTCAGTGTTCAGTGTTCAGTGTTCAGTGTTCAGTGTTCAGTGTTCAGTCTTCAGTCTTCAGTCTTCAGTGTTCAGTATTCAGTATTCAGTGTTCAGTGTTCAGTGTTCAGTGTTCAGTGTTCAGTATTCAGTGTTCAGTATTCAGTGTTCAGTATTCAGTGTTCAGTGTTCAGTGTTCAGTATTCAGTATTCAGTGTTCAGTGTTCAGTATTCAGTATTCAGTATTCAGTATTCAGTATTCAGTGTTCAGTGTTCAGTATTCAGTGTTCTGTATTCAGTGTTCAGTGTTCAGTATTCAGTGATCAGTGTTCAGTATTCAGTGTTCAGTATGCAGTGATCAGTATTCAGTGTTCAGTGTTCAGTGTTCAGTATTCAGTGTTCAGTATTCAGTGTTCAGTATTCAGTGTTCAGTGTTCAGTGTTCAGTATTCAGTATTCAGTGTTCAGTGTTCAGTATTCAGTATTCAGTATTCAGTATTCAGTATTCAGTGTTCAGTATTCATTATTCAATGTTCAGTGTTCAGTTTTCAGTTTTCAGTTTTCTGTATTCAGTGTTCAGTGTTCAGTATTCAGTGTTCAGTGTTCAGTTTTCAGTTTTCAGTTTTCAGTATTCAGTGTTCAGTGTTCAGTATGCAGTGATCAGTATTCAGTGTTCAGTGTTCAGTATTCAGTGTTCAGTATTAAGTGTTCAGTATTCAGTGTTCAGTATTCAGTATTTAATGTTCAGTGTTCAGTTTTCAATTTTCACTTTTCTGTGTTCAGTGTTCAGTTTTCAGTTTTCTGTATTCAATGTTCAGTTTTCTGTATTCATTCTTCAATGTTCAGTTTTCTGTATTCAGTGTACAGTTTTCAGTTTTCAGTGTTCAGTGTTCAGTGTTCAGTATTCAGTGTTCTGTATTCAGTGTTCAGTGTTCAGTATTCAGTGATCAGTGTTCAGTATTCAGTGTTCAGTATGCAGTGATCAGTATTCAGAGTTCAGTGTTCTGTATTCAGTGTTCAGTATTCATTATTCAATGTTCAGTGTTCAGTTTTCAGTTTTCTGTATTCAGTGTTCAGTGTTCAGTGTTCAGTATTCAGTGTTCAGTGTTCAGTTTTCAGTTTTCAGTTTTCTGTATTCAGTGTTCAGTGTTCAGTATGCAGTTATCAGTATTCAGTGTTCAGTTTTCTGTATTCATTATTCAATGTTCAGTTTTCTGTATTCAGTGTACAGTTTTCTGTTTTCAGTGTTCAGTGTACAGTTTTCAGTTTTCAGTTTTCAGTTTTCTGTATTCAGTGTTCAGTATTCAGTATTCAGTGTTCAGTGTTCAGTATTCAGTGTTCAGTATTCAATGTTCAGTGTTCAGTTTTCAATTTTCAGTTTTCTGTGTTCAGTGTTCAGTGTTCAGTTTTCAGTTTTCAGTTTTCTGTGTTCAGTTTTCAGTATTCAGTATTCAGTATTCAGTATTCAGTGTTCAGTTTTCAGTTTTCAGTTTTCTGTATTCAGTGTTCAGTATTCAGTGTTCAGTATTCACTGTTCAGTATTCAGTGATCAGTGTTCAGTATTCAGTGTTCAGTGTTCAGTATTCAGTGTTCAGTGTTCAGTATTCAGTGTTCAGTGTTCAATTTTCACTTTTCAGCTTTCTGTATTCAGTGTTCAGTGTTCAGTATTCAGTGTTCAGTATTCATTGTTCAGTATTCAGTGTTCAGTATTCAGTATTCAATGTTCAGTGTTCAGTTTTCAATTTTCACTTTTCTGTGTTCAGTGTTCAGTTTTCAGTTTTCTGTATTCAATGTTCAGTTTTCTGTATTCATTATTCAATGTTCAGTTTTCTGTATTCAGTGTTCAGTGTTCAGTGTTCAGTATTCAGTACTCAGTATTCAGTGTTCACTATTCAGTGTTCAGTATTCAGTATTCAGTATTCAATGTTCAATGTTCAGTACTCAGTTTTCTGTATTCAGTGTTCAGTGTTCAGTATTCAGTTTTCAGTATTCAGTTTTCAGTATTCAGTTTTCAGTTTTCAGTATTCAGTATTCAGTGTTCAGTATTCAGTCTTCAGTATTCAGTGTTCAGTATTCAGTATTCAGTATTCAATGTTCAGTGTTCAGTTTTCAGTTTTCTGTATTCAATGTTCAGTTTTCTGTATTCATTATTCAATGTTCAGTTTTCTGTATTCAGTGTTCAGTGTTCAGTATTCAGTATTCAGTATTCAGTGTTCACTATTCAGTGTTCAGTTTTCAGTGTTCAGTATTCAGTGTTCAGTGTTCAGTATTCACTGTTCAGTATTTAGTGTTCAGTATTCAGTGTTCACTATTCAGTGTTCAGTATTCAGTATTCAGTGTTCAATGTTCAATGTTCTGTATTCAGTGTTCAGTGTTCAGTATTCAGTTTTCAGTTTTCAGTATTCAGTGTTCAGTATTCAGTGTTCAGTATTCAGTGTTCAGTATTCAGTATTCAATGTTCAGTGTTCAGTTTTCAGTTTTCAGTGTTCAGTGTTCAGTTTTCGGTTTTCCTTATTCAGTATTCAGTGTTCCGTTTTCAGTTTTCAGTTTTCAGTTTTCAGTTTTCAGTATTCAGTGTTCAGTTTTCAGTATTCAGTTTTCAGTATTCAATATTCAGTGTTCAGTGTTCAGTATTCAGTATTCAGTATTCAGTATTCAGTGTTCAGTTTTCAGTGTTCAGTTTTCAGTACTCAGTATTCAATGTTCAGTGTTCAGTGTTCAGTTTTCAGTTTTCTGTATTCAGTGTTCAGTGTTCAGTGTTCAGTATTCAGTTTTCAGTATACAGTTTTCAGTATTCAGTGTTCAGTCTTCAGTGTGCAGTGTTCTGTATTCAGTATTCAGTGTTCAGTGTTCAGTGCTTTGTATTCAGTGTTCAGTGTTCAGTGTGCAGTGTTCAGTGTGCAGTGTTCAGTGTTCAGTGTTCAGTGTTCAGTGTTCAGTATTCAGTGTTCAGTGTTCAGTATTCAGTATTCAGTGTTCAGTTCTCTGTTCAGTATTCAGGGTTCAGTGTTTTGTGTTCAGTGTTCACTATTCAGTGTTCGGTATTCAGTCTTCAGTATTCAGCATTCAATGTTCAGTATTCAATGTTCAGTGTTCAGTGTTCAGTATTCAGTATTCAGCATTCAGTATTCAGTGTTCAGTGTTCAGTGCTTTGTATTCAGTGTTCAGTGTTCAGTATTCAGTGTTCACTATTCAGTGTTCAGTTTTCAGTGTTCAGTATTCAGTGTTCAGTGTTCAGTATTCACTGTTCAGTATTCAGCATTCAGTATTCAGTGTTCACTATTCAGTGTTCAGTATTCAGTACTCAGTATTCAATGTTCAATGTTCAGTATTCAGTTTTCTGTATTCAGTGTTCAGTGTTCAGTGTTCAGTTTTCAGTATTCAGTTTTCAGTTTTCAGTATTCAGTATTCAGTATTCAGTGTTCAGTATTCAGTGTTCAGTGTTCAGTATTCAGTTTTCAGTTTTCAGTGTTCAGCCTTCAGTGTTCAGTATTCAGTTTTTAGTATTCAGTTTTCAGTCTTCAGTGTTCAGTGTTCTGTATTCAGTACTCAGTGTTCAGTTTTCTGTATTCAGTGTTCAGTGTTCAGTGTTCAGGATTCAGTATTCAGTATTCAGTGTTCAGTGTTCAGTATTCAGTGCTCAGTGTTCAGTGTTCAGTTTTCAATATTCTGTATTCAGTTTTCAGTCTTCAGTGTTCAGTGTTCAGTATTCAGTATTCAGTGTTCAGTTTTCAGTATTCAGTATTCAGTGTTCAGTTTTCAGTTTTCAGTATTCAGTGTTCAGTGTTCCGTGTTCACTGTTCAGTATTCAATGTTCAGCGTTCAGTATTCAGTGTTCAGTATTCAGTTTTCAGTGTTCAGTTTTCAGTGTTCAGTCTTCAGTTTTCAGTATTCAGTATTCAGTGTTCAGTGTTCACTGTTCAGTATTCAGTGTTCAGCGTTCAGTATTCAGTGTTCAGTATTCAGTTTTCAGTGTTCAGTTTTCAGTGTTCAGTCTTCAGTTTTCAGTATTCAGTATTCAGTGTTCAGTGTTCACTGTTCAGTATTCAGTGTTCAGCGTTCAGTATTCAGTGTTCAGTATTCAGTTTTCATTGTTCAGTTTTCAGTGTTCAGTCTTCAGTTTTCAGTATTCAGTATTCAGTGTTCAGTGTTCAGTATTCAGTGTTCAGTGTTCAGTATTCACTGTTTAGTGTTCAGTATTCAGTACTCAATGTTCAATGTTCAGTATTCAGTTTTCTGTGTTCAGTGTTCAGTGTTCAGTTTTCAGTTTTCAGTATTCAGTTTTCAGTTTTCAGTCTTCAGTGTTCAGTATTCAGTATTCAGTGTTCAGTTTTCAGTATTCAGTATTCAGTGTTCAGTGTTCAGTATTCAGTACTCAGTGTTCAGTTTTCTGTATTCAGTATTCAGTGTTCAGTGTTCAGTATTCAGTACTCAGTGTTCAGTATTCAGTATTCAGTGTTCAGTTTTCAGTGTTCAGGCTTCAGTTTTCAGTCTTCAGTATTCAGTGTTCAGTGTTCAGTGTTGAGTATTCAGTGTTCAGTGTTCAGTATTCAGTGTTCAGTGTTCAGTATTCAGTGATCAGTATTCAGTAGTCAGTATTCAGTGATCAGTGTTCAGTATTCAGTGCTCAGTGTTCAGTATTCAGTATTCAGTATTCAATGTTCAATGTTCAGTATTCAGTTTTCTGTATTCTGTGTTCAGTGTTCAGTGTTCAGTATTCAGTTTTCAGTATTCAGTTTTCAGTTTTCAGTATTCAGTATTCAGTGTTCAGTATTCAGTTTTTAGTATTCAGTATTCAATGTTCAGTGTTCAGTTTTCAGTTTTCAGTATTCAGTTTTCAGTTTTTATTTTCAGTGTTCAGTGTTCAGTATTCAGTAATCAGTGTTCAGTTTTGTGTATTCAGTATTCAGTGTTCAGTGTTCAGTATTCAGTACTCAGTGTTCAGTTTTCAGTATTCAGTATTCAGTGTTCAGTTTTCAGTATTCAGTGTTCAGTGTTCAGTATTCAGTACTCAGTGTTCAGTGTTCAGTATTCAGTGTTCAGTGTTCAGTTTTCAATATTCAGTATTCAGTTTTCAGTCTTCAGTGTTCAGTGTTCAGTATTCAGTACTCAGTGTTCAGTTTTCAGTATTCAGTATTCAGTGTTCAGTTTTCAGTATTCAGTGTTCAGTTTTCAGTATTCACTTTTCTGTATTCAGTGTTCAGTGTTCAGTATTCAGTTTTCAGTATTCAGTTTTCAGTTTTCAGTCTTCAGTATTCAGTATTCAGTGTTCAGTATTCAGTGTTCAGTGTTCAGTATTCAGTTTTCAGTTTTCAGTATTCAGCCTTCAGTGTTCAGTATTCAGTTTTTAGTATTCAGTATTCAGTATTCAGTGTTCAGTTTTCAGTTTTCAGTTTTCAGTCTTCAGTGTTCAGTGTTCAGTGTTCAGTATTCAGTACTCAGTGTTCAGTTTTCTGTATGCAGTATTCAGTGTTCAGTATTCAGTATTCAGTACTCAGTGTTCAGTTTTCAGTATTCAGTATTCAGTGTTCAGTTTTCAGTATTCAGTATTCAGTGTTCAGTGTTCAGTATTCAGTACTGAGTGTTCAGTATTCAGTGTTCAGTGTTCAGTTTTCAATATTCAGTCTTCAGTTTTCAGTCTTCAGTGTTCAGTGTTCAGTATTCAGTACTCAGTGTTCAGTTTTCAGTATTCTGTTTTCAGTGTTCAGTTTTCAGTATTCAGTATTCAGTGTTCAGTGTTCAGTATTCAGTGTTCAGTATTCAGTATTCAGTATTCAATGTTCAGTGTTCAGTTTTCAGTTTTCTGTATTCAATGTTCAGTTTTCTGTATTCATTATTCAATGTTCAGTTTTCTGTATTCAGTGTTCAGTGTTCAGTATTCAGTATTCAGTATTCAGTGTTCACTATTCAGTGTTCAGTTTTCAGTGTTCAGTATTCAGTGTTCAGTGTTCAGTATTCACTGTTCAGTATTTAGTGTTCAGTATTCAGTGTTCACTATTCAGTGTTCAGTATTCAGTATTCAGTGTTCAATGTTCAATGTTCTGTATTCAGTGTTCAGTGTTCAGTATTCAGTTTTCAGTTTTCAGTATTCAGTGTTCAGTATTCAGTGTTCAGTATTCAGTGTTCAGTATTCAGTATTCAATGTTCAGTGTTCAGTTTTCAGTTTTCAGTGTTCAGTGTTCAGTTTTCGGTTTTCCTTATTCAGTATTCAGTGTTCCGTTTTCAGTTTTCAGTTTTCAGTTTTCAGTTTTCAGTATTCAGTGTTCAGTTTTCAGTATTCAGTTTTCAGTATTCAATATTCAGTGTTCAGTGTTCAGTATTCAGTATTCAGTATTCAGTATTCAGTGTTCAGTTTTCAGTGTTCAGTTTTCAGTACTCAGTATTCAATGTTCAGTGTTCAGTGTTCAGTTTTCAGTTTTCTGTATTCAGTGTTCAGTGTTCAGTGTTCAGTATTCAGTTTTCAGTATACAGTTTTCAGTATTCAGTGTTCAGTCTTCAGTGTGCAGTGTTCTGTATTCAGTATTCAGTGTTCAGTGTTCAGTGCTTTGTATTCAGTGTTCAGTGTTCAGTGTGCAGTGTTCAGTGTGCAGTGTTCAGTGTTCAGTGTTCAGTGTTCAGTGTTCAGTATTCAGTGTTCAGTGTTCAGTATTCAGTATTCAGTGTTCAGTTCTCTGTTCAGTATTCAGGGTTCAGTGTTTTGTGTTCAGTGTTCACTATTCAGTGTTCGGTATTCAGTCTTCAGTATTCAGCATTCAATGTTCAGTATTCAATGTTCAGTGTTCAGTGTTCAGTATTCAGTATTCAGCATTCAGTATTCAGTGTTCAGTGTTCAGTGCTTTGTATTCAGTGTTCAGTGTTCAGTATTCAGTGTTCACTATTCAGTGTTCAGTTTTCAGTGTTCAGTATTCAGTGTTCAGTGTTCAGTATTCACTGTTCAGTATTCAGCATTCAGTATTCAGTGTTCACTATTCAGTGTTCAGTATTCAGTACTCAGTATTCAATGTTCAATGTTCAGTATTCAGTTTTCTGTATTCAGTGTTCAGTGTTCAGTGTTCAGTTTTCAGTATTCAGTTTTCAGTTTTCAGTATTCAGTATTCAGTATTCAGTGTTCAGTATTCAGTGTTCAGTGTTCAGTATTCAGTTTTCAGTTTTCAGTGTTCAGCCTTCAGTGTTCAGTATTCAGTTTTTAGTATTCAGTTTTCAGTCTTCAGTGTTCAGTGTTCTGTATTCAGTACTCAGTGTTCAGTTTTCTGTATTCAGTGTTCAGTGTTCAGTGTTCAGGATTCAGTATTCAGTATTCAGTGTTCAGTGTTCAGTATTCAGTGCTCAGTGTTCAGTGTTCAGTTTTCAATATTCTGTATTCAGTTTTCAGTCTTCAGTGTTCAGTGTTCAGTATTCAGTATTCAGTGTTCAGTTTTCAGTATTCAGTATTCAGTGTTCAGTTTTCAGTTTTCAGTATTCAGTGTTCAGTGTTCCGTGTTCACTGTTCAGTATTCAATGTTCAGCGTTCAGTATTCAGTGTTCAGTATTCAGTTTTCAGTGTTCAGTTTTCAGTGTTCAGTCTTCAGTTTTCAGTATTCAGTATTCAGTGTTCAGTGTTCACTGTTCAGTATTCAGTGTTCAGCGTTCAGTATTCAGTGTTCAGTATTCAGTTTTCAGTGTTCAGTTTTCAGTGTTCAGTCTTCAGTTTTCAGTATTCAGTATTCAGTGTTCAGTGTTCACTGTTCAGTATTCAGTGTTCAGCGTTCAGTATTCAGTGTTCAGTATTCAGTTTTCATTGTTCAGTTTTCAGTGTTCAGTCTTCAGTTTTCAGTATTCAGTATTCAGTGTTCAGTGTTCAGTATTCAGTGTTCAGTGTTCAGTATTCACTGTTTAGTGTTCAGTATTCAGTACTCAATGTTCAATGTTCAGTATTCAGTTTTCTGTGTTCAGTGTTCAGTGTTCAGTTTTCAGTTTTCAGTATTCAGTTTTCAGTTTTCAGTCTTCAGTGTTCAGTATTCAGTATTCAGTGTTCAGTTTTCAGTATTCAGTATTCAGTGTTCAGTGTTCAGTATTCAGTACTCAGTGTTCAGTTTTCTGTATTCAGTATTCAGTGTTCAGTGTTCAGTATTCAGTACTCAGTGTTCAGTATTCAGTATTCAGTGTTCAGTTTTCAGTGTTCAGGCTTCAGTTTTCAGTCTTCAGTATTCAGTGTTCAGTGTTCAGTGTTGAGTATTCAGTGTTCAGTGTTCAGTATTCAGTGTTCAGTGTTCAGTATTCAGTGATCAGTATTCAGTAGTCAGTATTCAGTGATCAGTGTTCAGTATTCAGTGCTCAGTGTTCAGTATTCAGTATTCAGTATTCAATGTTCAATGTTCAGTATTCAGTTTTCTGTATTCTGTGTTCAGTGTTCAGTGTTCAGTATTCAGTTTTCAGTATTCAGTTTTCAGTTTTCAGTTTTCAGTATTCAGTATTCAGTGTTCAGTATTCAGTTTTTAGTATTCAGTATTCAATGTTCAGTGTTCAGTTTTCAGTTTTCAGTATTCAGTTTTCAGTTTTTATTTTCAGTGTTCAGTGTTCAGTATTCAGTAATCAGTGTTCAGTTTTGTGTATTCAGTATTCAGTGTTCAGTGTTCAGTATTCAGTACTCAGTGTTCAGTTTTCAGTATTCAGTATTCAGTGTTCAGTTTTCAGTATTCAGTGTTCAGTGTTCAGTATTCAGTACTCAGTGTTCAGTGTTCAGTATTCAGTGTTCAGTGTTCAGTTTTCAATATTCAGTATTCAGTTTTCAGTCTTCAGTGTTCAGTGTTCAGTATTCAGTACTCAGTGTTCAGTTTTCAGTATTCAGTATTCAGTGTTCAGTTTTCAGTATTCAGTGTTCAGTTTTCAGTATTCACTTTTCTGTATTCAGTGTTCAGTGTTCAGTATTCAGTTTTCAGTATTCAGTTTTCAGTTTTCAGTCTTCAGTATTCAGTATTCAGTGTTCAGTATTCAGTGTTCAGTGTTCAGTATTCAGTTTTCAGTTTTCAGTATTCAGCCTTCAGTGTTCAGTATTCAGTTTTTAGTATTCAGTATTCAGTATTCAGTGTTCAGTTTTCAGTTTTCAGTTTTCAGTCTTCAGTGTTCAGTGTTCAGTGTTCAGTATTCAGTACTCAGTGTTCAGTTTTCTGTATGCAGTATTCAGTGTTCAGTATTCAGTATTCAGTACTCAGTGTTCAGTTTTCAGTATTCAGTATTCAGTGTTCAGTTTTCAGTATTCAGTATTCAGTGTTCAGTGTTCAGTATTCAGTACTGAGTGTTCAGTATTCAGTGTTCAGTGTTCAGTTTTCAATATTCAGTCTTCAGTTTTCAGTCTTCAGTGTTCAGTGTTCAGTATTCAGTACTCAGTGTTCAGTTTTCAGTATTCTGTTTTCAGTGTTCAGTTTTCAGTATTCAGTATTCAGTGTTCAGTGTTCAGTGTTCAGTGTTCAGTATTCACTATTCAGTGTTCAGTGTTCAGTATTTAGTACTCAGTGTTCAGTGTTCAGTGTTCAGTGTTCAGTTTTCAGTATTCAGTTTTCAGTCTTCAGTGTTCAGTGTTCAGTATTCAGTACTCAGTGTTCAGTTTTCAGTATTCGGTATTCAGTGTTCAGTGTTCAGTTTTCAGTATTCAGTTTTCAGTTTTCAGTCTTCAGTGTTCAGTGTTCAGTATTCAGTCTTCAGTGTTCAGTTTTCAGTATTCGGTATTCAGTGTTCAGTTTTCAGTTTTCAGTTTTCAGTCTTCAGTTTTCAGTGTTCAGTATTCAGTGTTCAGTTCTCTGTTCAGTGTTCCATGTTCACTATTCCGTGTTCAGTATTCAGTGTTCAGTGTTCAGTGTTCAGTATTCAGTGTTCAGTGTTCAGTGTTCAGTGTTCAGTATTCAGTTTTCAGTTTTCAGTATTCAGCCTTCAGTGTTCAGTATTCAGTTTTTAGTATTCAGTATTCAGTGTTCAGTGTTCAGTTTTCAGTTTTCAGTTTTCAGTTTTCAGTTTTCAGTCTTCAGTGTTCAGTATTCAGTATTCAGTGTTCAGTTTTCAGTATTCATTGTTCAGTTTTCAGTATTCACTTTTCTGTATTCAGTGTTCAGTATTCAGATTTCAGTATTCAGTTTTCAGTTTTCAGTATTCAGTGTTCAGTATTCAGTGTTCAGTATTCAGTGTTCAGTGTTCAGTGTTCAGTATTCAGTTTTCAGTTTTCAGTATTCAGCCTTCAGTGTTCAGTATTCAGTGTTCAGTGTTCAGTATTTAGTACTCAGTGTTCAGTTTTCAGTATTCAGTTTTCAGTCTTCAGTGTTCAGTGTTCAGTATTCAGTACTCAGTGTTCAGTTTTCAGTATTCGGTATTCAGTATTCAGTGTTCAGTGTTCAGTGTTCAGTATTCAGTATTCAGTTTTCAGTTTTCAGTCTTCAGTGTTCAGTGTTCAGTGTTCAGTATTCAGTCTTCAGTGTTCAGTTTTCAGTGTTCAGTATTCAGTGTTCAGTTCTCTGTTCAGTGTTCCATGTTCACTATTCCGTGTTCTGTATTCAGTGTTCAGTGCTCAGTATTCAGTGTTCAGTATTCAGTGTTCAGTGTTCAGTATTCAGTTTTCAGTTTTCAGTATTCAGCCTTCAGTGTTCAGTATTCAGATTTTAGTATTCAGTATTCAGTGTTCAGTGTTCAGTTTTCAGTTTTCAGTTTTCAGTTTTCAGTCTTCAGTGTTCAGTGTTCAGTGTTCAGTATTCAGTACTCAGTGTTCAGTTTTCTGTATTCAGTATTCAGTGTTCAGTTTTCAGTATTCAGTACTCAGTGTTCAGTTTTCAGTATTCAGTATTCAGTGTTCAGTGTTCAGTATTCAGTACTGAGTGTTCAGTATTCAGTGTTCAGTGTTCAGTTTTCAATATTCAGTTTTCAGTCTTCAGTGTTCAGTGTTCAGTATTCAGTACTCAGTGTTCAGTTTTCAGTATTCAGTATTCAGTGTTCAGTTTTCAGTATTCAGTGTTCAGTGTTCAGTGTTCAGTGTTCAGTATTCACTATTCAGTGTTCAGTGTTCAGTATTTAGTACTCAGTGTTCAGTGTTCAGTGTTCAGTTTTCAGTATTCAGTTTTCAGTCTTCAGTGTTCAGTGTTCAGTATTCAGTACTCAGTGTTCAGTTTTCAGTATTCGGTATTCAGTATTCAGTATTCAGTGTTCAGTGTTCAGTTTTCAGTATTCAGTTTTCAGTCTTCAGTGTTCAGTGTTCAGTATTCAGTCTTCAGTGTTCAGTTTTCAGTATTCGGTATTCAGTGTTCAGTTTTCAGTTTTCAGTTTTCAGTATTCAGTTTTCGTTGTTCAGTATTCAGTGTTCAGTTCTCTGTTCAGTGTTCCATGTTCACTATTCCGTGTTCAGTATTCAGTGTTCAGTGCTCAGTGTTCAGTGTTCACTGTTCAGTGTTCAGTATTGAGTGTTCAGTGTTCAGTGTTCTGTATTCAATGTTCAGTGTTCAGTATTCAGTATTCAGTATTCAGTGTTCAGTATTCTGTGGTCACTGTTCAGTGTTCTGTCTTCAGTGTTCAGTATTCAGTGTTTTGGGTTCAGTAATCAGTATTCGGTGTTCCCTATTCAGTGTTCAGTATTCAGTGTTCAGTGTTCAGCATTCAGTATTCAGTATTTTGTATTCTGTGTTCAGTATTCATTATTCAGTGTTCTGTATTTAGTGTTCAATCTTCAGTGTTCAGAATTCAGATTTCAGTGTTCAGTATTCAGTGTGCAGTGTTCAGTATAAAGTGTTCAGTGGTCAGTATTTAGGGTTCAGTTTTCAGAGGACAGTGTTCAGTGTTCTGTATTCAGTATTCAGTTTACAGTGTTCAGTGTTCAGTGTTCAGTATTCAGTGTTCAGCGATCAGTGTTCAGTGTTCAGTATTCCGTGTTCAGTGTTCTGTGTTCAGTGTTCAGTATTCAGTATTCAGTATTCAGTGTTCAGTGTTCTGTATTCAGTATTCAGTATTCAGTGTTCAGTTTTCACTGTTCAGATTTCAGTGTTCAGTGTCCAGTGTTCAGTGTCCAGTGTTCAGTGTTCAGTGTTCTGTGTCCAGTGTTCAGTGTTCAGTGTTCAGTGTTCTGTGTTCTGTGTTCAGTGTTCAGTGTTCAGTGTTCAGTGTTCAGTGTTCAGTGTTCAGTGTTCTGTATTCAGTATTCAGTCTTCAGTGTTCAGTATTCAGTATTCAGTGTTCGGTATTCAGTCTTCAGTATTCAGCATTCAATGTTCAGTATTCAGTGTTCAGTATTCAGTTTTCCGTTTTTAGTATTCAGTGTTCAGTGTTCAGTATTCACTGTTCAGTGTTCAGTGTTCAGTATTCAGTGTTCAGTGTTCACTGTTCAGTGTTCAGTATTCAGTATTCAGTGTTCAGTATTCAGTTTTCAGTTTTCAGTGTTCAGTATTCAGTGTTCCGTGTTCCGTGTTCAGTTTCAGTATTCAGTATTCAGTGTTCAGTCTTCAGTATTCAGTATTCAGTATTCAGTGTTCAGTGTTCAGTATTCAGTACTCAGTGTTCAGTTTTCAGTATTCGGTATTCAGTATTCAGTGTTCAGTGTTCAGTGTTCAGTATTCAGTATTCAGTTTTCAGTTTTCAGTCTTCAGTGTTCAGTGTTCAGTGTTCAGTATTCAGTCTTCAGTGTTCAGTTTTCAGTGTTCAGTATTCAGTGTTCAGTTCTCTGTTCATTGTTCCATGTTCACTATTCCGTGTTCAGTATTCAGTGTTCAGTGCTCAGTATTCAGTGTTCAGTGTTCAGTATTCAGTATTCAGTTTTCAGTTTTCAGTTTTCAGTCTTCAGTGTTCAGTGTTCAGTGTTCAGTTTTCAGTCTTCAGTGTTCAGTTTTCAGTGTTCAGTTTTCAGTGTTCAGTATTCAGTGTTCAGTTCTCTGTTCAGTGTTCCATGTTCACTATTCCGTGTTCTGTATTCAGTGTTCAGTGCTCAGTATTCAGTGTTCAGTATTCAGTGTTCAGTGTTCAGTATTCAGTTTTCAGTTTTCAGTATTCAGCCTTCAGTGTTCAGTATTCAGATTTTAGTATTCAGTATTCAGTGTTCAGTGTTCAGTTTTCAGTTTTCAGTTTTCAGTTTTCAGTCTTCAGTGTTCAGTGTTCAGTGTTCAGTATTCAGTACTCAGTGTTCAGTTTTCTGTATTCAGTATTCAGTGTTCAGTTTTCAGTATTCAGTACTCAGTGTTCAGTGTTCAGTATTCAGTACTGAGTGTTCAGTATTCAGTGTTCAGTTTTCAATATTCAGTTTTCAGTCTTCAGTGTTCAGTGTTCAGTATTCAGTACTCAGTGTTCAGTTTTCAGTATTCAGTATTCAGTGTTCAGTTTTCAGTATTCAGTGTTCAGTGTTCAGTGTTCAGTGTTCAGTATTCACTATTCAGTGTTCAGTGTTCAGTATTTAGTACTCAGTGTTCAGTGTTCAGTGTTCAGTTTTCAGTATTCAGTTTTCAGTCTTCAGTGTTCAGTGTTCAGTATTCAGTACTCAGTGTTCAGTTTTCAGTATTCGGTATTCAGTATTCAGTATTCAGTGTTCAGTGTTCAGTTTTCAGTATTCAGTTTTCAGTCTTCAGTGTTCAGTGTTCAGTATTCAGTCTTCAGTGTTCAGTTTTCAGTATTCGGTATTCAGTGTTCAGTTTTCAGTTTTCAGTTTTCAGTATTCAGTTTTCGTTGTTCAGTATTCAGTGTTCAGTTCTCTGTTCAGTGTTCCATGTTCACTATTCCGTGTTCAGTATTCAGTGTTCAGTGCTCAGTGTTCAGTGTTCACTGTTCAGTGTTCAGTATTGAGTGTTCAGTGTTCAGTGTTCTGTATTCAATGTTCAGTGTTCAGTATTCAGTATTCAGTATTCAGTGTTCAGTATTCTGTGGTCACTGTTCAGTGTTCTGTCTTCAGTGTTCAGTATTCAGTGTTTTGGGTTCAGTAATCAGTATTCGGTGTTCCCTATTCAGTGTTCAGTATTCAGTGTTCAGTGTTCAGCATTCAGTATTCAGTATTTTGTATTCTGTGTTCAGTATTCATTATTCAGTGTTCTGTATTTAGTGTTCAATCTTCAGTGTTCAGAATTCAGATTTCAGTGTTCAGTATTCAGTGTGCAGTGTTCAGTATAAAGTGTTCAGTGGTCAGTATTTAGGGTTCAGTTTTCAGAGGACAGTGTTCAGTGTTCTGTATTCAGTATTCAGTTTACAGTGTTCAGTGTTCAGTGTTCAGTGTTCAGTATTCAGTGTTCAGCGATCAGTGTTCAGTGTTCAGTATTCCGTGTTCAGTGTTCTGTGTTCAGTGTTCAGTATTCAGTATTCAGTATTCAGTGTTCAGTGTTCTGTATTCAGTATTCAGTATTCAGTGTTCAGTTTTCACTGTTCAGATTTCAGTGTTCAGTGTCCAGTGTTCAGTATCCAGTGTTCAGTGTTCAGTGTTCTGTGTCCAGTGTTCAGTGTTCAGTGTTCAGTGTTCTGTGTTCTGTGTTCAGTGTTCAGTGTTCAGTGTTCAGTGTTCAGTGTTCAGTGTTCAGTGTTCTGTATTCAGTATTCAGTCTTCAGTGTTCAGTATTCAGTATTCAGTGTTCGGTATTCAGTCTTCAGTATTCAGCATTCAATGTTCAGTATTCAATGTTCAGTGCTCAGTGTTCAGTATTCAGTATTCAGTATTTAGTGTTCAGTGTTCAGTGCTTTGTACTCAGTGTTCAGTGATCAGTATTCAATGTTCAGTGTTCAGTATTCAGTGTTCAGTGTTCAGTATTCACTGTTCAGTATTCAGCATTCAGTATTCAGTGTTCAGTATTCAGTACTCAGTATTCAATGTTCAATGTTCAGTATTCAGTTTTCTGTATTCAGTGTTCAGTGTTCAGTGTTCAGTATTCAGTTTTCAGTATTCAGTATTCAGTTTTCAGTTTTCAGTATTCAGTGTTCAGTGTTCACTGTTCAGTGTTCAGTGTTCAGTATTCAGTTTTCAGTTTTCAGTTTTCAGTATTCAGTATTCAGCCTTCAGTGTTCAGTATTCAGTTTTTAGTATTCAGTTTTCAGTCTTCAGTGTTCAGTGTTCAGTATTCAGTACTCAGTGTTCAGTTTTCTGTATTCAGTGTTCAGTGTTCAGGATTCAGTACTCAGTGTTCAGTGTTCAGTATTCAGTGTTCAGTGTTCAGTTTTCAATATTCAGTTTTCAGTCTTCAGTGTTCAGTGTTCAGTGTTCAGTATTCAGTATTCAGTGTTCAGTTTTCAGTATTCAGTTTTCAGTATTCAATATTCAGTGTTCAGTGTTCAGTATTCAGTGTTCAGTTTTCAGTGTTCAGTTTTCAGTACTCAGTATTCAGTGTTCAGTATTCAGTGTTCTGTAATCAGTGTTCAGTGTTCAGTGTTCAGTATTCAGTGATCTGTGTTCAGTTTTCAGTACTCAGTATTCAGTGTTCAGTATTCAGTGTTCTGTAATCAGTGTTCAGTGTTCAGAATTCAGTGTTCAGTATTCAGTATTCAGTGTTCAGTATTCAGTGTTCAGTATTCAGTGATCAGTGTTCAGTATTCAGTGTTCAGTGTTCAGTATTCAGTGTTCAGTGTTCAGTTTTCAGTTTTCAGCTTTCTGTATTCAGTGTTCAGTGTTCAGTATGCAGTGATCAGTGTTCAGTGTTCAGTATTCAGTGTTCAGTATTCAGTGTTCAGTATTCAGTGTTCAGTATTCAGTGTTCAGTATTCAGTATTCAATGTTCAGTGTTCAGTTTTCAATTTTCACTTTTCTGTGTTCAGTGTTCAGTTTTCAGTTTTCTGTATTCATTATTCAATGTTCAGTTTTCTGTATTCAGTGTTCAGTTTTCAGTATTCAGTATTCAGTGTTCAGTGTTCAGTGTTCAGTGTTCAGTATTCACTATTCAGTGTTCAGTGTTCAGTATTTAGTACTCAGTGTTCACTGTTCAGTGTTCAGTATTCAGTTTTCAGTGTTCAGTGTTCAGTGTTCAGTGTTCAGTATTCAGTGTTCAGTATTCAGTGTTCAGTGTTCAGTGTTCAGTGTTCAGTGTTCAGTATTCAGTACTCAGTTTTCAGTATTCGGTATTCAGTGTTCAGTGTTCAGTTTTCAGTATTCAGTTTTCAGTTTTCAGTCTTCAGTGTTCAGTGTTCAGTATTCAGTCTTCAGTGTTCAGTTTTCAGTATTCGGTATTCAGTGTTCAGTTTTCAGTTTTCAGTTTTCAGTATTCAGTTTTCAGTGTTCAGTATTCAGTGTTCAGTTCTCTGTTCAGTGTTCCATGTTCACTATTCCGTGTTCAGTATTCAGTGTTCAGTGTTCAGTATTCAGTGTTCAGTGTTCAGTGTTCAGTGTTCAGTATTCAGTTTTCAGTTTTCAGTATTCAGCCTTCAGTGTTCAGTATTCAGTTTTTAGTATTCAGTATTCAGTGTTCAGTGTTCAGTTTTCAGTTTTCAGTTTTCAGTTTTCAGTTTTCAGTCTTCAGTGTTCAGTATTCAGTATTCAGTGTTCAGTTTTCAGTATTCATTGTTCAGTTTTCAGTATTCACTTTTCTGTATTCAGTGTTCAGTGTTCAGTATTCAGATTTCAGTATTCAGTTTTCAGTTTTCAGTATTCAGTGTTCAGTATTCAGTGTTCAGTGTTCAGTGTTCAGTATTCAGTTTTCAGTTTTCAGTATTCAGCCTTCAGTGTTCAGTATTCAGTTTTCATTTTTCAGTGTTCAGGCTTCAGTTTTCAGTATTCAGTATTCAGTGTTCAGTGTTCAGTGTTCAGTGTTCAGTATTCACTATTCAGTGTTCAGTGTTCAGTATTTAGTACTCAGTGTTCAGTTTTCAGTATTCAGTTTTCAGTCTTCAGTGTTCAGTGTTCAGTATTCAGTACTCAGTGTTCAGTTTTCAGTATTCGGTATTCAGTATTCAGTGTTCAGTGTTCAGTGTTCAGTATTCAGTATTCAGTTTTCAGTTTTCAGTCTTCAGTGTTCAGTGTTCAGTGTTCAGTATTCAGTCTTCAGTGTTCAGTTTTCAGTGTTCAGTATTCAGTGTTCAGTTCTCTGTTCATTGTTCCATGTTCACTATTCCGTGTTCAGTATTCAGTGTTCAGTGCTCAGTATTCAGTGTTCAGTGTTCAGTATTCAGTATTCAGTTTTCAGTTTTCAGTTTTCAGTCTTCAGTGTTCAGTGTTCAGTGTTCAGTTTTCAGTCTTCAGTGTTCAGTTTTCAGTGTTCAGTTTTCAGTGTTCAGTATTCAGTGTTCAGTTCTCTGTTCAGTGTTCCATGTTCACTATTCCGTGTTCTGTATTCAGTGTTCAGTGCTCAGTATTCAGTGTTCAGTATTCAGTGTTCAGTGTTCAGTATTCAGTTTTCAGTTTTCAGTATTCAGCCTTCAGTGTTCAGTATTCAGATTTTAGTATTCAGTATTCAGTGTTCAGTGTTCAGTTTTCAGTTTTCAGTTTTCAGTTTTCAGTCTTCAGTGTTCAGTGTTCAGTGTTCAGTATTCAGTACTCAGTGTTCAGTTTTCTGTATTCAGTATTCAGTGTTCAGTTTTCAGTATTCAGTACTCAGTGTTCAGTTTTCAGTATTCAGTATTCAGTGTTCAGTGTTCAGTATTCAGTACTGAGTGTTCAGTATTCAGTGTTCAGTTTTCAATATTCAGTTTTCAGTCTTCAGTGTTCAGTGTTCAGTATTCAGTACTCAGTGTTCAGTTTTCAGTATTCAGTATTCAGTGTTCAGTTTTCAGTATTCAGTGTTCAGTGTTCAGTGTTCAGTGTTCAGTATTCACTATTCAGTGTTCAGTGTTCAGTATTTAGTACTCAGTGTTCAGTGTTCAGTGTTCAGTTTTCAGTATTCAGTTTTCAGTCTTCAGTGTTCAGTGTTCAGTATTCAGTACTCAGTGTTCAGTTTTCAGTATTCGGTATTCAGTATTCAGTATTCAGTGTTCAGTGTTCAGTTTTCAGTATTCAGTTTTCAGTCTTCAGTGTTCAGTGTTCAGTATTCAGTCTTCAGTGTTCAGTTTTCAGTATTCGGTATTCAGTGTTCAGTTTTCAGTTTTCAGTTTTCAGTATTCAGTTTTCGTTGTTCAGTATTCAGTGTTCAGTTCTCTGTTCAGTGTTCCATGTTCACTATTCCGTGTTCAGTATTCAGTGTTCAGTGCTCAGTGTTCAGTGTTCACTGTTCAGTGTTCAGTATTGAGTGTTCAGTGTTCAGTGTTCTGTATTCAATGTTCAGTGTTCAGTATTCAGTATTCAGTATTCAGTGTTCAGTATTCTGTGGTCACTGTTCAGTGTTCTGTCTTCAGTGTTCAGTATTCAGTGTTTTGGGTTCAGTAATCAGTATTCGGTGTTCCCTATTCAGTGTTCAGTATTCAGTGTTCAGTGTTCAGCATTCAGTATTCAGTATTTTGTATTCTGTGTTCAGTATTCATTATTCAGTGTTCTGTATTTAGTGTTCAATCTTCAGTGTTCAGAATTCAGATTTCAGTGTTCAGTATTCAGTGTGCAGTGTTCAGTATAAAGTGTTCAGTGGTCAGTATTTAGGGTTCAGTTTTCAGAGGACAGTGTTCAGTGTTCTGTATTCAGTATTCAGTTTACAGTGTTCAGTGTTCAGTGTTCAGTGTTCAGTATTCAGTGTTCAGCGATCAGTGTTCAGTGTTCAGTATTCCGTGTTCAGTGTTCTGTGTTCAGTGTTCAGTATTCAGTATTCAGTATTCAGTGTTCAGTGTTCTGTATTCAGTATTCAGTATTCAGTGTTCAGTTTTCACTGTTCAGATTTCAGTGTTCAGTGTCCAGTGTTCAGTATCCTGTGTTCAGTGTTCAGTGTTCTGTGTCCAGTGTTCAGTGTTCAGTGTTCAGTGTTCTGTGTTCTGTGTTCAGTGTTCAGTGTTCAGTGTTCAGTGTTCAGTGTTCAGTGTTCAGTGTTCAGTGTTCTGTATTCAGTATTCAGTCTTCAGTGTTCAGTATTCAGTATTCAGTGTTCGGTATTCAGTCTTCAGTATTCAGCATTCAATGTTCAGTATTCAATGTTCAGTGCTCAGTGTTCAGTATTCAGTATTCAGTATTTAGTATTCAGTGTTCAGTGCTTTGTACTCAGTGTTCAGTGATCAGTATTCAGTGTTCAGTGTTCAGTATTCAGTGTTCAGTGTTCAGTATTCACTGTTCAGTATTCAGCATTCAGTATTCAGTGTTCAGTATTCAGTACTCAGTATTCAATGTTCAATGTTCAGTATTCAGTTTTCTGTATTCAGTGTTCAGTGTTCAGTGTTCAGTATTCAGTTTTCAGTATTCAGTATTCAGTTTTCAGTTTTCAGTATTCAGTGTTCAGTGTTCACTGTTCAGTGTTCAGTGTTCAGTATTCAGTTTTCAGTTTTCAGTTTTCAGTATTCAGTATTCAGCCTTCAGTGTTCAGTATTCAGTTTTTAGTATTCAGTTTTCAGTCTTCAGTGTTCAGTGTTCAGTATTCAGTACTCAGTGTTCAGTTTTCTGTATTCAGTGTTCAGTGTTCAGGATTCAGTACTCAGTGTTCAGTGTTCAGTATTCAGTGTTCAGTGTTCAGTTTTCAATATTCAGTTTTCAGTCTTCAGTGTTCAGTGTTCAGTGTTCAGTATTCAGTATTCAGTGTTCAGTTTTCAGTATTCAGTTTTCAGTATTCAATATTCAGTGTTCAGTGTTCAGTATTCAGTGTTCAGTTTTCAGTGTTCAGTTTTCAGTACTCAGTATTCAGTGTTCAGTATTCAGTGTTCTGTAATCAGTGTTCAGTGTTCAGTGTTCAGTATTCAGTGATCTGTGTTCAGTTTTCAGTACTCAGTATTCAGTGTTCAGTATTCAGTGTTCTGTAATCAGTGTTCAGTGTTCAGAATTCAGTGTTCAGTATTCAGTATTCAGTGTTCAGTATTCAGTGTTCAGTATTCAGTGATCAGTGTTCAGTATTCAGTGTTCAGTGTTCAGTATTCAGTGTTCAGTGTTCAGTTTTCAGTTTTCAGCTTTCTGTATTCAGTGTTCAGTGTTCAGTATGCAGTGATCAGTGTTCAGTGTTCAGTATTCAGTGTTCAGTATTCAGTGTTCAGTATTCAGTGTTCAGTATTCAGTGTTCAGTATTCAGTATTCAATGTTCAGTGTTCAGTTTTCAATTTTCACTTTTCTGTGTTCAGTGTTCAGTTTTCAGTTTTCTGTATTCATTATTCAATGTTCAGTTTTCTGTATTCAGTGTTCAGTTTTCAGTTTTCAGTGTTCAGTGTTCAGTTTTCTGTTTTCATTATTCAGTATTCAGTGTTCAGTTTTCAGTTTTCAGTATTCAGTGTTCAGTTTTCAGTATTCAGTTTTCTGTATTCAATATTGAGTGTTCAGTGTTCAGTATTCAGTATTCAGTGTTCAGTTTTCAGTGTTCAGTTTTCAGTACTCAGTATTCAGTGTTCAGTGTTCAGTATTCAGTGTTCTGTAATCAGTGTTCAGTGTTCAGTGTTCAGTGTTCAGAATTCAGTGTTCAGTATTCAGTATTCAGTGTTCAGTATTCAGTGTTCAGTATTAAGTGATCAGTGTTCAGTATTCAGTGATCAGTGTTCAGTATTCAGTGTTCAGTATTCAGTGATCAGTATTCAGTGTTCAGTATTCAGTGTTCAGTGTTCAGTGTTCAGTTTTCAGTTTTCAGTTTTCAGCACTCAGTATTCAGTGTTCAGTATTCAGTGTTCAGTATTCAGTGTTCAGTGTTCAGTTTTCAGTATTCAGTGTTCAGTATTCAGTGTTCAGTGTTCAGTATTCAGTGTTCAGTATTCAGAGTTCAGTATTCAGTGTTCAGTGTTCAGTATTCAGTGATCAGTGTTCAGTATTCAGTGTTCAGTGTTCAGTATTCAGTGATCAGTGTTCAGTATTCAGTGTTCAGATGCAGTGATCAGTATTCAGTGTTCAGTGTTCAGTATTCAGTGTTCAGTATTCAGTGTTCAGTATTCATTATTCAATGTTCAGTGTTCAGTTTTCAGTTTTCAGTTTTCAGTTTTCTGTATTCAGTGTTCAGTGTTCAGTATTCAGTGTTCAGTGTTCAGTTTTCAGTTTTCAGCTTTCTGTATTCAGTGTTCAGTGTTCAGTATGCAGTGTTCAGTATTCAGTGTTCAGTATTCAGTGTTCAATGTTCAGTGTTCAGTTTTCAATTTTCACTTTTCTGTGTTCAGTGTTCAGTTTTCAGTTTTCTGTATTCAGTGTTCAGTGTTCAGTGTTCAGTTTTCAGTGTGCAGTGTTCAGTATTCAGCATTCAGTGTTCAGTGTTCAGTGCTTTGTATTCAGGGTTCAGTGTTCAGTGTGCAGTATTCAGTGTTCAGTGTTCAGTGTTCAGTATTCAGTATTCAGTGTTCAGTTCTCTGTTCAGTATTCAGGGTTCAGTGTTTTGTGTTCAGTGTTCACTATTCAGTGTTCGGTATTCAGTCTTCAGTATTCAGCATTCAATGTTCAGTATTCAATGTTCAGTGTTCAGTGTTCAGTATTCAGTATTCAGCATTCAGTATTCAGTGTTCAGTGTTCAGTGCTTTGTGTTCAGTGTTCAGTGTTCAGTATTCAGTATTCAGTATTCAGTGTTCACTATTCAGTTTTCAGTTTTCAGTGTTGAGTATTCAGTGTTCTGTGTTCAGTATTCACTGTTCAGTATTCAGCATTCAGTATTCAGTGTTCACTATTCAGTGTTTAGTATTCAGTACTCAGTATTCAATGTTCAATGTTCAGTATTCTGTTTTCTGTATTCAGTGTTCAGTGTTCAGTGTTCAGTATTCAGTTTTCAGTATTCAGTTTTCAGTATTCAGTATTCAGTATTCAGTGTTCAGTATTCAGTGTTCAGTATTCAGTGTTCAGTGTTCAGTGTTCAGTATTCAGTCTTCAGTTTTCAGTTTTCAGTTTTCAGTTTTCAGTATTCAGCCTTCAGTGTTCAGTATTCAGTTTTTAGTATTCAGTTTTCAGTCTTCAGTGTTCAGTGTTCAGTATTCAGTACTCAGTGTTCAGTTTTCTGTATTCAGTGTTCAGTGTTCAGTGTTCAGGATTCAGTAATCAGTGTTCAGTTTTCAGTATTCAGTATTCAGTGTTCAGTATTCAGTGCTCAGTGTTCAGTGTTCAGTTTTCAATATTCAGTATTCAGTTTTCAGTCTTCAGTGTTCAGTGTTCAGTATTCAGTATTCAGTGTTCAGTTTTCAGTATTCAGTATTCAGTGTTCAGTTTTCAGTATTCAGTATTCAGTGTTCAGTGTTCCGTGTTCACTGTTCAGTATTCAGTGTTCAGCGTTCAGTATTCAGTGTTCAGTATTCAGTTTTCAGTGTTCAGTTTTCAGTGTTCAGTCTTCAGTTTTCAGTATTCAGTATTCAGTGTTCAGTGTTCACTGTTCAGTATTCAGTGTTCAGTGTTCAGTATTCAGTGTTCAGTATTCAGTTTTCATTGTTCAGTTTTCAGTGTTCAGTCTTCAGTTTTCAGTATTCACTATTCAGTGTTCAGTGTTCAGTGTTCAGTATTCAGTGTTCAGTGTTCAGTATTCAGTGTTTAGTGTTCAGTGTTCAGTGTTCACTATTCAGTGATCAGTATTCAGTAGTCAGTATTCAGTGATCAGTGTTCAGTATTCAGTGCTCAGTGTTCAGTATTCAGTATTCAGTATTCAATGTTCAATGTTCAGTATTCAGTTTTCTATGTTCAGTGTTCAGTGTTCAGTTTTCAGTTTTCAGTATTCAGTTTTCAGTTTTCAGTCTTCAGTGTTCAGTGTTCAGTATTCAGTATTCAGTGTTCAGTGTTCAGTGTTCAGTATTCAGTGTTCAGTATTCAGTATTCAGTGTTCAGTGTTCCGTGTTCACTGTTCAGTATTCAGTGTTCAGCGTTCAGTATTCAGTGTTCATTGTTCAGTTTTCATTGTTCAGTTTGCAGTGTTCAGTCTTCAGTTTTCAGTATTCAGTATTCAGTGTTCAGTGTTCAGTGTTCAGTATTCAGTGTTCAGTGTTCAGTATTCAGTGTTTAGTGTTCAGTGTTCACTATTCAGTGATCAGTATTCAGTAGTCAGTATTCAGTGATCAGTATTCAGTGCTCAGTGTTCAGTATTCAGTATTCAGTATTCAATGTTCAATGTTCAGTATTCAGTTTTCTGTGTTCAGTGTTCAGTGTTCAGTGTTCAGTTTTCAGTTTTCAGTATTCAGTATTCAGTATTCAGTATTCAGTTTTCAGTTTTCAGTTTTAAGTTTTCAGTTTTCAGTCTTCAGTGTTCAGTGTTCAGTGTTCAGTATTCAGTATTCAGTGTTCAGTTTTCAGTATTCCGTATTCAGTGTTCAGTGTTCAGTATTCAGTACTCAGTGTTCAGTTTTCTGTATTCAGTATTCAGTGTTCAGTGTTCAGTATTCAGTACTCAGTGTTCAGTATTCAGTATTCAGTGTTCAGTTTTCAGTGTTCAGTATTCAGTGTTCAGTGTTCAGTATTCAGTACTCAGTGTTCAGTATTCAGTGTTCAGTGTTCAGTTTTCAATATTCAGTGTTCAGTTTTTAGTCTTCTGTGTTCCGTGTTCAGTATTCAGTACTCAGTGTTCAGTTTACAGTATTCAGTCTTCAGTTTTCAGTGTTCATTTTTCAGTGTTCAGGCTTCAGTTTTCAGTGTTCAGTGTTCAGTGTTCAGTATTCAGTGTTCACTGTTCAGTATTCAGTGTTCAGTGTTCAGTGTTCAGTATTCAGTGATCAGTATTCAGTATTCAGTGTTCAGTATTCAGTGATCAGTGTTCAGTTTTCAGTGTTCAGTGTTCAGTTTTCAGTATTCAGTATTCAGTGTTCAGTGTTCAGTATTCAGTGTTCAGTATTCAGTACTCAGTGTTCAGTTTTCAGTATTCAGTATTCAGTGTTCAGTGTTCAGTATTCAGTGCTCAGTGTTCAGTGTTCAGTTTTCAATATTCAGTATTCAGTTTTCAGTCTTCAGTGTTCAGTGTTCAGTATTCAGTATTCAGTGTTCAGTGTTCACTGTTCAGTGTTCAGTGTTCACTGTTCAGTATTCAGTATTCAGTGTTCAGTGTTCAGTGTTCAGTGTTCAGTGTTCAGTTTTCAGTATTCAGTATTCAGTATTCAGTGTTCAGTGTTCCGTGTTCACTGTTCAGTATTCAGTGTTCAGCGTTCAGTATTCAGTGTTCATTGTTCAGTTTTCATTGTTCAGTTTGCAGTGTTCAGTCTTCAGTTTTCAGTATTCAGTATTCAGTGTTCAGTGTTCAGTGTTCAGTATTCAGTGTTCAGTATTCAGTGTTCAGTGTTCAGTATTCAGTGTTTAGTGTTCAGTGTTCACTATTCAGTGATCAGTATTCAGTAGTCAGTATTCAGTGATCAGTATTCAGTGCTCAGTGTTCAGTATTCAGTATTCAGTATTCAATGTTCAATGTTCAGTATTCAGTTTTCTGTGTTCAGTGTTCAGTGTTCAGTGTTCAGTTTTCAGTTTTCAGTATTCAGTATTCAGTATTCAGTATTCAGTTTTCAGTTTTCAGTTTTCAGTCTTCAGTGTTCAGTGTTCAGTGTTCAGTATTCAGTATTCAGTGTTCAGTTTTCAGTATTCCGTATTCAGTGTTCAGTGTTCAGTATTCAGTACTCAGTGTTCAGTTTTCTGTATTCAGTATTCAGTGTTCAGTGTTCAGTATTCAGTACTCAGTGTTCAGTATTCAGTATTCAGTGTTCAGTTTTCAGTGTTCAGTATTCAGTGTTCAGTGTTCAGTATTCAGTACTCAGTGCTCAGTATTCAGTGTTCAGTGTTCAGTTTTCAATATTCAGTGTTCAGTTTTTAGTCTTCTGTGTTCCGTGTTCAGTATTCAGTACTCAGTGTTCAGTTTACAGTATTCAGTCTTCAGTTTTCAGTGTTCATTTTTCAGTGTTCAGGCTTCAGTTTTCAGTATTCAGTATTCAGTGTTCAGTGTTCAGTGTTCAGTATTCAGTGTTCAGTTTTCAGTATTCTGTGTTCAGTGTTCAGTATTCAGTGATCAATATTCAGTAGTCAGTATTCAGTGATCAGTGTTCAGTAGTCAGTGCTCAGTGTTCAGTATTCAGTATTCAGTATTCAATGTTCAGTGTTCAGTATTCAGTTTTTAGTATTCAGTATTCTGTGTTCAGTGTTCAGTTTTCAGTTTTCAGTTTTCAGTTTTCAGTCTTCAGTGTTCAGTGTTCAGTAGTCAGTACTCAGTGTTCAGTTTTCTGTATGCAGTATTCAGTGTTCAGTTTTCAGTGTTCAGTACTCAGTGTTCAGTTTTCAGTATTCAGTATTCAGTGTTCAGTTTTCAGTATTCAGTATTCAGTGTTCAGTGTTCAGTATTCAGTACTGAGTGTTCAGTATTCAGTGTTCAGTGTTCAGTTTTCAATATTCAGTATTCAGTTTTCAGTATTCAGTATTCAGTGTTCAGTTTTCAGTATTCAGTATTCAGTATTCAGTGTTCAGTGTTCAGTGTTCAGTATTCATTATTCAGTGTTCAGTGTTCAGTATTTAGTACTCAGTGTTCAGTGTTCAGTGTTCAGTTTTCAGTATTCAGTTTTCAGTCTTCAGTGTTCCGTGTTCAGTATTCAGTACTCAGTGTTAAGTTTTCAGTATTCGGTAGTCAGTATTCAGTGTTCAGTGTTCAGTTTTCAGTATTCAGTTTTCAGTCTTTAGTGTTCAGTGTTCAGTATTCAGTGTTCAGTGTTCAGTATTCAGTCTTCAGTGTTCAGTTTTCAGTATTCGGTATTCAGTGTTCAGTTTTCAGTTTTCAGTTTTCAGTATTCAGTTTTTAGTGTTCAGTATTCAGTATTCAGTGCTCAATGTTCAGTGGTCAGTGTTCTGTATTCAGTATTCAGTATTCAGTGTTCAGTGCTCAGTATTCAGTGTTCAGTATTCAGTGTTCAGTGTTCAGTGTTCAGTATTCAGTATTCAGTTTTCAGTATTCAGCCTTCAGTGTTCAGTATTCAGTTTTTAGTATTCAGTATTCAGTGTTCAGTGTTCAGTTTTCAGTTTTCAGTTTTCAGTATTCAGCGTTCAGTGTTCAGTGTTCAGTGTTCAGTATTCAGTGATCAGTATTCAGTATTCAGTATTCAGTGTTCAGTATTCAGTGATCAGTGTTCAGTATTCAGTGATCAGTGTTCTGTGTTCAGTGTTCAGTATTCAGTATTCAATGTTCAGTTTTCAGTTTTCTGTATTCAGTGCTCAGTGTTCAGTATTCAGTTTTCAGTATTCAGTTTTCAGTTTTCAGTATTCAATGTTCAGTACTCAGTGTTCAGTATTCAGTATACAGTATTCAGTGTTCAGTGTTCAGTATTCAGTACTCAGTGTTCAGTATTCAGTGTTCAGTGTTCAGTTTTCGGTATTCAGTATTCAGTTTTTAGTTTTCAGTCTTCAGTGTTCAGTGTTCAGTATTCAGTACTCAGTGTTCAGTTTTCAGTATTCAGTATTCAGTGTTCAGTATTCAGTTTTCAGTATTCAGTTTTCAGTATTCAGTATTCAGTTTTCAGTATTCAGTGTTCAGTTTTCAGTATTCAGTGTTGTGTTCAGTTTTCAGTTTTCAGTTTTCAGTATTCAGCATTCAGTGTTCAGTATTCAGTTTTTAGTATTCAGTATTCAGTGTTCAGTGATCAGTGTTCAGTTTTCAGTTTTCAGTTTTCAGTCTTCTGTGTTCAGTGTTCAGTATTCAGTACTCAGTGTTGAGTTTACTGTATTCAGTATTCAGTGTTCAGTGTTCAGTATTCAGTACTCAGTGTTTAGTTTTCAGAATTCAGTATTCAGTGTTCAGTTTTCAGTTTTCAGTATTCAGTGTTCAGTGTTCAGTATTCAGTGTTCAGTGTTCAGTATTCACTTTTCAGTATTCAGTTTTCTGTATTCAGTATTCAGTGTTCAGTGTTCAGTATTCAGTACTCAGTGTTCAGTTTTCAGTATTCAGTATTCAGTGTTCAGTTTTCAGTATTCAGTATTCAGTGTTCAGTGTTCTGTGTTCAGTATTCAGTACTCAGTTTTCAGTATTCAGTATTCAGTGTTCAGTTTTCAGTGTTCAGTGTTCAGTATTCAGTATTCAGTGCTCAATGTTCAGTGGTCAGTGTTCTGTATTCAGTATTCAGTATTCAGTGTTCACTATTCAGTGTTCAGTTTTCAGTGTTCAGTATTCAGTGTTCAGTGTTCAGTATTCACTGTTCAGTATTCAGCATTCAGTATTCAGTGTTCACTATTCAGTGTTCAGTATTCAGTACTCAGTATTCAATGTTCAATGTTCAGTATTCAGTTTTCTGTATTCAGTGTTCTGTGTTCAGTATTCAGTTTTCAGTGTTCAGTTTTCAGTTTTCAGTATTCAGTATTCAGTGTTCAGTGTTCAGTGTTCAGTATTCAGTTTTCAGTTTTCAGTTTTCAGTATTCAGCCTTCAGTGTTCAGTATTCAGTTTTCAGCATTCAGTGTTCAGTGTTCAGTATTCACTGTTCAGTATTCAGTGTTCAGTGTTCACTGTTCAGTGTTCAGTATTCAGTATTCAGTATTCAGTGTTCAGTTTTCAGTCTTCAGTGTTCAGTGTTCAGTATTCAGTGTTCAGTGTTCAGTATTCAGTATTCAGTGTTCAGTTTTCAGTATTCAGTATTCAGTGTTCAGTTTTCAGTATTCAGTATTCAGTGTTCAGTGTTCCGTGTTCACTGTTCAGTATTCACAGTGTTCAGCGTTCAGTATTCAGTGTTCAGTATTCAGTTTTCAGTGTTCAGTTTTCAGTGTTCAGTCTTCAGTTTTCAGTATTCAGTATTCAGTGTTCAGTGTTCACAGTTCAGTATTCAGTGTTCAGTGTTCAGTATTCAGTGTTCAGTATTCAGTTTTCATTGTTCAGTTTTCAGTGTTCAGTCTTCAGTTTTCAGTATTCAGTGTTCAGTGTTCAGTGTTCAGTATTCAGTGTTCAGTGTTCAGTATTCAGTGTTTAGTGTTCAGTGTTCAGTGTTCACTATTCAGTGATCAGTATTCAGTAGTCAGTATTCAGTGATCAGTGTTCAGTATTCAGTGCTCAGTGTTCAGTATTCAGTATTCAGTATTCAATGTTCAATGTTCAGTATTCAGTTTTCTGTGTTCAGTGTTCAGTGTTCAGTTTTCAGTATTCAGTATTCAGTGTTCAGTGTTCAGTATTCAGTACTCAGTGTTCAGTTTTCTATATTCAGTGTTCAGTGTTCAGTGTTCAGTATTC
This sequence comes from Chiloscyllium plagiosum, assembly GCF_037043375.1. Taxonomy (NCBI): domain Eukaryota; kingdom Metazoa; phylum Chordata; class Chondrichthyes; order Orectolobiformes; family Hemiscylliidae; genus Chiloscyllium; species Chiloscyllium plagiosum. Next base: position 9,547,579 of record NW_028270178.1, read on the forward strand.
AGTACTCAGTGTTCAGTATTCAGTATTCAGTGTTCAGTTTTCAGTGTTCAGTATTCAGTGTTCAGTGTTCAGTATTCAGTACTCAGTGTTCAGTATTCAGTGTTCAGTGTTCAGTTTTCAATATTCAGTGTTCAGTTTTCAGTCTTCTGTGTTCAGTGTTCAGTATTCAGTACTCAGTGTTCAGTTTTCAGTGTTCAGGCTTCAGTTTTCAGTGTTCAGGCTTCAGTTTTCAGTATTCAGTATTCAGTGTTCAGTGTTCAGTGTTCAGTATTCAGTGTTCAGTTTTCAGTATTCAGTGTTCAGTGTTCAGTATTCAGTGATCAGTATTCAGTAGTCAGTATTCAGTGATCAGTGTTCAGTAGTCAGTGCTCAGTGTTCAGTTTTCAGTATTCAGTATTCAGTATTCAGTGTTCAGTGTTCCGTGTTCACTGTTCAGTATTCAGTGTTCAGCGTTCAGTATTCAGTGTTCATTGTTCAGTTTTCATTGTTCAGTTTGCAGTGTTCAGTCTTCAGTTTTCAGTATTCAGTATTCAGTGTTCAGTGTTCAGTGTTCAGTATTCAGTGTTCAGTATTCAGTGTTCAGTGTTCAGTATTCAGTGTTTAGTGTTCAGTGTTCACTATTCAGTGATCAGTATTCAGTAGTCAGTATTCAGTGATCAGTATTCAGTGCTCAGTGTTCAGTATTCAGTATTCAGTATTCAATGTTCAATGTTCAGTATTCAGTTTTCTGTGTTCAGTGTTCAGTGTTCAGTGTTCAGTTTTCAGTTTTCAGTATTCAGTATTCAGTATTCAGTATTCAGTTTTCAGTTTTCAGTTTTCAGTCTTCAGTGTTCAGTGTTCAGTGTTCAGTATTCAGTATTCAGTGTTCAGTTTTCAGTATTCCGTATTCAGTGTTCAGTGTTCAGTATTCAGTACTCAGTGTTCAGTTTTCTGTATTCAGTATTCAGTGTTCAGTGTTCAGTATTCAGTACTCAGTGTTCAGTATTCAGTATTCAGTGTTCAGTTTTCAGTGTTCAGTATTCAGTGTTCAGTGTTCAGTATTCAGTACTCAGTGCTCAGTATTCAGTGTTCAGTGTTCAGTTTTCAATATTCAGTGTTCAGTTTTTAGTCTTCTGTGTTCCGTGTTCAGTATTCAGTACTCAGTGTTCAGTTTACAGTATTCAGTCTTCAGTTTTCAGTGTTCATTTTTCAGTGTTCAGGCTTCAGTTTTCAGTATTCAGTATTCAGTGTTCAGTGTTCAGTGTTCAGTATTCAGTGTTCAGTTTTCAGTATTCTGTGTTCAGTGTTCAGTATTCAGTGATCAATATTCAGTAGTCAGTATTCAGTGATCAGTGTTCAGTAGTCAGTGCTCAGTGTTCAGTATTCAGTATTCAGTATTCAATGTTCAGTGTTCAGTATTCAGTTTTTAGTATTCAGTATTCTGTGTTCAGTGTTCAGTTTTCAGTTTTCAGTTTTCAGTTTTCAGTCTTCAGTGTTCAGTGTTCAGTAGTCAGTACTCAGTGTTCAGTTTTCTGTATGCAGTATTCAGTGTTCAGTTTTCAGTGTTCAGTACTCAGTGTTCAGTTTTCAGTATTCAGTATTCAGTGTTCAGTTTTCAGTATTCAGTATTCAGTGTTCAGTGTTCAGTATTCAGTACTGAGTGTTCAGTATTCAGTGTTCAGTGTTCAGTTTTCAATATTCAGTATTCAGTTTTCAGTATTCAGTATTCAGTGTTCAGTTTTCAGTATTCAGTATTCAGTATTCAGTGTTCAGTGTTCAGTGTTCAGTATTCATTATTCAGTGTTCAGTGTTCAGTATTTAGTACTCAGTGTTCAGTGTTCAGTGTTCAGTTTTCAGTATTCAGTTTTCAGTCTTCAGTGTTCCGTGTTCAGTATTCAGTACTCAGTGTTAAGTTTTCAGTATTCGGTAGTCAGTATTCAGTGTTCAGTGTTCAGTTTTCAGTATTCAGTTTTCAGTCTTTAGTGTTCAGTGTTCAGTATTCAGTGTTCAGTGTTCAGTATTCAGTCTTCAGTGTTCAGTTTTCAGTATTCGGTATTCAGTGTTCAGTTTTCAGTTTTCAGTTTTCAGTATTCAGTTTTTAGTGTTCAGTATTCAGTATTCAGTGCTCAATGTTCAGTGGTCAGTGTTCTGTATTCAGTATTCAGTATTCAGTGTTCAGTGCTCAGTATTCAGTGTTCAGTATTCAGTGTTCAGTGTTCAGTGTTCAGTATTCAGTATTCAGTTTTCAGTATTCAGCCTTCAGTGTTCAGTATTCAGTTTTTAGTATTCAGTATTCAGTGTTCAGTGTTCAGTTTTCAGTTTTCAGTTTTCAGTATTCAGCGTTCAGTGTTCAGTGTTCAGTGTTCAGTATTCAGTGATCAGTATTCAGTATTCAGTATTCAGTGTTCAGTATTCAGTGATCAGTGTTCAGTATTCAGTGATCAGTGTTCTGTGTTCAGTGTTCAGTATTCAGTATTCAATGTTCAGTTTTCAGTTTTCTGTATTCAGTGCTCAGTGTTCAGTATTCAGTTTTCAGTATTCAGTTTTCAGTTTTCAGTATTCAATGTTCAGTACTCAGTGTTCAGTATTCAGTATACAGTATTCAGTGTTCAGTGTTCAGTATTCAGTACTCAGTGTTCAGTATTCAGTGTTCAGTGTTCAGTTTTCGGTATTCAGTATTCAGTTTTTAGTTTTCAGTCTTCAGTGTTCAGTGTTCAGTATTCAGTACTCAGTGTTCAGTTTTCAGTATTCAGTATTCAGTGTTCAGTATTCAGTTTTCAGTATTCAGTTTTCAGTATTCAGTATTCAGTTTTCAGTATTCAGTGTTCAGTTTTCAGTATTCAGTGTTGTGTTCAGTTTTCAGTTTTCAGTTTTCAGTATTCAGCATTCAGTGTTCAGTATTCAGTTTTTAGTATTCAGTATTCAGTGTTCAGTGATCAGTGTTCAGTTTTCAGTTTTCAGTTTTCAGTCTTCTGTGTTCAGTGTTCAGTATTCAGTACTCAGTGTTGAGTTTACTGTATTCAGTATTCAGTGTTCAGTGTTCAGTATTCAGTACTCAGTGTTTAGTTTTCAGAATTCAGTATTCAGTGTTCAGTTTTCAGTTTTCAGTATTCAGTGTTCAGTGTTCAGTATTCAGTGTTCAGTGTTCAGTATTCACTTTTCAGTATTCAGTTTTCTGTATTCAGTATTCAGTGTTCAGTGTTCAGTATTCAGTACTCAGTGTTCAGTTTTCAGTATTCAGTATTCAGTGTTCAGTTTTCAGTATTCAGTATTCAGTGTTCAGTGTTCTGTGTTCAGTATTCAGTACTCAGTGTTCAGTATTCAGTGTTCAGTGTTCAGTTTTCAGTATTCAGTTTTCAGTTTTCAGTCTTCAGTGTTCAGTATTCAGTACTCAGTGTTCAGTTTTCAGTATTCAGTATTCAGTGTTCAGTTTTCAGTGTTCAGTGTTCAGTATTCAGTATTCAGTGCTCAATGTTCAGTGGTCAGTGTTCTGTATTCAGTATTCAGTATTCAGTGTTCACTATTCAGTGTTCAGTTTTCAGTGTTCAGTATTCAGTGTTCAGTGTTCAGTATTCACTGTTCAGTATTCAGCATTCAGTATTCAGTGTTCACTATTCAGTGTTCAGTATTCAGTACTCAGTATTCAATGTTCAATGTTCAGTATTCAGTTTTCTGTATTCAGTGTTCTGTGTTCAGTATTCAGTTTTCAGTGTTCAGTTTTCAGTTTTCAGTATTCAGTATTCAGTGTTCAGTGTTCAGTGTTCAGTATTCAGTTTTCAGTTTTCAGTTTTCAGTATTCAGCCTTCAGTGTTCAGTATTCAGTTTTCAGCATTCAGTGTTCAGTGTTCAGTATTCACTGTTCAGTATTCAGTGTTCAGTGTTCACTGTTCAGTGTTCAGTATTCAGTATTCAGTATTCAGTGTTCAGTTTTCAGTCTTCAGTGTTCAGTGTTCAGTATTCAGTGTTCAGTGTTCAGTATTCAGTATTCAGTGTTCAGTTTTCAGTATTCAGTATTCAGTGTTCAGTTTTCAGTATTCAGTATTCAGTGTTCAGTGTTCCGTGTTCACTGTTCAGTATTCACAGTGTTCAGCGTTCAGTATTCAGTGTTCAGTATTCAGTTTTCAGTGTTCAGTTTTCAGTGTTCAGTCTTCAGTTTTCAGTATTCAGTATTCAGTGTTCAGTGTTCACAGTTCAGTATTCAGTGTTCAGTGTTCAGTATTCAGTGTTCAGTATTCAGTTTTCATTGTTCAGTTTTCAGTGTTCAGTCTTCAGTTTTCAGTATTCAGTGTTCAGTGTTCAGTGTTCAGTATTCAGTGTTCAGTGTTCAGTATTCAGTGTTTAGTGTTCAGTGTTCAGTGTTCACTATTCAGTGATCAGTATTCAGTAGTCAGTATTCAGTGATCAGTGTTCAGTATTCAGTGCTCAGTGTTCAGTATTCAGTATTCAGTATTCAATGTTCAATGTTCAGTATTCAGTTTTCTGTGTTCAGTGTTCAGTGTTCAGTTTTCAGTATTCAGTATTCAGTGTTCAGTGTTCAGTATTCAGTACTCAGTGTTCAGTTTTCTATATTCAGTGTTCAGTGTTCAGTGTTCAGTATTCAGTACTCAGTGTTCAGTATTCAGTATTCAGTGTTCAGTTTTCAGTGTTCAGTATTCAGTGTTCAGTGTTCAGTATTCAGTACTCAGTGTTCAGTATTCAGTGTTCAGTGTTCAGTTTTCAATATTCAGTGTTCAGTTTTCAGTCTTCTGTGTTCAGTGTTCAGTATTCAGTACTCAGTGTTCAGTTTTCAGTGTTCAGGCTTCAGTTTTCAGTGTTCAGGCTTCAGTTTTCAGTATTCAGTATTCAGTGTTCAGTGTTCAGTGTTCAGTATTCAGTGTTCAGTTTTCAGTATTCAGTGTTCAGTGTTCAGTATTCAGTGATCAGTATTCAGTAGTCAGTATTCAGTGATCAGTGTTCAGTAGTCAGTGCTCAGTGTTCAGTATTCAGTATTCAGTATTCAATGTTCAATGTTCAGTATTCAGTTTTCTGTATTCTGTGTTCAGTGTTCAGTATTAAGTTTTCAGTATTCAGTATTCAGTTTTCAGTATTCAGTATTCAGTGTTCAGTATTCAGTTTTTAGTATTCAGTATTCAATGTTCAGTGTTCAGTTTTCAGTTTTCAGTATTCAGTTTTCAGTTTTCAGTCTTCAGTGTTCAGTGTTCAGTATTCAGAAATCAGTGTTCAGTTTTCTGTATTCAGTATTCAGTGTTCAGTGTTCAGTATTCAGTACTCAGTGTTCAGATTTCAGTATTCAGTCTTCAGTATTCAGTGTTCAGTATTCAGGACTCAGTGTTCAGTGTTCAGTATTCAGTGTTCAGTGTTCAGTTTTCAGTATTCAGTATTCAGTGTTCAGTGTTCAGTATTCAGTACTCAGTGTTCAGTGTTCAGTATTCAGTGTTCAGTGTTCAGTTTTCAATATTCAGTATTCAGTTTTCAGTCTTCAGTGTTCAGTGTTCAGTATTCAGTACTCAGTGTTCAGTTTTCAGTATTCAGTTTTCAGTGTTCACTTTTCTGTATTCAGTGTTCAGTGGTCAGTATTCAGTTTTCAGTATTCAGTTTTCAGTTTTCAGTTTTCAGTATTCAGTATTCAGTATTCAGTGTTCAGTGTTCAGTGTTCAGTGTTCAGTGTTCAGTGTTCAGTATTCAGTTTTCAGTTTTCAGTATTCAGCCTTCAGTGTTCAGTATTCAGTTTTTAGTATTCAGTATTCTGTCTTCAGTGTTCAGTCTTCAGTTTTCAGTTTTCAGTTTTCAGTCTTCAGTGTTCAGTGTTCAGTATTCAGTACTCAGTGTTCAGTTTTCTGTATGCAGTATTCAGTGTTCAGTTTTCAGTGCTCAGTACTCAGTGTTCAGTTTTCAGTATTCAGTATTCAGTGTTCAGTTTTCAGTATTCAGTATTCAGTGTTCAGTGTTCAGTATTCAGTACTGAGTGTTCAGTATTCAGTGTTCAGTGTTCAGTTTTCAATATTCAGTATTCAGTGTTCAGTATTCAGTTCTCAGAGTTCAGTTTTCAGTATTCAGTATACAGTGTTCAGTTTTCAGTATTCAGTATTCAGTATTCAGTGTTCAGTGTTCAGTGTTCAGTATTCACTATTCAGTGTTCAGTGTTCAGTATTTAGTACTCAGTGTTCAGTGTTCAGTTTTCAGTATTCAGTTTTCAGTCTTCAGTGTTCCGTGTTCAGTATTCAGTACTCAGTGTTCAGTTTTCAGTATTCGGTATTCAGTATTCAGTGTTCAGTGTTCAGTTTTCAGTATTCAGTTTTCAGTTTTCAGTCTTCAGTATTCAGTATTCAGTGTTCAGTGTTCAGTATTCAGTCTTCAGTGTTCAGTTTTCAGTATTCGGTATTCAGTGTTCAGTTTTCAGTTTTCAGTTTTCAGTATTCAGTTTTCAGTGTTCAGTATTCAGTGTTCAGTGTTCAGTATTCAGTCTTCAGTCTTCAGTGTTCAGTTTTCAGTATTCGGTATTCAGTGTTCAGTGTTCAGTTTTCAGTATTCAGTTTTCAGTGTTCAGTGTTCAGTATTCAGTACTCAGTGTTCAGTTTTCAGTATTCGGTATTCAGTGTTCAGTTTTCAGTATTCAGTATTCAGTGTTCAGTGTTCAGTGTTCAGTTTTCAGTATTCAGTTTTCAGTTTTCAGTCTTCAGTGTTCAGTGTTCAGTATTCAGTCTTCAGTCTTCAGTGTTCAGTTTTCAGTATTCGGTATTCAGTGTTCAGTATTCAGTTTTCAGTTTTCAGTATTCAGTTTTCATTGTTCAGTATTCAGTGTTCAGTTCTCTGTTCAGTGTTCCATGTTCACTATTCCGTGTTCAGTATTCAGTGTTCAGTGCTCAGTGTTCAGTATTCAGTGTTCAGTGTTCAGTGTTCACTGTTCAGTGTTCAGAATTGAGTGTTCAGTGTTCAGTGTTCTGTATTCAGTGTTCGGTGAACAGTGTTCAGTGTTCAGTGTTCTGTGTTCACTGTTCAGTGTTCTGTCTTCAGTGTTCAGTATTCAGTGTTCAGTGTTCAGGATTCAGTACTCAGTGTTCAGTTTTCAGTATTCAGTGTTCAGTGTTCAGTTTTCAGTACTCAGTGTTCAGTTTTCAGTATTCAGTGTTCAATTTTCAGTATTCAGTATTCAGTGTTCAGTGTTCAGTATTCAGTACTGAGTGTTCAGTATTCAGTGTTCAGTGTTCAGTTTTCAATATTCAGTATTCAGTGTTCAGTATTCAGTACTCAGTGTTCAGTTTTCAGTATTCAGTATTCAGTGTTCAGTTTTCAGTATTCAGTATTCGGTGCTCAGTGTTCAGTGTTCAGTGTTCAGTATTCACTATTCAGTGTTCAGTGTTCAGTATTTAGTGTTCAGTGTTCAGTTTTCAGTATTCAGTTTTCAGTCTTCAGTGTTCAGTGTTCAGTATTCAGTACTCAGTGTTCAGTTTTCAGTATTCGGTATTCAGTGTTCAGTTTTCAGTAATCAGTTTTCAGTTTTCAGTCTTCAGTGTTCAGTGTTCAGTATTCAGTCTTCAGTGTTCAGTTTTCAGTATTCGGTATTCAGTGTTCAGTTTTCAGTTTTCAGTTTTCAGTATTCAGTTTTCAGTGTTCAGTATTCAGTGTTCAGTTCTCTGTTCAGTGTTCCATGTTCAGTATTCCGTGTTCAGTATTCAGTGTTCAGTGCTCAGTATTCAGTGTTCAGTATTCAGTATTCAGTGTTCTGTGTTCAGTTTTCAGTTTTCAGTTTTCAGTCTTCAGTGTTCAGTGTTCAGTATTCAGTATTCAGTGTTCAGTTTTCAGTATTCAGTATTCAGTGTTCAGTGTTCAGTTTTCAATATTCAGTATTCAGTTTTCAGTCTTCAGTGTTCAGTGTTCAGTATTCAGTACTCAGTGTTCAGTATTCAGTATTCAGTGTTCAGTTTTCAGTATTCAGTGTTCAGTGTTCAGTGTTCAGTGTTCAGTGTTCAGTGTTCAGTATTCACTATTCAGTGTTCAGTGTTCAGTATTTAGTACTCAGTGTTCAGTGTTCAGTGTTCAGTGTTCAGTGTTCAGCGTTCAGTATTCAGTGTTCAGTATTCAGTTTTCAGTGTTCAGTTTTCAGTGTTCAGTCGTCAGTTTTCAGTATTCAGTATTCAGTATTCAGTGTTCAGTGTTCAGTGTTCAGTATTCAGTGTTCAGTGTTCAGTGTTCAGTATTCAGTGTTTAGTGTTCAGTGTTCAGTGTTCACTATTCAGTGATCAGTATTCAGTAGTCAGTATTCAGTGCTCAGTGTTCAGTATTCAGTGCTCAGTGTTCAGTATTCAGTGTTCAGTATTCATATTCAATGTTCAGTATTCAGTTTTCTGTGTTCAGTGTTCAGTGTTCAGTTTTCAGTATTCAGTATTCAGTATTCAGTTTTCAGTTTTCAGCCTTCAGTGTTCAGTATTCATTTTTTAGTATTCAGTATTCAGTGTTCAGTGTTCAGTTTTCAGTTTTCAGTATTCAGTTTTCAGTTTTCAGTTTTCAGTATTCAGTACTCAGTGTTCAGTATTCAGTATTCAGTGTTCAGTTTTCAGTATTCAGTATTCAGTATTCAGTGTTCAGTGTTCAGTATTCAGTACTCAGTGTTCAGTGTTCAGTGTTCAGTTTTCAATATTCAGTGTTCAGTTTTCAGTCTTCTGTGTTCAGTGTTCAGTATTCAGTAGTCAGTGTTGAGTTTTCAGTATTCAGTGTTCAGTGTTCCGTGTTCAGTATTCAGTGTTCACTGTTCAGTATTCAGTGTTCAGCGTTCAGTATTCAGTGTTCAGTGATCACTGTTCAGTGTTCAGTATTCAGTTTTCAGTGTTCAGTTTTAAGTTTTCAGGCTTCAATTTTCAGTGTTCAGTATTTAGTGTTCAGTGTTCAGTATTCAGTGTTCAGTGTTCAGTATTCAGTGATCAGTATTCAGTAGGCAGTATTCAGTGATCAGTGTTCAGTATTCTGTGCTCAGTGTTCAGTATTCAGTATTCAGTGTTCAGTGATCACTGTTCAGTGTTCCGTATTCAGTTTTCAGTGTTCAGTATTCAGTAATCAGTGTTCAGTTTTCTGTATTCAGTATTCAGTGTTCAGTGTTCAGTATTCAGTACTCAGTGTTCAGTTTTCAGTATTCATTCTTCAGTGTTCAGTTTTCAGTGTTCAGTATTCAGTGTTCAGTGTTCCGTATTCACTGTTCAGTGTTCAGTGTTCAGTATTCAGTGATCAGTGTTCAGTATTCAGTGATCAGTATTCAGTGTTCCGTGTTCAGTATTCAGTGTTCAGCGTTCAGTATTCAGTGTTCAGTGTTCACTGTTCAGTGTTCACTGATCAGTTTTCAGTGTTCAGTGTTCAGTGTTCAGTGTTCAGTGTTCAGTGTTCAGTATTCAGTATTCAGTGTTCAGTGTTCAGTATTCAGTGTTCAGTGTTCAGTGTTCAGTGTTCAGTATTCAGTGATCAGTATTCAGTATTCGGTATTCACTGTTCAGTATTCAGTGATCAGTGTTCAGTATTCAGTGATCAGTGTTCAGTGTTCAGTATTCTGTATTCAGTATTCAATGTTCAGTTTTCAGTTTTCTGTATTCAGTGTTCAGTATTCAGTGATCAGTATTCAGTATTCGGTATTCACTGTTCAGTATTCACTGATCAGTGTTCAGTGTTCAGTGTTCAGTATTCAGTATTCAGTATTCAATGTTCAGTTTTCTGTATTCAGTGTTCAGTGTTCAGTGTTCAGTATTCAGGTTTCAGTGTTCTGTATTCAGTGTTCAGTATTCAGTGTTCAGTTTTCAGTATTCAGTGTTCAGTGTTCAGTTTTCAGTTTTCAGTTTTCAGTATTCAGCGTTCAGTGTTCAGTGTTCAGTATTCAGTGATCAGTATTCAGTATTCAGTGTTCAGTATTCAGTGTTCAGTGTTCAGTATTCAGTGTTCAGTATTCAGTGTTCAGTGTTCAGTATTCAGTGATCAGTGTTCAGTATTCAGTATTCAGTATTCAATGTTCAGTTTTCAGTTTTCTGTATTCATTGTTCAGTGTTCAGTATTCAGTTTTCAGTGTTCAGCTTTCAGTTTTCAGTATTCAGTGTTCAGTACTCAGTGTTCAGTATTCAGTGTTCAGTTTTCAGTATTCAGTGTTCAGTGTTCAGTATTCAGTACTCAGTGTTCAGTTTTCAGTGTTCAGTGTTCAGTTTTCAGTATTCAGTGTTCAGCGTTCAGTATTCAGTGTTCAGTTTTCAGTTTTCAGTTTTCAGTTTTCAGTCTTCAGTGTTCAGTGTTCAGTTTTCAGTACTCAGTGTTCAGTTTTCAGTATTCAGTGTTCAGTTTTCAGTATTCAGTATTCAGTGTTCAGTGTTCAGTATTCAGTACTGAGTGTTCAGTATTCAGTGTTCAGTGTTCAGTTTTCAATATTCAGTATTCAGTGTTCAGTATTCAGTACTCAGTGTTCAGTTTTCAGTATTCAGTATTCAGTGTTCAGTTTTCAGTGTTCAGTGTTCAGTATTCAGTATTCAGTGTTCAGTATTCAGTATTCAGTGTTCAGTGTTCAGTGTTCAGTGTTCAGTGTTCAGTATTCACTATTCAGTGTTCAGTGTTCAGTATTCAGTACTCAGTGTTCAGTTTTCATTATTCGGTATTCAGTATTCAGTGTTCAGTGTTCAGTTTTCAGTTTTCAGTTTTCAGTTTTCAGTCTTCAGTGTTCAGTGTTCAGTATTCAGTCTTCAGTGTTCAGTTTTCAGTATTCGGTATTCAGTGTTCAGTTTTCAGTTTTCAGTTTTCAGTATTCAGTTTTCAGTGTTCAGTATTCAGTGTTCAGTTCTCTTTTCAGTGTTCCATGTTCACTATTCCGTGTTCAGTATTCAGTGTTCAGTGCTCAGTATTCAGTGTTCAGTATTCAGTATTCAGTGTTCTGTGTTCAGTTTTCAGTTTTCAGTTTTCAGTTTTCAGTTTTCAGTCTTCAGTGTTCAGTGTTCAGTGTTCAGTATTCAGTATTCAGTGTTCAGTTTTCAGTATTCAGTACTCAGTGTTCAGTTTTCAGTATTCAGGATTCAGTGTTCAGTTTTCAGTATTCAGTATTCAGTGTTCAGTGTTCAGTATACAGTACTGAATGTTCAGTATTCAGTGTTCAGTTTTCAATATTCAGTATTCAGTTTTCAGTCTTCAGTGTTCAGTGTTCAGTATTCAGTACTCAGTGTTCAGTTTTCAGTATTCAGTATTCAGTGTTCAGTTTTCAGTGTTCAGTGTTCAGTGTTCAGTGTTCAGTATTCACTATTCAGTGTTCAGTGTTCACTATTTAGTACTCAGTGTTCAGTGTTCAGTGTTCAGTTTTCAGTATTCAGTTTTCAGTATTCAGTGTTCAGTGTTCAGTATTCAGTACTCAGTGTTCAGTTTTCAGTGTTCAGTGTTCAGTTTTCAGTATTCAATGTTCAGCGTTCAGTATTCAGTGTTCAGTTTTCAGTTTTCAGTTTTCAGTTTTCAGTATTCAGTGTTCAGTACTCAGTGTTCAGTATTCAGTGTTCAGTGTTCAGTATTCAGTACTGAGTGTTCAGTATTCAGTGTTCAGTGTTCAGTTTTCAATATTCAGTATTCAGTGTTCAGTATTCAGTACTCAGTGTTCAGTTTTCAGTATTCAGTGTTCAGTTTTCAGTATTCAGTATTCAGCGTTCAGTATTCAGTGTTCAGTTTTCAGTTTTCAGTTTTCAGTTTTCAGTCTTCAGTGTTCAGTGTTCAGTTTTCAGTACTCAGTGTTCAGTTTTCAGTATTCAGTGTTCAGTTTTCAGTATTCAGTATTCAGTGTTCAGTGTTCAGTATTCAGTACTGAGTGTTCAGTATTCAGTGTTCAGTGTTCAGTTTTCAATATTCAGTATTCAGTGTTCAGTATTCAGTACTCAGTGTTCAGTTTTCAGTATTCATTATTCAGTGTTCAGTTTTCAGTGTTCAGTGTTCAGTATTCAGTATTCAGTGTTCAGTATTCAGTATTCAGTGTTCAGTGTTCAGTGTTCAGTGTTCAGTGTTCAGTATTCACTATTCAGTGTTCAGTGTTCAGTATTCAGTACTCAGTGTTCAGTTTTCACTATTCGGTATTCAGTATTCAGTGTTCAGTGTTCAGTTTTCAGTATTCAGTTTTCAGTTTTCAGTCTTCAGTGTTCAGTGTTCAGTATTCAGTCTTCAGTGTTCAGTTTTCAGTATTCGGTATTCAGTGTTCAGTTTTCAGTTTTCAGTTTTCAGTATTCAGTTTTCAGTGTTCAGTATTCAGTGTTCAGTTCTCTTTTCAGTGTTCCATAGAACATAGAACATAGAACATAGAAGAATACAGCGCAGTACAGGCCCTTGGGCCCTCGATGTTGCGCCGATCCAAGCCCACCTAAACTACACTAACCCACTATCCTCCATATACCTATCCAATGCCCTCTTAAATGCCCATAAAGAGGGAGAGTCCACCACTGTTACTGGCAGGGCATTCCATGAACTAACGACTCGCTGAGTGAAGAACCTACCCCTAACATCAGTCCTATATCTACCCCCCCTTAATTTAAAGCTATGCCCCCTTGTAATACCCGACTCAATACGCGGGAAAAGGTTCATACTGTCGACCCTATCTAACCCCCTAATCATCTTGTACACCTCAATCAAGTCACCCCTAAACCTTCTTTTCTCTAGTGAAAACAGCCCCAAGTGCCTCAGTCTTTCCTCATACGATTTTCCTTCCATACCAGGCAACATCCTGGTAAACCTCCTCTGCACACGTTCCAATGCCTCCACATCCTTCCTATAGTATGGCGACCAAAACTGCACACAATATTCCAGATGCGGCCGTACCAGAGTCTTAGTGAACAGTTCCATGTTCACTATTCCGTGTTCAGTATTCAGTGTTCAGTGCTCAGTATTCAGTGTTCAGTATTCAGTATTCAGTGTTCTGTGTTCAGTTTTCAGTTTTCAGTTTTCAGTTTTCAGTTTTCAGTCTTCAGTGTTCAGTGTTCAGTATTCAGTATTCAGTGTTCAGTTTTCAGTATTCAGTACTCAGTGTTCAGTTTTCAGTATTCAGGATTCAGTGTTCAGTTTTCAGTATTCAGTATTCAGTGTTCAGTGTTCAGTATACAGTACTGAGTGTTCAGTATTCAGTGTTCAGTTTTCAATATTCAGTATTCAGTTTTCAGTCTTCAGTGTTCAGTGTTCAGTATTCAGTACTCAGTGTTCAGTTTTCAGTATTCAGTATTCAGTGTTCAGTTTTCAGTGTTCAGTGTTCAGTGTTCAGTGTTCAGTATTCACTATTCAGTGTTCAGTGTTCACTATTTAGTACTCAGTGTTCAGTGTTCAGTGTTCAGTTTTCAGTATTCAGTTTTCAGTATTCAGTGTTCAGTGTTCAGTATTCAGTACTCAGTGTTCAGTTTTCAGTGTTCAGTGTTCAGTTTTCAGTATTCAATGTTCAGCGTTCAGTATTCAGTGTTCAGTTTTCAGTTTTCAGTTTTCAGTTTTCAGTCTTCAGTGTTCAGTGTTCAGTTTTCAGTACTCAGTGTTCAGTTTTCAGTATTCAGTGTTCAGTTTTCAGTATTCAGTATTCAGTGTTCAGTGTTCAGTATTCAGTACTGAGTGTTCAGTATTCAGTGTTCAGTGTTCAGTTTTCAATATTCAGTATTCAGTGTTCAGTATTCAGTACTCAGTGTTCAGTTTTCAGTATTCAGTATTCAGTGTTCAGTTTTCAGTGTTCAGTGTTCAGTATTCAGTATTCAGTGTTCAGTATTCAGTATTCAGTGTTCAGTGTTCAGTGTTCAGTGTTCAGTGTTCAGTATTCACTATTCAGTGTTCAGTGTTCAGTGTTCAGTGTTCAGTGTTCAGTGTTCAGTTTTCAGTATTCGGTATTCAGTGTTCAGTATTCTGTTTTCAGTTTTCAGTATTCAGTTTTCATTGTTCAGTATTCAGTGTTCAGTTCTCTGTTCAGTGTTCCATGTTCACTATTCCGTGTTCAGTATTCAGTGTTCAGTGCTCAGTGTTCAGTACTCAGTGTTCAGTTTTCAGTATTCGGTATTCAGTGTTCAGTTTTCAGTATTCAGTATTCAGTGTTCAGTGTTCAGTTTTCAGTATTCAGTTTTCAGTTTTCAGTCTTCAGTGTTCAGTGTTCAGTATTCAGTCTTCAGTCTTCAGTGTTCAGTTTTCAGTATTCGGTATTCAGTGTTCAGTATTCTGTTTTCAGTTTTCAGTATTCAGTTTTCATTGTTCAGTATTCAGTGTTCAGTTCTCTGTTCAGTGTTCCATGTTCACTATTCCGTGTTCAGTATTCAGTGTTCAGTGCTCAGTGTTCAGTATTCAGTGTTCAGTGCTCAGTGTTCAGTGCTCAGTGTTCACTGTTCAGTGTTCAGTATTGAGTGTTCAGTGTTCAGTGTTCTGTATTCAGTGTTCAGTGAACAGTGTTCAGTGATCAATGTTCAGTGTTCAGTGTTCAGTATTCAGTATTCAGTATTCAGTGTTCAGTATTCTGTGTTCACTGTTCAGTGTTCTGTCTTCAGTGTTCAGTATTCAGTGTTTTGGGTTCAGTAATCAGTATTCGGTGTTCCCTATTCAGTGTTCAGTGTTCAGCATTCAGTATTCAGTATTTTGTATTCAGTGTTCAGTATTCATTATTCAGTGTTCTGTATTTCGTGTTCAGTGTTCAGTGATCAGTATTCAGTATTCAGTATTCAGTTTTCAGTATTCAGTGTTCAGTATTTAGTGTTCAATCTTCAGTGTTCAGAATTCAGATTTCAGTGTTCAGTATTCAGTGTGCAGTGTTCAGTATAAAGTGTTCAGTGGTCAGTATTTAGGCTTCTGTTTTCAGAGTACAGTGTTCAGTGTTCTGTATTCAGTATTCAGTTTACAGTGTTCAGTGTTCAGTGTTCAGTATTCAGTGTTCAGCGATCAGTGTTCAGTATTCCGTGTTCAGTGTTCAGTATTCAGTATTCAGTATTCAGTGTTCAGTGTTCTGTATTCAGTATTCAGTATTCAGTGTTCAGTTTTCACTGTTCAGATTTCAGTGTTCAGTGTCCAGTGTTCAGTGTCCAGTGTCCAGTGTTCAGTGTTCAGTGTTCAGTGTTCAGTGTTCAGTGTTCTGTATTCAGTATTCAGTCTTCAGTGTTCAGTATTCAGTATTCAGTGTTCGGTATTCAGTCTTCAGTATTCAGCATTCAATGTTCAGTATTCAATGTTCAGTGTTCAGTATTCAGTATTCAGCATTCAGTATTTAGTGTTCAGTGTTCAGTGCTTTGTATTCAGTGTTCAGTGTTCAGTGTTCAGTGTTCAGTATTCAGTGTTCAGTGTTCAGTATTCACTGTTCAGTATTCAGTGTTCAGTGTTCAGTATTCACTGTTCAGTATTCAGCATTCAGTATTCAGTGTTCACTATTCAGTGTTCAGTATTCAGTACTCAGTATTCAATGTTCAATGTTCAGTATTCAGTTTTCTGTATTCAGTGTTCAGTGTTCAGTGTTCAGTGTTCAGTATTCAGTTTTCAGTTTTCAGTTTTCAGTTTTCAGTATTCAGTGTTCAGTGTTCAGTGTTCAGTGTTCAGTGTTCAGTATTCAGTTTTCAGTTTTCAGTTTTCAGTATTCAGCCTTCAGTGTTCAGTATTCAGTTTTTAGTATTCAGTTTTCAGTCTTCAGTGTTCAGTGTTCAGTATTCAGTACTCAGTGTTCAGTATTCAGTTTTCAGTATTCAGTGTTCAGTGTTCAGGATTCAGTACTCAGTGTTCAGTTTTCAGTATTCAGTATTCAGTGTTCAGTGTTCAGTATTCAGTGTTCAGATTTCAGTGTTCGGTATTCAGTGTTCAGTTTTCAGTATTCAGTATTCAGTGTTCAGTGTTCAGTTTTCAGTATTCAGTTTTCAGTTTTCAGTCTTCAGTGTTCAGTTTTCAGTATTCAGTCTTCAGTCTTCAGTGTTCAGTTTTCAGTATTCGGTATTCAGTGTTCAGTATTCTGTTTTCAGTTTTCAGTATTCAGTTTTCATTGTTCAGTATTCAGTGTTCAGTTCTCTGTTCAGTGTTCCATGTTCACTATTCCGTGTTCAGTATTCAGTGTTCAGTGCTCAGTGTTCAGTATTCAGTGTTCAGTGCTCAGTGTTCACTGTTCAGTGTTCAGTATTGAGTGTTCAGTGTTCAGTGTTCTGTATTCAGTGTTCAGTGAACAGTGTTCAGTGATCAATGTTCAGTGTTCAGTATTCAGTATTCAGTGTTCAGTATTCTGTGTTCACTGTTCAGTGTTCTGTCTTCAGTGTTCAGTATTCAGTGTTTTGGGTTCAGTAATCAGTATTCGGTGTTCCCTATTCAGTGTTCAGTGTTCAGCATTCAGTATTCAGTATTTTGTATTCAGTGTTCAGTATTCATTATTCAGTGTTCTGTATTTAGTGTTCAGTGTTCAGTGATCAGTATTCAGTATTCAGTATTCAGTTTTCAGTATTCAGTGTTCAGTATTTAGTGTTCAATCTTCAGTGTTCAGAATTCAGATTTCAGTGTTCAGTATTCAGTGTGCAGTGTTCAGTATAAAGTGTTCAGTGGTCAGTATTTAGGGTTCAGTTTTCAGAGTACAGTGTTCAGTGTTCTGTATTCAGTATTCAGTTTACAGTGTTCAGTGTTCAGCGATCAGTGTTCAGTGTTCAGTATTTCGTGTTCAGTGTTCTGTGTTCAGTGTTCAGTATTCAGTATTCAGTATTCAGTGTTCAGTGTTCTGTATTCAGTATTCAGTATTCAGTGTTCAGTTTTCACTGTTCAGATTTCAGTGTTCAGTGTCCAGTGTTCAGTGTCCAGTGTCCAGTGTCCAGTGTTCAGTGTTCAGTGTTCAGTGTTCAGTGTTCTGTATTCAGTATTCAGTCTTCAGTGTTCAGTATTCAGTATTCAGTGTTCGGTATTCAGTCTTCAGTATTCAGCATTCAATGTTCAGTATTCAATGTTCAGTGTTCAGTATTCAGTATTCAGCATTCAGTATTTAGTGTTCAGTGTTCAGTGCTTTGTATTCAGTGTTCAGTGTTCAGTATTCAGTGTTCAGTGTTCAGTATTCAGTGTTCAGTGTTCAGTATTCACTGTTCAGTATTCAGCGTTCGGTATTCAGTGTTCACTATTCAGGGTTCAGTATTCAGTACTCAGTATTCAATGTTCAATGTTCAGTATTCAGTTTTCTGTATTCAGTGTTCAGTGTTCAGTGTTCAGTATTCAGTTTTCAGTTTTCAGTTTTCAGTATTCAGTGTTCAGTATTCAGTGTTCAGTGTTCAGTGTTCAGTGTTCAGTGTTCAGTATTCAGTTTTCAGTTTTCAGTTTTCAGTATTCAGCCTTCAGTGTTCAGTATTCAGTTTTTAGTATTCAGTTTTCAGTCTTCAGTGTTCAGTGTTCTGTATTCAGTATTCAGTGCTCAGTGTTCAGTATTCAGTGTTCAGTGTTCAGTTTTCAATATTCAGTTTTCAGTCTTCAGTGTTCAGTGTTCAGTATTTAGTATTCAGTGTTCAGTTTTCATTCTTCAGTGTTCAGTGTTCAGTATTCAGTACTCAGTGTTCAGTATTCAGTTTTCAGTATTCAGTATTCAGTGTTCAGTGTTCAGTATTCAGTGTTCAGTTTTCAGTGTTCAATGTTCAGTGTTCAGTTTTCAGTATTCAGTGTTCAGTGTCCAGTGTCCAGTGTCCAGTGTTCAGTATTCAGTATTCAGTATTCAGTGTTCAGTATTCAGTATTCAGTATTCAGTTTTCAGTATTCAGTATTCAGTGTTCAGTTTTCAGTATTCAGTATTCGGTGTTCAGTGTTCAGTGTTCAGTGTTCAGTATTCACTATTCAGTGTTCAGTGTTCAGTATTTAGTGTTCAGTGTTCAGTATTCAGTATTCAATGTTCAGTGTTCTTTATTCAGTATTCAGTATTCAGTGTTTAGTGTTCAGTATTCAGTATTCAATGTTCAGTGTTCAGTATTCAGTATTCAGCATTCAGTATTTAGTGTTCAGTGTTCAGTGCTTTGTATTCAGTGTTCAGTGTTCAGTATTCAGTGTTCAGTGTTCAGTATTCAGTGTTCAGTGTTCAGTATTCACTGTTCAGTATTCAGCATTCGGTATTCAGTGTTCACTATTCAGGGTTCAGTATTCAGTACTCAGTATTCAATGTTCAATGTTCAGTATTCAGTTTTCTGTATTCAGTGTTCAGTGTTCAGTGTTCAGAGTTCAGTATTCAGTTTTCAGTTTTCAGTTTTCAGTATTCAGTGTTCAGTATTCAGTGTTCAGTGTTCAGTGTTCAGTGTTCAGTGTTCAGTATTCAGTTTTCAGTTTTCAGTTTTCAGTATTCAGCCTTCAGTGTTCAGTATTCAGTTTTTAGTATTCAGTTTTCAGTCTTCAGTGTTCAGTGTTCAGTATTCAGTACTCAGTGTTCAGTTTTCTGTATTCAGTGTTCAGTGTTCAGGATTCAGTACTCAGTGTTCAGTTTTCAGTATTCAGTGCTCAGTGTTCAGTATTCAGTATTCAGTGCTCAGTGTTCAGTATTCAGTATTCAGTGTTCAGTTTTCAGTATTCAGTATTCAGTGTTCAGTGTTCCGTGTTCACTGTTCAGTGTTCAGTATTCAGTGTTCAGCGTTCAGTATTCAGTGTTCAGTATTCAGTTTTCAGTATTCAGTTTTCAGTGTTCAGTCGTCAGTTTTCAGTATTCAGTATTCAGTATTCAGTGTTCAGTGTTCAGTATTCAGTGTTCAGTGTTCAGTATTCAGTGTTTAGTGTTCAGTGTTCACTATTCAGTGCTCAGTGTTCAGTATTCAGTATTCAGTATTCAATGTTCAATGTTCAGTGTTCAGCGTTCAGTTTTCAGTATTCAGTATTCAGTATTCAGTTTTCAGTTTTCAGCCTTCAGTGTTCAGTATTCAGTTTTTAGTATTCAGTATTCAGTGTTCAGTGTTCAGTTTTCAGTTTTCAGTCTTCAGTTTTCAGTTTTCAGTTTTCAGTATTCAGTACTCAGTGTTCAGTATTCAGTATTCAGTGTTCAGTATTCAGTACTCAGTGTTCAGTATTCAGTGTTCAGTTTTCAATATTCAGTGTTCAGTTTTCAGTCTTCTATGTTCAGTGTTCAGTATTCAGTAGTCAGTGTTCAGTTTTCAGTATTCAGTCTTCAGTGTTGAGTTTTCAGTATTCAGTATTCAGTGTTCAATGTTCCGTGTTCAGTATTCAGTGTTCACTGTTCAGTATTCAGTGTTCAGCGTTCAGTATTCAGTGTTCAGTGATCACTGTTCAGTGTTCAGTTTTCAGTGTTCAGGCTTCAGTTTTCAGTGTTCAGTATTCAGTTTTCAGTGTTCAGTATTCAGTGTTCAGTGTTCAGTATTCAGTGATCAGTATTCAGTAGGCAGTATTCAGTGATCAGTGTTCAGTATTCAGTGCTCAGTGTTCAGTATTCAGTATTCAGTGTTCAGTGATCACTGTTCAGTGTTCCGTATTCAGTTTTCAGTTTTCAGTCTTCAGTGTTCAGTGTTCAGTATTCAGTAATCAGTGTTCAGTTTTCTGTATTCAGTATTCAGTATTCAGTGTTCAGTATTCAGTGTTCAGTTTTCAGTATTCATTATTCAGTGTTCAGTTTTCAGTGTTCAGTATTCAGTGTTCAGTGTTCCGTATTCACTGTTCAGTGTTCAGTGTTCAGTATTCAGTGATCAGTGTTCAGTATTCAGTGATCAGTATTCAGTGTTCCGTGTTCAGTATTCAGTGTTCAGCGTTCAGTATTCAGTGTTCAGTGTTCACTGTTCAGTGTTCAGTGTTCAGTTTTCAGTGTTCAGTGTTCAGTGTTCAGTATTCAGTGTTCAGTGTTCAGTATTCAGTGTTCAGTGTTCAGTGATCAGTATTCGGTATTCACTGTTCAGTATTCAGTGATCAGTGTTCAGTATTCAGTGATCAGTGTTCAGTGTTCAGTGTTCAGTATTCAGTATTCAGTATTCAATGTTCAGTTTTCAGTTTTCAGTATTCAGTGTTCAGTGTTCAGTATTCAGGTTTCAGTGTTCTGTATTCAGTGTTCAGTCTTCAGTGTTCAGTTTTCAGTATTCAGTGTTCAGTGTTCAGTTTTCAGTTTTCAGTTTTCAGTTTTCAGCGTTCAGTGTTCAGTGTTCAGTGTTCAGTATTCAGTATTCAGTGTTCAGTATTCAGTGTTCAGTGTTCAGTATTCAGTGATCAGTGTTCAGTGTTCAGTATTCAGTATTCAGTATTCAATGTTCAGTTTTCAGTTTTCTGTATTCATTGTTCATTGTTCAGTGTTCAGTATTCAGTTTTCAGTGTTCAGTTTTCAGTTTTCAGTTTTCAGTTTTCAGTCTTCAGTGTTCAGTATTCAGTATTCAGTTTTCAGTATTCAGTGTTCAGCGTTCAGTATTCAGTGTTCAGTGTTCAGTGTTCAGTTTTCAGTTTTCAGTTTTCAGTTTTCAGTCTTCAGTGTTCAGTGTTCAGTTTTCAGTACTCAGTGTTCAGTTTTCAGTATTCAGTGTTCAGTTTTCAGTATTCAGTATTCAGTGTTCAGTGTTCAGTATTCAGTACTGAGTGTTCAGTATTCAGTGTTCAGTGTTCAGTTTTCAATATTCAGTATTCAGTGTTCAGTATTCAGTACTCAGTGTTCAGTTTTCAGTATTCAGTATTCAGTGTTCAGTTTTCAGTATTCAGTATTCAGTGTTCAGTGTTCAGTGTTCAGTGTTCAGTATTCACTATTCAGTGTTCAGTGTTCAGTATTTAGTACTCAGTGTTCAGTGTTCAGTGTTCAGTTTTCAGTATTCAGTTTTCAGTCTTCAGTGTTCAGTGTTCAGTATTCAGTACTCAGTGTTCAGTTTTCAGTATTCGGTATTCAGTATTCAGTGTTCAGTGTTCAGTTTTCAGTATTCAGTTTTCAGTTTTCAGTCTTCAGTGTTCAGTGTTCAGTATTCAGTCTTCAGTGTTCAGTTTTCAGTATTCGGTATTCAGTGTTCAGTTTTCAGTTTTCAGTTTTCAGTATTCAGTTTTCAGTGTTCAGTATTCAGTGTTCAGTTCTCTGTTCAGTGTTCCATGTTCACTATTCCGTGTTCAGTATTCAGTGTTCAGTGCTCAGTATTCAGTGTTCAGTATTCACTATTCAGTGTTCTGTGTTCTGTGTTCAGTTTTCAATATTCAGTATTCAGTTTTCAGTCTTCAGTGTTCAGTGTTCAGTATTCAGTACTCAGTGTTCAGTTTTCAGTATTCAGTATTCAGTGTTCAGTTTTCAGTGTTCAGTGTTCAGTGTTCAGTGTTCAGTATTCACTATTCAGTGTTCAGTGTTCAGTGTTCAGTATTTAGTACTCAGTGTTCAGTGTTCAGTGTTCAGTTTTCAGTATTCAGTTTTCAGTCTTCAGTGTTCAGTGTTCAGTATTCAGTACTCAGTGTTCAGTTTTCAGTATTCGGTATTCAGTGTTCAGTTTTCAGTATTCAGTATTCAGTGTTCAGTGTGCAGTTTTCAGTATTCAGTTTTCAGTTTTCAGTCTTCAGTGTTCAGTGTTCAGTATTCAGTCTTCAGTCTTCAGTGTTCAGTTTTCAGTATTCGGTATTCAGTGTTCAGTATTCAGTTTTCAGTTTTCAGTATTCAGTTTTCATTGTTCAGTATTCAGTGTTCAGTTCTCTGTTCAGTGTTCCATGTTCACTATTCCGTGTTCAGTATTCAGTGTTCAGTGTTCAGTATTCAGTGTTCAGTGTTCAGTGTTCACTGTTCAGTGTTCAGTATTGAGTGTTCAGTGTTCAGTGTTCTGTATTCAGTGTTCAGTGAACAGTGTTCAGTGATCAATGTTCAGTGTTCAGTGTTCAGTATTCAGTATTCAGTATTCAGTGTTCAGTATTCTGTGTTCACTGTTCAGTGTTCTGTCTTCAGTGTTCAGTATTCAGTGTTTTGGGTTCAGTAATCAGTATTCGGTGTTCCCTATTCAGTGTTCAGTATTCAGTGTTCAGTGTTCAGCATTCAGTATTCAGTATTTTGTATTCAGTGTTCAGTATTCATTATTCAGTGTTCTGTATTTAGTGTTCAGTGTTCAGTGATCAGTATTCAGTGTTCAGTATTCAGTTTTCAGTATTCAGTGTTCAGTATTTAGTGTTCAATCTTCAGTGTTCAGAATTCAGATTTCAGTGTTCAGTATTCAGTGTGCAGTGTTCAGTATAAAGTGTTCAGTGGTCAGTATTTAGGGTTCAGTTTTCAGAGTACAGTGTTCAGTGTTCTGTATTCAGTATTCAGTTTACAATGTTCAGTGTTCAGTGTTCAGTATTCAGTGTTCAGCGATCAGTGTTCAGTGTTCAGTATTCCGTGTTCAGTGTTCTGTGTTCAGTGTTCAGTATTCAGTATTCAGTATTCAGTGTTCAGTGTTCTGTATTCAGTATTCAGTATTCAGTGTTCAGTTTTCACTGTTCAGATTTCAGTGTTCAGTGTCCAGTGTTCAGTGTCCAGTGTTCAGTGTTCAGTGTTCAGTGTTCTGTATTCAGTATTCAGTCTTCAGTGTTCAGTATTCAGTATTCAGTGTTCGGTATTCAGTCTTCAGTATTCAGCATTCAATGTTCAGTATTCAATGTTCAGTGTTCAGTATTCAGTATTCAGCATTCAGTATTTAGTGTTCAGTGTTCAGTGCTTTGTATTCAGTGTTCAGTGTTCAGTATTCAGTATTCAGTGTTCAGTGTTCAGTATTCAGTGTTCAGTGTTCAGTATTCACTGTTCAGTATTCAGCATTCAGTATTCAGTGTTCACTATTCAGTGTTCAGTATTCAGTACTCAGTATTCAATGTTCAATGTTCAGTATTCAGTTTTCTGTATTCAGTGTTCAGTGTTCAGTGTTCAGTGTTCAGTTTTCAGTTTTCAGTTTTCAGTTTTCAGTTTTCAGTATTCAGTGTTCAGTGTTCAGAATTCAGTTTTCAGTTTTCAGTTTTCAGTATTCAGCCTTCAGTGTTCAGTATTCAGTTTTTAGTATTCAGTTTTCAGTCTTCAGTGTTCAGTGTTCAGTATTCAGTACTCAGTGTTCAGTTTTCTGTATTCAGTGTTCAGTGTTCAGGATTCAGTACTCAGTGTTCAGTTTTCAGTATTCAGTATTCAGTGTTCAGTGTTCAGTATTCAGTGCTCAGTGTTCAGTATTCAGTGTTCAGTGTTCAGTTTTCAATATTCAGTTTTCAGTCTTCAGTGTTCAGTGTTCAGTATTCAGTATTCAGTGTTCAGTTTTCAGTATTCAGTATTCAGTGTTCAGTTTTCAGTATTCAGTATTCAGTGTTCAGTGTTCAGTGTTCCGTGTTCACTGTTCAGTGTTCAGTATTCAGTGTTCAGCATTCAGTATTCAGTGTTCAGTATTCAGTTTTCAGTCTTCAGTTTTCAGTGTTCAGTCGTCAGTTTTCAGTATTCAGTATTCAGTATTCAGTATTCAGTGTTCAGTGTTCAGTATTCAGTGTTCAGTGTTCAGTATTCAGTGTTCAGTGTTCAGTGTTCAGTATTCAGTGTTTTGTGTTCAGTGTTCAGTGTTCACTATTCAGTGATCAGTATTCAGTAGTCAGTATTCAGTGATCAGTGTTCAGTATTCAGTGCTCAGTGTTCAGTATTCAGTATTCAGTATACAATGTTCAATGTTCAGTATTCAGTTTTCTGTGTTCAGTGTTCAGTGTTCAGTTTTCAGTATTCAGTATTCAGTATTCAGTTTTCAGTTTTCAGCCTTCAGTGTTCAGTATTCAGTTTTTAGTATTCAGTATTCAGTGTTCAGTGTTCAGTTTTCAGTTTTCAGTGTTCAGTTTTCAGTTTTCAGTATTCAGTGTTCAGTATTCAGTACTCAGTGTTCAGTATTCAGTGTTCAGTTTTCAATATTCAGTGTTCAGTTTTCAGTCTTCTGTGTTCAGTGTTCAGTATTCAGTAGTCAGTGTTCAGTTTTCAGTGTTCAGTCTTCAGTGTTGAGTTTTCAGTATTCAGTATTCAGTGTTCAGTGTTCCGTGTTCAGTATTCAGTGTTCACTGTTCAGTATTCAGTGTTCAGCGTTCAGTATTCAGTGTTCAGTGATCACTGTTCAGTGTTCAGTATTCAGTTTTCAGTGTTCAGTTTTCAGTGTTCAGGCTTCACTTTTCAGTGTTCAGTATTCAGTGTTCAGTGTTCAGTATTCAGTGTTCAGTGTTCAGTATTCAGTGATCAGTATTCAGTAGGCAGTATTCAGTGATCAGTGTTCAGTATTCAGTGCTCAGTGTTCAGTGTTCAGTGATTACTGTTCAGTGTTCCGTATTCAGTTTTCAGTTTTCAGTCTTCAGTGTTCAGTGTTCAGTATTCAGTAATCAGTGTTCAGTTTTCAGTATTCATTATTCAGTGTTCAGTTTTCAGTGTTCAGTATTCAGTGTTCAGTGTTCCGTTTTCACTGTTCAGTGTTCAGTGTTCAGTATTCAGTGATCAGTGTTCAGTATTCAGTGATCAGTATTCAGTGTTCCGTGTTCAGTATTCAGTGTTCAGCGTTCAGTATTCAGTGTTCAGTGTTCACTGTTCAGTGTTCAGTATTCAGTTTTCAGTGTTCAGTATTCAGTGTTCAGTGTTCAGTGTTCAGTATTCAGTGTTCAGTGTTCAGTATTCAGTGTTCAGTATTCAGTGTTCAGTGTTCCGTATTCACTGTTCAGTGTTCAGTGTTCAGTATTCAGTGATCAGTGTTCAGTATTCAGTGATCAGTATTCAGTGTTCCGTGTTCAGTATTCAGTGTTCAGCGTTCAGTATTCAGTGTTCACTGTTCAGTGTTCAGTATTCAGTTTTCAGTGTTCAGTTTTCAGTGTTCAGTGTTCAATCTTCAGTTTTCAGTATTCAGTGTTCAGTGTTCAGTGTTCAGTGTTCAGTATTCAGTGTTCAGTGTTCAGTGTTCAGTGATCAGTATTCAGTGATCAGTATTCAGTATTCAGTGTTCAGTATTCAGTGATCAGTGTTCAGTATTCAGTGATCAGTGTTCAGTGTTCAGTGTTCAGTATTCAGTATTCAGTATTCAATGTTCAGTTTTCAGTTTTCTGTATTCAGTGTTCAGTGTTCAGTATTCAGTTTTCAGTATTCAGTTTTCAGTATTCAGTGTTCTGTATTCAGTGTTCACTATTCAGTGTTCAGTATTCAGTGTTCAGTTTTCAGTATTCAGTATTCAGTGTTCAGTTTTCAGTGTTCAGTCGTCAGTTTTCAGTATTCAGTATTCAGTATTCAGTGTTCAGTGTTCAGTGTTCAGTGTTCAGTATTCAGTGTTCAGTGTTCAGTGTTCAGTATTCAGTGTTTAGTGTTCAGTGTTCAGTGTTCACTATTCAGTGATCAGTATTCAGTAGTCAGTATTCAGTGATCAGTGTTCAGTATTCAGTATTCAGTATACAATGTTCAATGTTCAGTATTCAGTTTTCTGTGTTCAGTGTTCAGTGTTCAGTGTTCAGTTTTCAGTATTCAGTATTCAGTGTTCAGTTTTCAGTATTCAGTTTTCAGTTTTCAGTATTCAGTACTCAGTGTTCAGTATTCAGTATTCAGTGTTCAGTTTTCAGTATTCAGTATTCAGTATTCAGTGTTCAGTGTTCAGTATTCATTACTCAGTGTTCAGTATTCAGTGTTCAGTTTTCAATATTCAGTGTTCAGTTTTCAGTCTTCTGTGTTCAGTGTTCAGTTTTCAGTATTCAGTCTTCAGTGTTGAGTTTTCAGTATTCAGTATTCAGTGTTTAGTGTTCCGTGTTCAGTATTCAGTGTTCACTGTTCAGTATTCAGTGTTCAGCGTTCAGTATTCAGTGTTCAGTGATCACTGTTCAGTGTTCAGTATTCAGTTTTCAGTGTTCAGTTTTCAGTGTTCAGGCTTCAGCTTTCAGTGTTCAGTATTCAGTGTTCAGTGTTCAGTGTTCAGTATTCAGTGATCAGTATTCAGTAGGCAGTATTCAGTGATCAGTGTTCAGTATTCAGTGCTCAGTGTTCAGTATTCAGTATTCAGTGTTCAGTGATCACTGTTCAGTGTTCCGTATTCAGTTTTCAGTTTTCAGTCTTCAGTGTTCAGTGTTCAGTATTCAGTAATCAGTGTTCAGTTTTCTGTATTCAGTATTCAGTGTTCAGTGTTCAGTATTCAGTACTCAGTGTTCAGTTTTCAGTATTCATTATTCAGTGTTCAGTTTTCAGTGTTCAGTATTCAGTGTTCAGTGTTCCGTATTCACTGTTCAGTATTCAGTGTTCAGTATTCAGTGATCAGTGTTCAGTATTCAGTGATCAGTATTCAGTGTTCCGTGTTCAGTATTCAGTGTTCAGTGTTCCGTATTCACTGTTCAGTATTCAGTGTTCAGTGTTCAGTGTTCAGTGATCAGTATTCAGTGATCAGTATTCAGTATTCAGTGTTCAGTATTCAGTGATCAGTGTTCAGTATTCAGTGATCAGTGTTCAGTGTTCAGTGTTCAGTATTCAGTATTCAGTATTCAATGTTCAGTTTTCAGTTTTCTGTATTCAGTGTTCAGTGTTCAGTATTCAGTTTTCAGTATTCAGTTTTCAGTATTCAGTGTTCTGTATTCAGTGTTCACTATTCAGTGTTCAGTATTCAGTGTTCAGTTTTCAGTATTCAGTATTCAGTGTTCAGTGTTCCGTGTTCACTGTTCAGTATTCAGTGTTCAGCGTTCAGTATTCAGTGTTCAGTATTCAGTTTTCAGTGTTCAGTTTTCAGTGTTCAGTCGTCAGTTTTCAGTATTCAGTATTCAGTATTCAGTGTTCAGTGTTCAGTGTTCAGTGTTCAGTATTCAGTGTTCAGTGTTCAGTGTTCAGTATTCAGTGTTTAGTGTTCAGTGTTCAGTGTTCACTATTCAGTGATCAGTATTCAGTAGTCAGTATTCAGTGATCAGTGTTCAGTATTCAGTATTCAATGTTCAATGTTCAGTATTCAGTTTTCTGTGTTCAGTGTTCAGTGTTCAGTGTTCAGTTTTCAGTATTCAGTATTCAGTGTTCAGTTTTCAGTATTCAGTTTTCAGTTTTCAGTATTCAGTACTCAGTGTTCAGTATTCAGTATTCAGTGTTCAGTTTTCAGTATTCAGTATTCAGTATTCAGTGTTCAGTGTTCAGTATTCATTACTCAGTGTTCAGTATTCAGTGTTCAGTTTTCAATATTCAGTGTTCAGTTTTCAGTCTTCTGTGTTCAGTGTTCAGTTTTCAGTATTCAGTCTTCAGTGTTGAGTTTTCAGTATTCAGTATTCAGTGTTTAGTGTTCCGTGTTCATTATTCAGTGTTCCCTGTTCAGTATTCAGTGTTCAGCGTTCAGTATTCAGTGTTCAGTGATCACTGTTCAGTGTTCAGTATTCAGTTTTCAGTGTTCAGTTTTCAGTGTTCAGGCTTCAGTTTTCAGTGTTCAGTATTCAGTGTTCAGTGTTCAGTGTTCAGTATTCAGTGATCAGTATTCAGTAGGCAGTATTCAGTGATCAGTGTTCCGTATTCAGTGCTCAGTGTTCAGTATTCAGTATTCAGTGTTCAGTGATCACTGTTCAGTGTTCCGTATTCAGTTTTCAGTTTTCAGTCTTCAGTGTTCAGTGTTCAGTATTCAGTAATCAGTGTTCAGTTTTCAGTATTCATTATTCAGTGTTCAGTTTTCAGTGTTCAGTATTCAGTGTTCAGTGTTCCGTATTCACTGTTCAGTATTCAGTGTTCAGTATTCAGTGATCAGTGTTCAGTATTCAGTGATCAGTATTCAGTGTTCCGTGTTCAGTATTCAGTGTTCAGTGTTCCGTATTCACTGTTCAGTATTCAGTGTTCAGTGTTCACTGTTCAGTGTTCAGTATTCAGTTTTCAGTGTTCAGTGTTCAGTGTTCAGTGTTCAGTATTCAGTGTTCAGTATTCAGTGTTCAGTGTTCAGTGTTCAGTGTTCAGTATTCAGTGATCAGTATTCAGTATTCGGTATTCACTGTTCAGTATTCAGTGATCAGTGTTCAGTATTCAGTGATCAGTGTTCAGTGTTCAGTGTTCAGTATTCAGTATTCAGTATTCAATGTTCAGTTTTCAGTTTTCTGTATTCAGTGTTCAGTGTTCAGTATTCAGGTTTCAGTGTTCTGTATTCAGTGTTCAGTATTCAGTATTCAGTGATCAGTATTCAGTATTCGGTATTCACTGTTCAGTATTCAGTGATCAGTGTTCAGTATTCAGTGATCAGTGTTCAGTGTTCAGTGTTCAGTATTCAGTATTCAGTATTCAATGTTCAGTTTTCAGTTTTCAGTATTCAGTGTTCAGTTTTCAGTATTCAGTGTTCAGTGTTCAGTTTTCAGTTTTCAGTTTTCAGTTTTCAGTATTCAACGTTCAGTGTTCAGTGTTCAGTGTTCAGTATTCAGTATTCAGTGTTCAGTATTCAGTGTTCGGTATTCAGTGATCAGTGTTCAGTGTTCAGTGTTCAGTATTCAGTATTCAGTGTTCAGTATTCAGTACTCAGTGTTCAGTTTTCAGTATTCAGTATTCGGTGTTCAGTTTTCAGTATTCAGTCTTCAGTCTTCAGTTTTCAGTGTTCAGTGTTCAGTGTTCAGTATTCAGTATTCAGTGTTCAGTGTTCAGTATTCAGTATTCTGTTATCAGTGTTCACTATTCAGTGTTCAGTTTTCAGTGTTCAGTATTCAGTGTTCAGTGTTCCATATTCACTGTTCAGTATTCAGTGTTCAGTATTCAGTGATCAGTGTTCAGTATTCAGTGATCAGTATTCAGTGTTCCGTGTTCAGTATTCAGTGTTCAGCGTTCAGTATTCAGTGTTCACTGTTCAGTGTTCAGTATTCAGTTTTCAGTGTTCAGTTTTCAGTGTTCAGTGTTCAGTCTTCAGTTTTCAGTATTCAGTATTCAGTGTTCAGTGTTCAGTGTTCAGTATTCAGTGTTCAGTTTTCAGTATTCAGTATTCAGTTTTCAGTATTCAGTCTTCAGTCTTCAGTGTTCAGTTTTCAGTATTCAGTTTTCAGTTTTCAGTCTTCAGTGTTCAGTGTTCAGTATTCAGTCTTCAGTGTTCAGTTTTCAGTATTCGGTATTCAGTGTTCAGTTTTCAGTTTTCAGTTTTCAGTATTCAGTTTTCAGTGTTCAGTATTCAGTGTTCAGTTCTCTGTTCAGTGTTCCATGTTCACTATTCCGTGTTCAGTATTCAGTGTTCAGTGCTCAGTATTCAGTGTTCAGTATTCACTATTCAGTGTTCTGTGTTCTGTGTTCAGTTTTCAGTTTTCAGTTTTCAGTTTTCAGTCTTCAGTGTTCAGTGTTCAGTATTCAGTATTCAGTGTTCAGTTTTCAGTATTCAGTACTCAGTGTTCAGTTTTCAGTATTCAGTATTCAGTGTTCAGTTTTCAGTATTCAGTATTCAGTGTTCAGTGTTCAGTATTCAGTACTGAGTGTTCAGTATTCAGTGTTCAGTGTTCAGTTTTCAATATTCAGTATTCAGTTTTCAGTCTTCAGTGTTCAGTGTTCAGTATTCAGTACTCAGTGTTCAGTTTTCAGTATTCAGTATTCAGTGTTCAGTTTTCAGTGTTCAGTGTTCAGTGTTCAGTGTTCAGTATTCACTATTCAGTGTTCAGTGTTCAGTGTTCAGTATTTAGTACTCAGTGTTCAGTGTTCAGTGTTCAGTTTTCAGTATTCAGTTTTCAGTCTTCAGTGTTCAGTGTTCAGTATTCAGTACTCAGTGTTCAGTTTTCAGTATTCGGTATTCAGTGTTCAGTTTTCAGTATTCAGTATTCAGTGTTCAGTGTGCAGTTTTCAGTATTCAGTTTTCAGTTTTCAGTCTTCAGTGTTCAGTGTTCAGTATTCAGTCTTCAGTCTTCAGTGTTCAGTTTTCAGTATTCGGTATTCAGTGTTCAGTATTCAGTTTTCAGTTTTCAGTATTCAGTTTTCATTGTTCAGTATTCAGTGTTCAGTTCTCTGTTCAGTGTTCCATGTTCACTATTCCGTGTTCAGTATTCAGTGTTCAGTGTTCAGTATTCAGTGTTCAGTGTTCAGTGTTCACTGTTCAGTGTTCAGTATTGAGTGTTCAGTGTTCAGTGTTCTGTATTCAGTGTTCAGTGAACAGTGTTCAGTGATCAATGTTCAGTGTTCAGTGTTCAGTTTTCAGTATTCAGTATTCAGTGTTCAGTTTTCAGTATTCAGTATTCAGTGTTCAGTTTTCAGTATTCAGTATTCAGTGTTCAGTGTTCAGTGTTCCGTGTTCACTGTTCAGTGTTCAGTATTCAGTGTTCAGCATTCAGTATTCAGTGTTCAGTATTCAGTTTTCAGTCTTCAGTTTTCAGTGTTCAGTCGTCAGTTTTCAGTATTCAGTATTCAGTATTCAGTATTCAGTGTTCAGTGTTCAGTATTCAGTGTTCAGTGTTCAGTATTCAGTGTTCAGTGTTCAGTATTCAGTGTTTAGTGTTCAGTGTTCAGTGTTCACTATTCAGTGATCAGTATTCAGTAGTCAGTATTCAGTGATCAGTGTTCAGTATTCAGTGCTCAGTGTTCAGTATTCAGTATTCAGTATACAATGTTCAATGTTCAGTATTCAGTTTTCTGTGTTCAGTGTTCAGTGTTCAGTTTTCAGTATTCAGTATTCAGTATTCAGTTTTCAGTTTTCAGCCTTCAGTGTTCAGTATTCAGTTTTTAGTATTCAGTATTCAGTGTTCAGTGTTCAGTTTTCAGTTTTCAGTATTCAGTTTTCAGTTTTCAGTATTCAGTGTTCAGTTTTCAGTATTCAGTATTCAGTGTTCAGTGTTCAGTATTCAGTACTCAGTGTTCAGTATTCAGTGTTCAGTTTTCAATATTCAGTGTTCAGTTTTCAGTGATCAGTGTTCAGTATTCAGTGATCAGTGTTCAGTGTTCAGTGTTCAGTATTCAGTATTCAGTATTCAATGTTCAGTTTTCAGTATTCAGTTTTCAGTGTTCAGTTTTCAGTGTTCAGGCTTCACTTTTCAGTGTTCAGTATTCAGTGTTCAGTGTTCAGTATTCAGTGTTCAGTGTTCAGTATTCAGTGATCAGTATTCAGTAGGCAGTATTCAGTGATCAGTGTTCAGTATTCAGTGCTCAGTGTTCAGTGTTCAGTGATCACTGTTCAGTGTTCCGTATTCAGTTTTCAGTTTTCAGTCTTCAGTGTTCAGTGTTCAGTATTCAGTAATCAGTGTTCAGTTTTCAGTATTCATTATTCAGTGTTCAGTTTTCAGTGTTCAGTATTCAGTGTTCAGTGTTCCGTTTTCACTGTTCAGTGTTCAGTGTTCAGTATTCAGTGATCAGTGTTCAGTATTCAGTGATCAGTATTCAGTGTTCCGTGTTCAGTATTCAGTGTTCAGCGTTCAGTATTCAGTGTTCAGTGTTCACTGTTCAGTGTTCAGTATTCAGTTTTCAGTGTTCAGTATTCAGTGTTCAGTGTTCAGTGTTCAGTATTCAGTGTTCAGTGTTCAGTATTCAGTGTTCAGTATTCAGTGTTCAGTGTTCCGTATTCACTGTTCAGTGTTCAGTGTTCAGTATTCAGTGATCAGTGTTCAGTATTCAGTGATCAGTATTCAGTGTTCCGTGTTCAGTATTCAGTGTTCAGCGTTCAGTATTCAGTGTTCACTTTTCAGTGTTCAGTATTCAGTTTTCAGTGTTCAGTTTTCAGTGTTCAGTGTTCAGTCTTCAGTTTTCAGTATTCAGTGTTCAGTGTTCAGTGTTCAGTGTTCAGTATTCAGTGTTCAGTGTTCAGTGTTCAGTGATCAGTATTCAGTGATCAGTATTCAGTATTCAGTGTTCAGTATTCAGTGATCAGTGTTCAGTATTCAGTGATCAGTGTTCAGTGTTCAGTGTTCAGTATTCAGTATTCAGTATTCAATGTTCAGTTTTCAGTTTTCTGTATTCAGTGTTCAGTGTTCAGTATTCAGTTTTCAGTATTCAGTTTTCAGTATTCAGTGTTCTGTATTCAGTGTTCACTATTCAGTGTTCAGTATTCAGTGTTCAGTTTTCAGTATTCAGTATTCAGTGTTCAGTGTTCCGTGTTCACTGTTCAGTATTCAGTGTTCAGCGTTCAGTATTCAGTGTTCAGTATTCAGTTTTCAGTGTTCAGTTTTCAGTGTTCAGTCGTCAGTTTTCAGTATTCAGTATTCAGTATTCAGTGTTCAGTGTTCAGTGTTCAGTGTTCAGTATTCAGTGTTCAGTGTTCAGTGTTCAGTATTCAGTGTTTAGTGTTCAGTGTTCAGTGTTCACTATTCAGTGATCAGTATTCAGTAGTCAGTATTCAGTGATCAGTGTTCAGTATTCAGTATTCAGTATACAATGTTCAATGTTCAGTATTCAGTTTTCTGTGTTCAGTGTTCAGTGTTCAGTGTTCAGTTTTCAGTATTCAGTATTCAGTGTTCAGTTTTCAGTATTCAGTTTTCAGTTTTCAGTATTCAGTACTCAGTGTTCAGTATTCAGTATTCAGTGTTCAGTTTTCAGTATTCAGTATTCAGTATTCAGTGTTCAGTGTTCAGTATTCATTACTCAGTGTTCAGTATTCAGTGTTCAGTTTTCAATATTCAGTGTTCAGTTTTCAGTCTTCTGTGTTCAGTGTTCAGTTTTCAGTATTCAGTCTTCAGTGTTGAGTTTTCAGTATTCAGTATTCAGTGTTTAGTGTTCCGTGTTCAGTATTCAGTGTTCACTGTTCAGTATTCAGTGTTCAGCGTTCAGTATTCAGTGTTCAGTGATCACTGTTCAGTGTTCAGTATTCAGTTTTCAGTGTTCAGTTTTCAGTGTTCAGGCTTCAGTTTTCAGTGTTCAGTATTCAGTGTTCAGTGTTCAGTGTTCAGTATTCAGTGATCAGTATTCAGTAGGCAGTATTCAGTGATCAGTGTTCAGTATTCAGTGCTCAGTGTTCAGTATTCAGTATTCAGTGTTCAGTGATCACTGTTCAGTGTTCCGTATTCAGTTTTCAGTTTTCAGTCTTCAGTGTTCAGTGTTCAGTATTCAGTAATCAGTGTTCAGTTTTCTGTATTCAGTATTCAGTGTTCAGTGTTCAGTATTCAGTACTCAGTGTTCAGTTTTCAGTATTCATTATTCAGTGTTCAGTTTTCAGTGTTCAGTATTCAGTGTTCAGTGTTCCGTATTCACTGTTCAGTATTCAGTGTTCAGTATTCAGTGATCAGTGTTCAGTATTCAGTGATCAGTATTCAGTGTTCCGTGTTCAGTATTCAGTGTTCAGTGTTCCGTATTCACTGTTCAGTATTCAGTGTTCAGTGTTCAGTGTTCAGTGATCAGTATTCAGTGATCAGTATTCAGTATTCAGTGTTCAGTATTCAGTGATCAGTGTTCAGTATGCAGTGATCAGTGTTCAGTATTCAGTGATCAGTGTTCAGTATTCAGTGATCAGTGTTCAGTGTTCAATGTTCAGTTTTCAGTTTTCTGTATTCAGTGTTCAGTGTTCAGTATTCAGTTTTCAGTATTCAGTTTTCAGTATTCAGTGTTCTGTATTCAGTGTTCACTATTCAGTGTTCAGTATTCAGTGTTCAGTTTTCAGTATTCAGTATTCAGTGTTCAGTGTTCCGTGTTCACTGTTCAGTATTCAGTGTTCAGCGTTCAGTATTCAGTGTTCAGTATTCAGTTTTCAGTGTTCAGTTTTCAGTGTTCAGTCGTCAGTTTTCAGTATTCAGTATTCAGTATTCAGTGTTCAGTGTTCAGTGTTCAGTGTTCAGTATTCAGTGTTCAGTGTTCAGTGTTCAGTATTCAGTGTTTAGTGTTCAGTGTTCAGTGTTCACTATTCAGTGATCAGTATTCAGTAGTCAGTATTCAGTGATCAGTGTTCAGTATTCAGTATTCAGTATACAATGTTCAATGTTCAGTATTCAGTTTTCTGTGTTTAGTGTTCAGTGTTCAGTGTTCAGTTTTCAGTATTCAGTGTTCAGTTTTCAGTATTCAGTTTTCAGTTTTCAGTATTCAGTACTCAGTGTTCAGTATTCAGTATTCAGTGTTCAGTTTTCAGTATTCAGTATTCAGTATTCAGTGTTCAGTGTTCAGTATTCATTACTCAGTGTTCAGTATTCAGTGTTCAGTTTTCAATATTCAGTGTTCAGTTTTCAGTCTTCTGTGTTCAGTGTTCAGTTTTCAGTATTCAGTCTTCAGTGTTGAGTTTTCAGTATTCAGTATTCAGTGTTTAGTGTTCCGTGTTCAGTATTCAGTGTTCACTGTTCAGTATTCAGTGTTCAGCGTTCAGTATTCAGTGTTCAGTGATCACTGTTCAGTGTTCAGTATTCAGTTTTCAGTGTTCAGTTTTCAGTGTTCAGGCTTCAGTTTTCAGTGTTCAGTATTCAGTGTTCAGTGTTCAGTGTTCAGTATTCAGTGATCAGTATTCAGTAGGCAGTATTCAGTGATCAGTGTTCAGTATTCAGTGCTCAGTGTTCAGTATTCAGTATTCAGTGTTCAGTGATCACTGTTCAGTGTTCCGTATTCAGTTTTCAGTTTTCAGTCTTCAGTGTTCAGTGTTCAGTATTCAGTAATCAGTGTTCAGTTTTCTGTATTCAGTATTCAGTGTTCAGTGTTCAGTATTCAGTACTCAGTGTTCAGTTTTCAGTATTCATTATTCAGTGTTCAGTTTTCAGTGTTCAGTATTCAGTGATCAGTGTTCCGTATTCAGTGATCAGTATTCAGTGTTCCGTGTTCAGTATTCAGTGTTCAGTGTTCCGTATTCACTGTTCAGTATTCAGTGTTCAGTGTTCACTGTTCAGTGTTCAGTATTCAGTTTTCAGTGTTCAGTGTTCAGTGTTCAGTGTTCAGTATTCAGTGTTCAGTATTCAGTGTTCAGTGTTCAGTGTTCAGTGTTCAGTATTCAGTGATCAGTATTCAGTATTCGGTATTCACTGTTCAGTATTCAGTGATCAGTGTTCAGTATTCAGTGATCAGTGTTCAGTGTTCAGTGTTCAGTATTCAGTATTCAGTATTCAATGTTCAGTTTTCAGTTTTCTGTATTCAGTGTTCAGTGTTCAGTATTCAGGTTTCAGTGTTCTGTATTCAGTGTTCAGTATTCAGTGTTCAGTTTTCATTATTCAGTGTTCAGTGTTCAGTTTTCAGTTTTCAGTTTTCAGTTTTCAGTATTCAACGTTCAGTGTTCAGTGTTCAGTGTTCAGTATTCAGTATTCAGTGTTCAGTATTCAGTGTTCAGTATTCAGTGATCAGTGTTCAGTGTTCAGTGTTCAGTATTCAGTATTCAGTGTTCAGTATTCAGTACTCAGTGTTCAGTTTTCAGTATTCAGTATTCAGTGTTCAGTGATCACTGTTCAGTGTTCCGTATTCAGTTTTCAGTTTTCAGTCTTCAGTGTTCAGTGTTCAGTATTCAGTAATCAGTGTTCAGTTTTCTGTATTCAGTATTCAGTGTTCAGTGTTCAGTATTCAGTTTTCAGTGTTCAGTTTTCAGTGTTCAGTGTTCAATCTTCAGTTTTCAGTATTCAGTGTTCAGTGTTCAGTGTTCAGTGTTCAGTATTCAGTGTTCAGTGTTCAGTGTTCAGTGATCAGTATTCAGTGATCAGTATTCAGTATTCAGTGTTCAGTATTCAGTGATCAGTGTTCAGTATTCAGTGATCAGTGTTCAGTGTTCAGTGTTCAGTATTCAGTATTCAGTATTCAATGTTCAGTTTTCAGTTTTCTGTATTCAGTGTTCAGTGTTCAGTATTCAGTTTTCAGTATTCAGTTTTCAGTATTCAGTGTTCTGTATTCAGTGTTCACTATTCAGTGTTCAGTATTCAGTGTTCAGTTTTCAGTATTCAGTATTCAGTGTTCAGTGTTCCGTGTTCACTGTTCAGTATTCAGTGTTCAGCGTTCAGTATTCAGTGTTCAGTATTCAGTTTTCAGTGTTCAGTTTTCAGTGTTCAGTCGTCAGTTTTCAGTATTCAGTATTCAGTATTCAGTGTTCAGTGTTCAGTGTTCAGTGTTCAGTATTCAGTGTTCAGTGTTCAGTGTTCAGTATTCAGTGTTTAGTGTTCAGTGTTCAGTGTTCACTATTCAGTGATCAGTATTCAGTAGTCAGTATTCAGTGATCAGTGTTCAGTATTCAGTATTCAGTATACAATGTTCAATGTTCAGTATTCAGTTTTCTGTGTTCAGTGTTCAGTGTTCAGTGTTCAGTTTTCAGTATTCAGTATTCAGTGTTCAGTTTTCAGTATTCAGTTTTCAGTTTTCAGTATTCAGTACTCAGTGTTCAGTATTCAGTATTCAGTGTTCAGTTTTCAGTATTCAGTATTCAGTATTCAGTGTTCAGTGTTCAGTATTCATTACTCAGTGTTCAGTATTCAGTGTTCAGTTTTCAATATTCAGTGTTCAGTTTTCAGTCTTCTGTGTTCAGTGTTCAGTTTTCAGTATTCAGTCTTCAGTGTTGAGTTTTCAGTATTCAGTATTCAGTGTTTAGTGTTCCGTGTTCAGTATTCAGTGTTCACTGTTCAGTATTCAGTGTTCAGCGTTCAGTATTCAGTGTTCAGTGATCACTGTTCAGTGTTCAGTATTCAGTTTTCAGTGTTCAGTTTTCAGTGTTCAGGCTTCAGTTTTCAGTGTTCAGTATTCAGTGTTCAGTGTTCAGTGTTCAGTATTCAGTGATCAGTATTCAGTAGGCAGTATTCAGTGATCAGTGTTCAGTATTCAGTGCTCAGTGTTCAGTATTCAGTATTCAGTGTTCAGTGATCACTGTTCAGTGTTCCGTATTCAGTTTTCAGTTTTCAGTCTTCAGTGTTCAGTGTTCAGTATTCAGTAATCAGTGTTCAGTTTTCTGTATTCAGTATTCAGTGTTCAGTGTTCAGTATTCAGTACTCAGTGTTCAGTTTTCAGTATTCATTATTCAGTGTTCAGTTTTCAGTGTTCAGTATTCAGTGTTCAGTGTTCCGTATTCACTGTTCAGTATTCAGTGTTCAGTATTCAGTGATCAGTGTTCAGTATTCAGTGATCAGTATTCAGTGTTCCGTGTTCAGTATTCAGTGTTCAGTGTTCCGTATTCACTGTTCAGTATTCAGTGTTCAGTGTTCAGTGTTCAGTGATCAGTATTCAGTGATCAGTATTCAGTATTCAGTGTTCAGTATTCAGTGATCAGTGTTCAGTATGCAGTGATCAGTGTTCAGTATTCAGTGATCAGTGTTCAGTATTCAGTGATCAGTGTTCAGTGTTCAATGTTCAGTTTTCAGTTTTCTGTATTCAGTGTTCAGTGTTCAGTATTCAGTTTTCAGTATTCAGTTTTCAGTATTCAGTGTTCTGTATTCAGTGTTCACTATTCAGTGTTCAGTATTCAGTGTTCAGTTTTCAGTATTCAGTATTCAGTGTTCAGTGTTCCGTGTTCACTGTTCAGTGTTCAGTGTTCAGCGTTCAGTATTCAGTGTTCAGTATTCAGTTTTCAGTGTTCAGTTTTCAGTGTTCAGTCGTCAGTTTTCAGTATTCAGTATTCAGTATTCAGTGTTCAGTGTTCAGTGTTCAGTGTTCAGTATTCAGTGTTCAGTGTTCAGTGTTCAGTATTCAGTGTTTAGTGTTCAGTGTTCAGTGTTCACTATTCAGTGATCAGTATTCAGTAGTCAGTATTCAGTGATCAGTGTTCAGTATTCAGTATTCAGTATACAATGTTCAATGTTCAGTATTCAGTTTTCTGTGTTTAGTGTTCAGTGTTCAGTGTTCAGTTTTCAGTATTCAGTGTTCAGTTTTCAGTATTCAGTTTTCAGTTTTCAGTATTCAGTACTCAGTGTTCAGTATTCAGTATTCAGTGTTCAGTTTTCAGTATTCAGTATTCAGTATTCAGTGTTCAGTGTTCAGTATTCATTACTCAGTGTTCAGTATTCAGTGTTCAGTTTTCAATATTCAGTGTTCAGTTTTCAGTCTTCTGTGTTCAGTGTTCAGTTTTCAGTATTCAGTCTTCAGTGTTGAGTTTTCAGTATTCAGTATTCAGTGTTTAGTGTTCCGTGTTCAGTATTCAGTGTTCACTGTTCAGTATTCAGTGTTCAGCGTTCAGTATTCAGTGTTCAGTGATCACTGTTCAGTGTTCAGTATTCAGTTTTCAGTGTTCAGTTTTCAGTGTTCAGGCTTCAGTTTTCAGTGTTCAGTATTCAGTGTTCAGTGTTCAGTGTTCAGTATTCAGTGATCAGTATTCAGTAGGCAGTATTCAGTGATCAGTGTTCAGTATTCAGTGCTCAGTGTTCAGTATTCAGTATTCAGTGTTCAGTGATCACTGTTCAGTGTTCCGTATTCAGTTTTCAGTTTTCAGTCTTCAGTGTTCAGTGTTCAGTATTCAGTAATCAGTGTTCAGTTTTCTGTATTCAGTATTCAGTGTTCAGTGTTCAGTATTCAGTACTCAGTGTTCAGTTTTCAGTATTCATTATTCAGTGTTCAGTTTTCAGTGTTCAGTATTCAGTGTTCAGTGTTCCGTATTCACTGTTCAGTATTCAGTGTTCAGTATTCAGTGATCAGTGTTCCGTATTCAGTGATCAGTATTCAGTGTTCCGTGTTCAGTATTCAGTGTTCAGTGTTCCGTATTCACTGTTCAGTATTCAGTGTTCAGTGTTCACTGTTCAGTGTTCAGTATTCAGTTTTCAGTGTTCAGTGTTCAGTGTTCAGTGTTCAGTATTCAGTGTTCAGTATTCAGTGTTCAGTGTTCAGTGTTCAGTGTTCAGTATTCAGTGATCAGTATTCAGTATTCGGTATTCACTGTTCAGTATTCAGTGATCAGTGTTCAGTATTCAGTGATCAGTGTTCAGTGTTCAGTGTTCAGTATTCAGTATTCAGTATTCAATGTTCAGTTTTCAGTTTTCTGTATTCAGTGTTCAGTGTTCAGTATTCAGGTTTCAGTGTTCTGTATTCAGTGTTCAGTATTCAGTGTTCAGTTTTCATTATTCAGTGTTCAGTGTTCAGTTTTCAGTTTTCAGTTTTCAGTTTTCAGTATTCAACGTTCAGTGTTCAGTGTTCAGTGTTCAGTATTCAGTATTCAGTGTTCAGTATTCAGTGTTCAGTATTCAGTGATCAGTGTTCAGTGTTCAGTGTTCAGTATTCAGTATTCAGTGTTCAGTATTCAGTACTCAGTGTTCAGTTTTCAGTATTCAGTATTCAGTGTTCAGTGATCACTGTTCAGTGTTCCGTATTCAGTTTTCAGTTTTCAGTCTTCAGTGTTCAGTGTTCAGTATTCAGTAATCAGTGTTCAGTTTTCTGTATTCAGTATTCAGTGTTCAGTGTTCAGTATTCAGTACTCAGTGTTCAGTTTTCAGTATTCATTATTCAGTGTTCAGTTTTCAGTGTTCAGTATTCAGTGTTCAGTGTTCCGTATTCACTGTTCAGTATTCAGTGTTCAGTATTCAGTGATCAGTGTTCAGTATTCAGTGATCAGTATTCAGTGTTCCGTGTTCAGTATTCAGTGTTCAGTGTTCCGTATTCACTGTTCAGTATTCAGTGTTCAGTGTTCACTGTTCAGTGTTCAGTATTCAGTTTTCAGTGTTCAGTGTTCAGTGTTCAGTGTTCAGTATTCAGTGTTCAGTATTCAGTGTTCAGTGTTCAGTGTTCAGTGTTCAGTATTCAGTGATCAGTATTCAGTATTCGGTATTCACTGTTCAGTATTCAGTGATCAGTGTTCAGTATTCAGTGATCAGTGTTCAGTGTTCAGTGTTCAGTATTCAGTATTCAGTATTCAATGTTCAGTTTTCAGTTTTCTGTATTCAGTGTTCAGTGTTCAGTATTCAGGTTTCAGTGTTCTGTATTCAGTGTTCAGTATTCAGTGTTCAGTTTTCATTATTCAGTGTTCAGTGTTCAGTTTTCAGTTTTCAGTTTTCAGTTTTCAGTATTCAACGTTCAGTGTTCAGTGTTCAGTGTTCAGTATTCAGTATTCAGTGTTCAGTATTCAGTGTTCAGTATTCAGTGATCAGTGTTCAGTGTTCAGTGTTCAGTATTCAGTATTCAGTGTTCAGTATTCAGTACTCAGTGTTCAGTTTTCAGTATTCAGTATTCGGTGTTCAGTTTTCAGTATTCAGTCTTCAGTCTTCAGTTTTCAGTGTTCAGTGTTCAGTGTTCAGTATTCAGTATTCAGTGTTCAGTGTTCAGTATTCAGTATTCTGTTATCAGTGTTCACTATTCAGTGTTCAGTTTTCAGTGTTCAGTATTCAGTGTTCAGTGTTCCATATTCACTGTTCAGTATTCAGTGTTCAGTATTCAGTGATCAGTGTTCAGTATTCAGTGATCAGTATTCAGTGTTCCGTGTTCAGTATTCAGTGTTCAGCGTTCAGTATTCAGTGTTCACTGTTCAGTGTTCAGTATTCAGTTTTCAGTGTTCAGTTTTCAGTGTTCAGTGTTCAGTCTTCAGTTTTCAGTATTCAGTATTCAGTGTTCAGTGTTCAGTGTTCAGTATTCAGTGTTCAGTGATCAGTATTCAGTGATCAGTATTCAGTATTCAGTGTTCAGTATTCAGTGATCAGTGTTCAGTATTCAGTGATCAGTGTTCAGTGTTCAGTATTCAGTATTCAGTATTCAATGTTCAGTTTTCAGTTTTCTGTATTCAGTGTTCAATGTTCAGTATTCAGTTTTCAGTATTCAGTTTTCAGTATTCAGTGTTCTGTATTCAGTGTTCAGTATTCAGTGTTCAGTTTTCAGTATTCAGTGTTCAGTGTTCAGTTTTCAGTTTTCAGTATTCAGCGTTCAGTGTTCAGTGTTCAGTATTCAGTGATCAGTATTCAGTATTCAGTGTTCAGTATTCAGTGATCAGTGTTCAGTGTTCAGTATTCAGTATTCAGTATTCAATGTTCAGTTTTCAGTTTTCTGTATTCAGTGTTCAGTGTTCAGTATTCAGTTTTCAGTATTCAGTTTTCAGTTTTCAGTATTCAGTGTTCAGTACTCAGTGTTCAGTATTCAGTATTCAGTGTTCAGTGTTCAGTATTCAGTACTCAGTGTTCAGTATTCAGTTTTCAGTATTCAGTATTCAGTGTTCAGTATTCAGTTTTCAGTATTCAGTTTTCAGTATTCAGTATTCAGTTTTCAGTATTCAGTGTTCAGTTTTCAGTATTCAGTGTTCAGTGTTCAGTTTTCAGTTTTCAGTTTTCAGTTTTCAGTTTTCAGTATTCAGCATTCAGTGTTCAGTATTCAGTTTTTAGTATTCGGTATTCAGTGTTCAGTGATCAGTGTTCAGTTTTCAGTTTTCAGTATTCAGTTTTCAGTTTTCAGTCTTCTGTGTTCAGTGTTCAGTATTCAGTACTCACTGTTCAGTATTCAGTATTCAGTGTTCAGTATTCAGTTTTCAGTATTCAGTTTTCAGTATTCAGTATTCAGTATTCAGTTTTCAGTATTCAGTGTTCAGTTTTCAGTATTCAGTGTTCAGTGTTCAGTTTTCAGTTTTCAGTTTTCAGTATTCAGCATTCAGTGTTCAGTATTCAGTTTTTAGTATTCAGTATTCAGTGTTCTGTGTTCAGTATTCAGTACTCAGTGTTTAGTTTTCAGTATTCAGTATTCAGTGTTCAGTTTTCAGTTTTCAGTTTTCAGTTTTCAGTCTTCTGTGTTCAGTGTTCAGTATTCAGTACTCAGTGTTGAGTTTTCTGTATTCAGTATTCAGTGTTCAGTGTTCAGTATTCAGTACACAGTGTTTAGTTTTCAGTATTCAGTATTCAGTGTTCAGTTTTCAGTTTTCAGTATTCAGTGTTCAGTGTTCAGTATTCAGTACTCAGTGTTCAGTATTCAGTGTTCAGTATTCACTTTTCAGTATTCAGTTTTCTGTATTCAGTATTCAGTGTTCAGTGTTCAGTATTCAGTACTCAGTGTTCAGTTTTCAGTATTCAGTATTCAGTGTTCAGTGTTCTGTGTTCAGTATTCAGTACTCAGTGTTCAGTATTCAGTGTTCAGAGTTCAGTTTTCAGTTTTCAGTCTTCAGTGTTCAGTATTCAGTACTCAGAGTTCAGTTTTCAGTATTCAGTATTCAGTGTTCAGTTTTCAGTGTTCAGTTTTCAGTGTTCAGTGTTCAGTATTCAGTATTCAGTGCTCAATGTTCAGTGGTCAGTGTTCTGTATTCAGTGATCAGTATTCAGTATTCAATGTTCAGTGTTCAGTTTTCAGTATTCAGTTTTCTGTATTCAGTAGTCAGTGTTCAGTATTCAGTGTTCAGTTTTCAGTTTTCAATATTCAGTTTTCAGTATTCAGTATTCAGTTTTCAGTAGTGAGTTTTCAATTTTCAGTTTTCAGTTTTCAGTATTCAGTGTTCAGTATTCAGTGTTCAGTTTTCAGTATTCAGTGTTCAGTGTTCAGTGTTCAATTTTCAGTTTTCATTATTCAGTAATCAGTGTTCAGTTTTCAGTTTTCAGTATTCAGTTTTCAGTTCTCTGTTCAGTGTTCAGTGTTCAGTGTTCAGTCTTCCGTGTTCA
Organism: Chiloscyllium plagiosum; assembly: GCF_037043375.1. NCBI lineage: Eukaryota > Metazoa > Chordata > Chondrichthyes > Orectolobiformes > Hemiscylliidae > Chiloscyllium > Chiloscyllium plagiosum. The sequence continues at coordinate 9,589,723 of NW_028270178.1, forward strand.
GTGTTCACTATTCAGTGTTCAGTTTTCAGTGTTCAGTTTTCAGTGTTCAGTGTTCACTGTTCAGTGTTCAGTATTCAGTGTTCAGTGTTCAGTGTTCAGTGTTCAGTGTTCAGTATTCAGTGTTCAATGTTCAATATTCAGTGATCAGTGTTCAGTATTCAGTGCATCAGTATTCAGTGTTCAGTATTCAGTGCATCAGTATTCAGTGTTCAGTGTTCAGTATTCAGTGTTCAGTGTTCAGTGTTCAGTTTTCAGTATTCAGCATTCAGTGTTCAGTATTCAGTTTTTAGTATTCAGTATTCAGTGTTCAGTGTTCAGTGTTCAGTGTTCAGTTTTCAGTTTTCAGTTTTCAGTCTTCAGTATTCAGTGATCAGTGTTCAGTATTCAGTACTCAGTGTTCAGTTTTCTGTATTCCGTATTCAGTGTTCAGTGTTCAGTGTTCTGTATTCAGCACTCAGTGTTCAGTTTTCAGTATTCAGTATTCAGTGTTCAGTTTTCAGTGTTCAGTTTTCAGTGTTCAGTGTTCAGTATTCAGTGTTCACTATTCAGTGTTCAGTTTTCAGTGTTCAGTGTTCAGTATTCAGTGTTCAGTATTCACTGTTCAGTGTTCAGTGTTCAGTATTCAGTGAACAGTGTTCAGTATTCAGTGCATCAGTATTCAGTGTTCAGTGTTCAGTATTCAGTGTTCAGTGCTCAGTATTCAGGTTTCAGTGTTCAGTATTCAGTATTCAGTGCTCAGTGTTCAGTGGTCAGTGTTCAGTATTCAGTGATCAGTATTCAGTATTCAATGTTCAGTGTTCAGTTTTCAGTTTTCAGTTTTCTGTATTCAGTATTCAGTGTTCAGTATTCAGTGTTCAGTTTTCAGTTTTCAGTTTTCAGTATTCAGTTTTCAGTATTCAGTTTTCAGTTTTCAGTATTCACTTTTCAGTATTCAGTGTTCAGTATTCAGTGTTCAGTTTTCTGGATTCAGTGTTCAGTGTTCAGTGTTCAGTTTTCAGTTTTCATTATTCAGTATTCAGTTTTCAGTTCTCTGTTCAGTGTTCAGCGTTCAGTATTCAGTGTTCACTGTTCAGTGTTCAGTAGTCAGTTTTCAGTGTTCAGTGTTCAGTGTTCAATTTTCAGCGTTCAGTGTTCAGTGTTCACTGTTCACTGTTCAGTATTCAGTTCTCAGTGTTGAGTTTTCAGTGTTCAGTTTTCAGTGTTCAGTGTTCAGTATTCAGTGTTCACTATTCAGTGTTCAGTTTTCAGTGTTCAGTTTTCAGTGTTCAGTATTCAGTGTTCAGTGTTCAGTATTCAGTGTTCAGTATTCAGTGTTCAGTATTCAGTGTTCAGTTTTCTGGATTCAGTGTTCAGTGTTCAGTGTTCAGTTTTCAGTTTTCATTATTCAGTGTTCAGTTTTCAGTTCTCTGTTCAGTGTTCAGCGTTCAGTATTCAGTGTTCACTGTTCAGTGTTCAGTTTTCAGCGTTCAGTGTTCAGTGTTCACTGTTCACTGTTCAGTATTCAGTTCTCAGTGTTGAGTTTTCAGTGTTCAGTTTTCAGTGTTCAGTGTTCAGTATTCAGTATTCAGTGTTCACTGTTCAGGGTTCTGTCTTCAGTGTTCAGTGTTTTGGGTTCAGTGATTAGTATTCCGTGTTCCGTATTCAGTGTTCAGTGTTCAGTATTCAGTGTTCAGTGTTCAGTATTCAGTATTCAGTGTTCAGTGTTCAGTATTCAGTTTTCTGTGTACAATATTCAGTATTCAGTTATCTGTATTCAATGTTCAGTGGTCAGTATTTAGTGTTCAGTCTTCAGTGTGCAGTGTTCAGTGTTCAGTTTTCAGTGTTCAGTGTTCAGTTTTCAGTGTACAGTGTTCAGTATTCTGTATTCAGTATTCAGTTTACAGTGTTCAGTGTGCAGTATTCAGTGTGTAGGGATCAGTGTTCAGTGTTCAGTATTCAGTGTTCAGTATTCATTGTTCAGTGTTCAGTAATCAGTGTTCAGTGTTCACTATTCAGTGTTCAGGGATCAGTGTTCAGTATTCAGTATTGAGTGTTCAGTGTTCAGTGTTTTGTATTCAGTTTTAAGTGTTCAGTGTTCAGTGTACAGTATTCAGTGTTCAGTGTTCAATGTTCAGTATTCAGTGTTCATTGTTTAGTTTTTTGTATTCAGTGTTCAGGGTTCAGAATTCAGTATTCAATGTTCAGTCTTCAGTTTTCAGTATTCATTCAGTATTCAGTATTCAGTATTTAGTGTTCAGTGTTCAGTGTTCAGTATTCAGTGATCAGTATTCAGGATTCAGTGTTCAGTATTCAGTGATCAGTGTTCAGTGTTCAGTGTTCAGCGTTCAGTATTCAGTGTTCACTGTTCAGTGTTCAGTATTCAGTTTTCAGTGTTCAGTGTTCAGTGTTCAGTCTTCAGTTTTCAGTATTCAGTATTCAGTGTTCAGTGTTCAGTATTCAGTGTTCAGTATTCAGTGTTCAGTATTCAGTGTTCAGTTTTCTGGATTCAGTGTTCAGTGTTCAGTGTTCAGTTTTCAGTTTTCATTATTCAGTATTCAGTTTTCAGTTCTCTGTTCAGTGTTCAGCGTTCAGTATTCAGTGTTCACTGTTCAGTGTTCAGTATTCAGTTTTCAGTGTTCAGTTTTCAGTATTCAGTGTTCAGTGTTCAGTGTTCAGTTTTCAGCGTTCAGTGTTCAGTGTTCACTGTTCACTGTTCAGTATTCAGTTCTCAGTGTTGAGTTTTCAGTGTTCAGTTTTCAGTGTTCAGTGTTCAGTATTCAGTGTTCACTATTCAGTGTTCAGTTTTCAGTGTTCAGTATTCAGTGTTCAGTGTTCAGTATTCAGTGTTCAGTATTCAGTGTTCAGTGTTCAGTATTCAGTGATCAGTGCATCAGTATTCAGTGCATCAGTATTCAGTGTTCAGTGTTCAGTGTTCAGTATTCAGTGTTCACTGTTCAGTGTTCAGTGTTCAGTGTTCGGTATTCAGTATTCAGTGCATCAGTATTCAGTGTTCAGTGTTCAGTATTCCGTGTTCACTGTTCAGTGTTCTGTCTTCAGTGTTCAGTATTCCGTGTTTTGGGTTCAGTGATTAGTATTCCGTGTTCCGTATTCAGTGTTCAGTGTTCAGTATTCAGTGTTCAGTGTTCCGCATTCAGTATTCAGTATTTTGTATTCAGTGTTCAGTGTTCAGTATTCAGTATTCAGTGTTCAGTGTTCAGTGGTCAGTATTTAGTGTTCAGTCTTCAGTGTGCAGTGTTCAGTGTTCAGTTTTCAGTGTACAGTGTTCAGTATTCTGTATTCAGTATTCAGTTTACAGTGTTCAGTGTGCAGTATTCAGTGTGTAAGGATCAGTGTTCAGTGTTCAGTATTCAGTGTTCGGTATTCATTGTTCAGTGTTCAGTAATCAGTGTTCAGTGTTCACTATTCAGTGTTCGGTATTCAGTGTTCAGTATTCAGTTTTCAGTATTCAGTGTTCAGTGTCCAGTGTTCAGTATTCAGTGTTCAGGGGTCAGTGTTCAGTGTTCAGTATTCAGTGTTCGGTATTCAGTGTTCAGTGTTCAGTATTCAGTGTTCAGTGTACAGTATTCAGTGTTCAGTATTCAGTATTGAGTGTTCAGTGTTCAGTGTTTTGTATTCAGTTTTAAGTGTTCAGTGTACAGTATTCAGTGTTCAGTGTTCAATATTCAGTATTCAGTGTTCATTGTTTAGTGTTTTGTATTCAGTGTTCAGGGTTCAGTATTCAGTATTCAATGTTCAGTCTTCAGTTTTCAGTATTCAGTGTTCAGTATTCAGTATTCAGTATTCAGTGTTCAGTGTTCAGTGTTCAGTATTCAGTGATCAGTATTCAGGATTCAGTGTTCAGTATTAAGTGATCAGTGTTCAGTGTTCAGTGTTCAGTGTTCAGCGTTCAGTATTCAGTGTTCACTGTTCAGTGTTCAGTATTCAGTTTTCAGTGTTCAACTTTCAGTGTTCAGTGTTCAGTGTTCAGTCTTCAGTGTTCAGTGTTCAGTGTTCAGTGTTCAGTGTTCAGTATTCAGTGTTCAGTGTTCAGTGTTCAGTGATCAGTATTCAGTGATCAGTATTCAGTGTTCAGTATTCAGTGATCAGTGTTCAGTATTCAGTGATCAGTGTTCAGTGTTCAGTATTCAGTATTCAGTATTCAATGTTCAGTTTTCAGTTTTCTGTATTCAATGTTCAGTGTTCAGTTTTCAGTATTCAGTTTTCAGTATTCAGTGTTCTGTATTCAGTGTTCAGTATTCAGTGTTCAGTTTTCAGTATTCAGCGTTCAGTGTTCAGTGTTCAGTGTTCAGTGTTCAGTATTCAGTGATCAGTATTCAGTATTCAGTGTTCAGTATTCAGTGATCAGTGTTCAGTGTTCAGTATTCAGTATTCAGTATTCAATGTTCAGTTTTCAGTTTTCTGTATTCAGTGTTCAGTGTTCAGTATTCAGTTTTCAGTATTCAGTTTTCAGTTTTCAGTATTCAGTGTTCAGTACTCAGTGTTCAGTATTCAGTATTCAATGTTCAGTGTTCAGTTTTCAGTATTCAGTATTCAGTTTTTAGTTTTCAGTCTTCAGTGTTCAGTGTTCAGTATTCAGTACTCAGTGTTCAGTTTTCAGTATTCAGTATTCAGTGTTCAGTATTCAGTTTTCAGTATTCAGTTTTCAGTATTCAGTATTCAGTATTCAGTTCTCAGTATTCAGTGTTCAGTTTTCAGTTTTCAGTATTCAGCATTCAGTGTTCAGTATTCAGTTTTTAGTATTCAGTATTCAGTGTTCAGTGATCAGTGTTCAGTTTTCAGTATTCAGTTTTCAGTTTTCAGTCTTCTGTGTTCAGTGTTCAGTATTCAGTACTCAGTGTTCAGTTTTCAGTATTCAGTATTCAGTGTTCAGTATTCAGTTTTCAGTATTCAGTTTTCAGTATTCAGTATTCAGTATTCAGTTTTCAGTATTCAGTGTTCAGTTTTCAGTTTTCAGTATTCAGTGTTCAGTGATCAGTTTTCAGTTTTCACTTTTCAGTATTCAGCATTCAGTATTCAGTATTCAGTGTTCAGTGATCAGTGTTCAGTTTTCAGTTTTCAGTATTCAGTTTTCAGTTTTCAGTCTTCTGTGTTCAGTGTTCAGTATTCAGTACTCAGTGTTGAGTTTTCTGTATTCAGTATTCAGTGTTCAGTGTTCAGTATTCAGTACTCAGTGTTTAGTTGTCAGTATTCAGTATTCAGTGTTCAGTTTTCAGTTTTCAGTTTTCAGTATTCAGTTTTCAGTTTTCAGTCTTCTGTGTTCAGTGTTCAGTATTCAGTACTCAGTGTTGAGTTTTCTGTATTCAGTATTCAGTGTTCAGTGTTCAGTATTCAGTACACAGTGTTTAGTTTTCAGTATTCAGTATTCAGTGTTCAGTATTCAGTTTTCAGTATTCAGTGTTCAGTGTTCAGTATTCAGTACTCAGTGTTCAGTATTCAGTGTTCAGTGTTCAGTATTCACTTTTCAGTATTCAGTTTTCTGTATTCAGTATTCAGTGTTCAGTGTTCAGTATTCAGTACTCAGTGTTCAGTTTTCAGTATTCAGTGTTCAGTGTTCTGTGTTCAGTATTCAGTACTCAGTGTTCAGTATTCAGTGTTCAGTGTTCAGTTTTCACTATTCAGTTTTCAGTTTTCAGTCTTCAGTGTTCAGTATTCAGTACTCAGTGTTCAGTTTTCAGTATTCAGTATTCAGTGTTCAGTTTTAAGTGTTCAGTTTTCAGTGTTCAGTGTTCAGTATTCAGTATTCAGTGCTCAATGTTCAGTGGTCAGTGTTCTGTATTCAGTGATCAGTATTCAGTATTCAATGTTCAGTGTTCAGTTTTCAGTATTCAGTTTTCTGTATTCAGTAGTCAGTATTCAGTATTCAGTTTTCAGTGGTGAGTTTTCAATTTTCAGTTTTCAGTGTTCAGTATTCAGTGTTCAGTTTTCAGTATTCAGTGTTCAGTGTTCAGTGTTCAGTTTTCAGTTTTCATTATTCAGTAATCAGTGTTCAGTTTTCAGTTTTCAGTATTCAGTTTTCAGTTCTCTGTTCAGTGTTCAGTGTTCAGTCTTCCATGTTCAGTGTTCACTATTCAGTGTTCAGTTTTCAGTGTTCAGTGTTCACTGTTCAATGTTCACTGTTCAGTGTTTAGTGTTCAGTGTTCAGTGTTCAGTGTTCAGTATTCAGTGATCAGTGTTCAGTATTCAGTGCATCAGTATTCAGTGTTCAGTATTCAGTGCATCAGTATTCAGTGTTCAGTGTTCAGTTTTCAGTTTTCAGTATTCAGTATTCAGTGTTCAGTATTCAGTTTTTAGTATTCAGTATTCAGTGTTCAGTGTTCAGTGTTCAGTTTTCAGTTTTCAGTATTCAGTTTTCAGTTTTCAGTTTTCAGTCTTCAGTATTCAGTGATCAGTGTTCAGTATTCAGTACTCAGTGTTCAGTTTTCTGTATTCCGTATTCTGTGTTCAGTGTTCAGTGTTCTGTATTCAGCACTCAGTGTTCAGTTTTCAGTATTCAGTATTCAGTGTTCAGTTTTCAGTGTTCAGTTTTCAGTGTTCAGTGTTCAGTATTCAGTGTTCACTATTCAGTGTTCAGTTTTCAATGTTCAGTGTTCAGTATTCAGTGTTCAGTATTCACTGTTCAGTGTTCAGTGTTCAGTATTCAGTGAACAGTGTTCAGTATTCAGTGCATCAGTATTCAGTGTTCAATGTTCAGTATTCAGTGTTCAGTGTTCAGTATTCAGTGTTCAGTGTTCAGTATTCAATATTCAGTGCTCAGTGTTCAGTGGTCAGTGTTCAGTATTCAGTGATCAGTATTCAGTATTCAATGTTCAGTGATCAGTTTTCAGTTTTCAGTTTTCTGTATTCAGTATTCAGTGTTCAGTATTCAGTGTTCAGTTTTCAGTTTTCAGTATTCACTTTTCAGTATTCAGTGTTCAGTATTCAGTGTTCAGTTTTCTGGATTCAGTGTTCAGTGTTCAGTGTTCAGTTTTCAGTTTTCATTATTCAGTATTCAGTTTTCAGTTCTCTGTTCAGTGTTCAGTGTTCAGTGTTCACTGTTCAGTATTCAGTGTTCAGCGTTCAGTATTCAGTGTTCACTGTTCAGTGTTCAGTGTTCAGTGTTCAGTTTTCAGTTTTCATTATTCAGTATTCAGTTTTCAGTTCTCTGTTCAGTCTTCCGTGTTCAGTGTTCACTGTTCAGTATTCAGTGTTCAGCGTTCAGTATTCAGTGTTCACTGTTCAGTGTTCAGTGTTCAGTTTTCAGCGTTCAGTGTTCAGTGTTCACTGTTCACTGTTCAGTATTCAGTTCTCAGTGTTGAGTTTTCAGTGTTCAGTTTTCAGTGTTCAGTGTTCAGTATTCAGTGTTCACTATTCAGTGTTCAGTTTTCAGTGTTCAGTATTCAGTGTTCAGTGTTCAGTATTCAGTGTTCAGTATTCAGTGTTCAGTGTTCAGTATTCAGTGATCAGTGTTCAGTATTCAGTGCATCAGTATTCAGTGTTCAGTGTTCAGTATTCAGTGTTCAGTGTTCAGTGTTCAGTATTCAGTGTTCACTGTTCAGTGTTCAGTGTTCGGTATTCAGTATTCAGTGCATCAGTATTCAGTGTTCAGTGTTCAGTATTCAGTGTTCAGTGTTCAGTGTTCAGTATTCAGTGTTCACTGTTCAGTGTTCAGTGTTCAGTGTTCAGTATTCAGTGTTCGGTATTCAGTGTTCAGTGTTCAGTATTCAGTGTTCAGTGTACAGTATTCAGTGTTCAGTATTCAGTATTGAGTGTTCAGTGTTCAGTGTTTTGTATTCAGTTTTAAGTGTTCAGTGTACAGTATTCAGTGTTCAGTGTTCAATATTCAGTATTCAGTGTTCATTGTTTAGTGTTTTGTATTCAGTGTTCAGGGTTCAGTATTCAGTATTCAATGTTCAGTCTTCAGTTTTCAGTATTCAGTGTTCAGTATTCAGTATTCAGTATTCAGTGTTCAGTGTTCAGTGTTCAGTATTCAGTGATCAGTATTCAGGATTCAGTGTTCAGTATTAAGTGATCAGTGTTCAGTGTTCAGTGTTCAGTGTTCAGCGTTCAGTATTCAGTGTTCACTGTTCAGTGTTCAGTATTCAGTTTTCAGTGTTCAACTTTCAGTGTTCAGTGTTCAGTGTTCAGTCTTCAGTGTTCAGTGTTCAGTGTTCAGTGTTCAGTGTTCAGTATTCAGTGTTCAGTGTTCAGTGTTCAGTGATCAGTATTCAGTGATCAGTATTCAGTGTTCAGTATTCAGTGATCAGTGTTCAGTATTCAGTGATCAGTGTTCAGTGTTCAGTATTCAGTATTCAGTATTCAATGTTCAGTTTTCAGTTTTCTGTATTCAATGTTCAGTGTTCAGTTTTCAGTATTCAGTTTTCAGTATTCAGTGTTCTGTATTCAGTGTTCAGTATTCAGTGTTCAGTTTTCAGTATTCAGCGTTCAGTGTTCAGTGTTCAGTGTTCAGTGTTCAGTATTCAGTGATCAGTATTCAGTATTCAGTGTTCAGTATTCAGTGATCAGTGTTCAGTGTTCAGTATTCAGTATTCAGTATTCAATGTTCAGTTTTCAGTTTTCTGTATTCAGTGTTCAGTGTTCAGTATTCAGTTTTCAGTATTCAGTTTTCAGTTTTCAGTATTCAGTGTTCAGTACTCAGTGTTCAGTATTCAGTATTCAATGTTCAGTGTTCAGTTTTCAGTATTCAGTATTCAGTTTTTAGTTTTCAGTCTTCAGTGTTCAGTGTTCAGTATTCAGTACTCAGTGTTCAGTTTTCAGTATTCAGTATTCAGTGTTCAGTATTCAGTTTTCAGTATTCAGTTTTCAGTATTCAGTATTCAGTATTCAGTTCTCAGTATTCAGTGTTCAGTTTTCAGTTTTCAGTATTCAGCATTCAGTGTTCAGTATTCAGTTTTTAGTATTCAGTATTCAGTGTTCAGTGATCAGTGTTCAGTTTTCAGTATTCAGTTTTCAGTTTTCAGTCTTCTGTGTTCAGTGTTCAGTATTCAGTACTCAGTGTTCAGTTTTCAGTATTCAGTATTCAGTGTTCAGTATTCAGTTTTCAGTATTCAGTTTTCAGTATTCAGTATTCAGTATTCAGTTTTCAGTATTCAGTGTTCAGTTTTCAGTTTTCAGTATTCAGTGTTCAGTGATCAGTTTTCAGTTTTCACTTTTCAGTATTCAGCATTCAGTATTCAGTATTCAGTGTTCAGTGATCAGTGTTCAGTTTTCAGTTTTCAGTATTCAGTTTTCAGTTTTCAGTCTTCTGTGTTCAGTGTTCAGTATTCAGTACTCAGTGTTGAGTTTTCTGTATTCAGTATTCAGTGTTCAGTGTTCAGTATTCAGTACTCAGTGTTTAGTTGTCAGTATTCAGTATTCAGTGTTCAGTTTTCAGTTTTCAGTTTTCAGTATTCAGTTTTCAGTTTTCAGTCTTCTGTGTTCAGTGTTCAGTATTCAGTACTCAGTGTTGAGTTTTCTGTATTCAGTATTCAGTGTTCAGTGTTCAGTATTCAGTACACAGTGTTTAGTTTTCAGTATTCAGTATTCAGTGTTCAGTATTCAGTTTTCAGTATTCAGTGTTCAGTGTTCAGTATTCAGTACTCAGTGTTCAGTATTCAGTGTTCAGTGTTCAGTATTCACTTTTCAGTATTCAGTTTTCTGTATTCAGTATTCAGTGTTCAGTGTTCAGTATTCAGTACTCAGTGTTCAGTTTTCAGTATTCAGTGTTCAGTGTTCTGTGTTCAGTATTCAGTACTCAGTGTTCAGTATTCAGTGTTCAGTGTTCAGTTTTCACTATTCAGTTTTCAGTTTTCAGTCTTCAGTGTTCAGTATTCAGTACTCAGTGTTCAGTTTTCAGTATTCAGTATTCAGTGTTCAGTTTTAAGTGTTCAGTTTTCAGTGTTCAGTGTTCAGTATTCAGTATTCAGTGCTCAATGTTCAGTGGTCAGTGTTCTGTATTCAGTGATCAGTATTCAGTATTCAATGTTCAGTGTTCAGTTTTCAGTATTCAGTTTTCTGTATTCAGTAGTCAGTATTCAGTATTCAGTTTTCAGTGGTGAGTTTTCAATTTTCAGTTTTCAGTGTTCAGTATTCAGTGTTCAGTTTTCAGTATTCAGTGTTCAGTGTTCAGTGTTCAGTTTTCAGTTTTCATTATTCAGTAATCAGTGTTCAGTTTTCAGTTTTCAGTATTCAGTTTTCAGTTCTCTGTTCAGTGTTCAGTGTTCAGTCTTCCATGTTCAGTGTTCACTATTCAGTGTTCAGTTTTCAGTGTTCAGTGTTCACTGTTCAATGTTCACTGTTCAGTGTTTAGTGTTCAGTGTTCAGTGTTCAGTGTTCAGTATTCAGTGATCAGTGTTCAGTATTCAGTGCATCAGTATTCAGTGTTCAGTATTCAGTGCATCAGTATTCAGTGTTCAGTGTTCAGTTTTCAGTTTTCAGTATTCAGTATTCAGTGTTCAGTATTCAGTTTTTAGTATTCAGTATTCAGTGTTCAGTGTTCAGTGTTCAGTTTTCAGTTTTCAGTATTCAGTTTTCAGTTTTCAGTTTTCAGTCTTCAGTATTCAGTGATCAGTGTTCAGTATTCAGTACTCAGTGTTCAGTTTTCTGTATTCCGTATTCTGTGTTCAGTGTTCAGTGTTCTGTATTCAGCACTCAGTGTTCAGTTTTCAGTATTCAGTATTCAGTGTTCAGTTTTCAGTGTTCAGTTTTCAGTGTTCAGTGTTCAGTATTCAGTGTTCACTATTCAGTGTTCAGTTTTCAATGTTCAGTGTTCAGTATTCAGTGTTCAGTATTCACTGTTCAGTGTTCAGTGTTCAGTATTCAGTGAACAGTGTTCAGTATTCAGTGCATCAGTATTCAGTGTTCAATGTTCAGTATTCAGTGTTCAGTGTTCAGTATTCAGTGTTCAGTGTTCAGTATTCAATATTCAGTGCTCAGTGTTCAGTGGTCAGTGTTCAGTATTCAGTGATCAGTATTCAGTATTCAATGTTCAGTGATCAGTTTTCAGTTTTCAGTTTTCTGTATTCAGTATTCAGTGTTCAGTATTCAGTGTTCAGTTTTCAGTTTTCAGTATTCACTTTTCAGTATTCAGTGTTCAGTATTCAGTGTTCAGTTTTCTGGATTCAGTGTTCAGTGTTCAGTGTTCAGTTTTCAGTTTTCATTATTCAGTATTCAGTTTTCAGTTCTCTGTTCAGTGTTCAGTGTTCAGTGTTCACTGTTCAGTATTCAGTGTTCAGCGTTCAGTATTCAGTGTTCACTGTTCAGTGTTCAGTGTTCAGTGTTCAGTTTTCAGTTTTCATTATTCAGTATTCAGTTTTCAGTTCTCTGTTCAGTCTTCCGTGTTCAGTGTTCACTGTTCAGTATTCAGTGTTCAGCGTTCAGTATTCAGTGTTCACTGTTCAGTGTTCAGTGTTCAGTTTTCAGCGTTCAGTGTTCAGTGTTCACTGTTCACTGTTCAGTATTCAGTTCTCAGTGTTGAGTTTTCAGTGTTCAGTTTTCAGTGTTCAGTGTTCAGTATTCAGTGTTCACTATTCAGTGTTCAGTTTTCAGTGTTCAGTATTCAGTGTTCAGTGTTCAGTATTCAGTGTTCAGTATTCAGTGTTCAGTGTTCAGTATTCAGTGATCAGTGTTCAGTATTCAGTGCATCAGTATTCAGTGTTCAGTGTTCAGTATTCAGTGTTCAGTGTTCAGTGTTCAGTATTCAGTGTTCACTGTTCAGTGTTCAGTGTTCGGTATTCAGTATTCAGTGCATCAGTATTCAGTGTTCAGTGTTCAGTATTCAGTGTTCAGTGTTCAGTGTTCAGTATTCAGTGTTCACTGTTCAGTGTTCAGTGTTCGGTATTCAGTATTCAGTGCATCAGTATTCAGTGTTCAGTGTTCAGTATTCCGTGTTCACTGTTCAGTGTTCTGTCTTCAGTGTTCAGTATTCAGTGTTTTGGGTTCAGTGATTAGTGTTCACTGTTCAGTGTTCAGCATTCAGTATTCAGTATTTTGTATTCAGTGTTCAGTATTTAGTGTTCAGTGTTCAGTATTCAGTATTCAGTGTTCAGTGTTCAGTATTCAGTTTTCTGTGTACAGTATTCAGTGTTCTGTATTCAATGTTCAGTGGTCAGTATTTAGTGTTCAGTCTTCAGTGTGCAGTGTTCAGTGTTCAGTTTTCAGTGTACAGTGTTCAGTATTCTGTATTCAGTATTCAGTTTACAGTGTTCAGTGTTCAGTGTGCAGTATTCAGTGTGTAGGGATCAGTGTTCAGTATTCAGTGTTCAGTATTCATTGTTCAGTGTTCAGTATTCAGTGTTCAGTGTTCAGTATTCAGTGTTCAGGGATCAGTGTTCAGTGTTCAGTATTCAGTGTTCGGTATTCAGTGTTCAGTATTCAGTTTTCAGTATTCAGTGTTCAGTGTCCAGTGTTCAGTATTCAGTGTTCAGGGGTCAGTGTTCAGTGTTCAGTATTCAGTGTTCGGTATTCAGTGTTCAGTGTTCAGTATTCAGTGTTCAGTGTACAGTATTCAGTGTTCAGTGTTCAATGTTCAGTATTCAGTATTGAGTGTTCAGTGTTCAGTGTTTTGTATTCAGTTTTAAGTGTTCAGTGTTCAGTGTACAGTATTCAGTGTTCAGTGTTCAGTATTCAGTGTTCATTGTTTAGTGTTTTGTATTCAGTGTTCAGGGTTCAGTATTCAGTATTCAATGTTCAGTCTTCAGTTTTCAGTATTCAGTGTTCAGTGTTCAGTATTCAGTATTCAGTGTTCAGTGTTCAGTGTTCAGTATTCAGTGATCCATATTCAGGATTCAGTGTTCAGTATTCAGTGATCAGTGTTCAGTGTTCAGTGTTCAGTGATCCATATTCAGTATTCAGTATTCAGTGTTCAGTGTTCAGTGTTCAGTATTCAGTGTTCAGTATTCAGTATTCAGTGTTCAGTGTTCAGTGTTCAGTATTCAGTGTTCAGGGATCAGTGTTCAGTGTTCAGTATTCAGTGTTCAGTGTTCAGTGTTCTGTATTCAGTGTTCAGTGTTCAGTATTCAGTGTTCAGTGTTCAGTATTCAGTATTTAGTGTTCAGTATTCAGTGTTCAGTGTTCAGTATTCAGTATTTAGTGTTCAGTGTTCAGTATTCAGTATTCAATGTTCAGTGTTCAGTATTCAGTATTCAGTATTCAGTGTTCAGTTTTCTGTATTCAGTGTTCAGTGATCAGTGTTCAGTGATCAATGTTCACTGTTCAGTTATCAGTGTTCAGTGTTCAGTATTCAGTGTTCAGTATTCAGTGTTCAGTATTCAGTGTTCAGTGTTCAGTATTCAGTGTTCAGTGTTCAGTGTTCAGTGTTCTGTATTCAGTGTTCAGTGTTCAGTGTTCAGTGTTCAGTATTCAGTATTTAGTGTTCAGTGTTCACTATTCAGTATTCAATGTTCAGTGTTCAGTATTGAGTATTGAGTATTCAGTGTTCAGTTTTCTGTATTCCGTATTCAGTATTCAGTCTTCAGTATTCAGTACTCAGTGTTCAGTTTTCAGTATTCAGTGTTCAGTTTTCAGTGTTCAGTTTTCAGTGTTCGGTGTTCAGTATTCAGTGTTCAGTTTTCAGTGTTCAGTATTCAGTGTTCAGTGTTCAGTATTCAGTTTTCAGTATTCACTGTTCAGTGTTCAGTGTTCAGTATTCAGTGAACAGTGTTCAGTATTCAGTGCATCAGTATTCAGTGTTCAGTGTTCAGTATTCAGTATTCAGTATTCAGTGTTCAGTGTTCAGTGTTCAGTTTTCCGTTTTCATTATTCAGTATTCAGTTTTCAGTTCACTGTTCAGTGTTCAGTGTTCAGTGTTCAGTCTTCCGTATTCAGTGTTCAGTGTTCAGTTTTCAGTTTTCAGTTTTCTGTATTCAGTATTCAGTGTTCAGTATTCAGTGTTCAGTTTTCAGTTTTCAGTATTCAGTATTCAGTTTTCAGTATTCAGTTTTCAGTTTTCAGTATTCACGTTTCAGTATTCAGTGTTCAGTATTCAGTGTTCAGTTTTCTGTATTCAGTGTTCAGTGTTCAGTTTTCAGTTTTCATTATTCAGTATTCAGTTTTCAGTTCACTGTTCAGTGTTCAGTGTTCAGTCTTCCATGTTCAGTGTTCAGTGTTCAGTGTTCAGCGTTCAGTATTCAGTGTTCACTGTTCAGTGTTCAGTATTCAGTGTTCAGTTTTCAGTTTTCAGTGTTCAGTATTCAGTTTTCAGTATTCAGTTTTCAGTTTTCAGTATTCACTTTTCAGTATTCAGTGTTCAGTATTCAGTGTTCAGTTTTCTGTATTCAGTGTTCAGTGTTCAGTGTTCAGTTTTCAGTTTTCATTATTCAGTATTCAGTTTTCAGTTCACTGTTCAGTGTTCAGTGTTCAGTGTTCAGTCTTCCGTGTTCAGTGTTCAGTGTTCAGTATTCAGTGTTCAGCGTTCAGTTTTCAGTGTTCAGTGTTCACTGTTCAGTATTCAGTGTTCAGTATTCAGTGTTCAGTGTTCAGTATTCAGTGATCAGTGTTCAGTATTCAGTGCATCAGTATTCAGTGTTCAGTGTTCAGTGTTCAGTATTCAGTGTTCAGTGTTCAGTGTTCAGTATTCAGTGTTCAGTGTTCAGTTTTCAGTGTTCAGTGTTCAGTGTTCTGTATTCAGTGTTCAGTGTTCAGTATTCAGTGTTCAGTGTTCAGTATTCAGTATTTAGTGTTCAGTATTCAGTGTTCAGTGTTCAGTATTCAGTATTTAGTGTTCAGTGTTCAGTATTCAGTATTCAATATTCAGTGTTCAGTATTCAGTATTCAGTATTCAGTGTTCAGTTTTCTGTATTCAGTGTTCAGTGATCAGTGATCAGTGATCAATGTTCACTGTTCAGTTATCAGTGTTCAGTGTTCAGTATTCAGTGTTCAGTATTCAGTGTTCAGTATTCAGTGTTCAGTGTTCAGTATTCAGTGTTCAGTGTTCAGTGTTCTGTATTCAGTGTTCAGTGTTCAGTATTCAGTGTTCAGTGTTCAGTATTCAGTATTTAGTGTTCAGTGTTCACTATTCAGTATTCAATGTTCAGTGTTCAGTATTCAGTATTGAGTATTCAGTGTTCAGTGTTCTGTATTCAGTGTTCTGTATTCAGTATTCAGTATTCAGTATTCAGTGTTCAGTATTCAGTATTCAGTATTCAGTGTTCAGTGTTCAGTATTCAGTACTCAGTGTTCAGTTTTCTGTATTCCGTATTCAGTATTCAGTCTTCAGTATTCAGTACTCAGTGTTCAGTTTTCAGTATTCAGTGTTCAGTTTTCAGTGTTCAGTTTTCAGTGTTCGGTGTTCAGTATTCAGTGTTCAGTTTTCAGTGTTCAGTATTCAGTGTTCAGTGTTCAGTATTCAGTTTTCAGTATTCACTGTTCAGTGTTCAGTGTTCAGTATTCAGTGAACAGTGTTCAGTATTCAGTGCATCAGTATTCAGTGTTCAGTATTCAGTATTCAGTATTCAGTATTCAGTTTTCAGTTTTCAGTATTCACGTTTCAGTATTCAGTGTTCAGTATTCAGTGTTCAGTTTTCTGTATTCAGTGTTCAGTGTTCAGTTTTCAGTTTTCATTATTCAGTATTCAGTTTTCAGTTCACTGTTCAGTGTTCAGTGTTCAGTCTTCCGTGTTCAGTGTTCAGTGTTCAGTGTTCAGTGTTCAGCGTTCAGTATTCAGTGTTCACTGTTCAGTGTTCAGTATTCAGTGTTCAGTTTTCAGTTTTCAGTATTCAGTATTCAGTTTTCAGTATTCAGTTTTCAGTTTTCAGTATTCACTTTTCAGTATTCAGTGTTCAGTATTCAGTGTTCAGTTTTCTGTATTCAGTGTTCAGTGTTCAGTGTTCAGTTTTCAGTTTTCATTATTCAGTATTCAGTTTTCAGTTCACTGTTCAGTGTTCAGTGTTCAGTGTTCAGTCTTCCGTGTTCAGTGTTCAGTGTTCAGTATTCAGTGTTCAGCGTTCAGTTTTCAGTGTTCAGTGTTCACTGTTCAGTATTCAGTGTTCAGTATTCAGTGTTCAGTGTTCAGTATTCAGTGATCAGTGTTCAGTATTCAGTGCATCAGTATTCAGTGTTCAGTGTTCAGTATTCAGTGTTCAGTGTTCAGTGTTCAGTATTCAGTGTTCAGTGTTCAGTATTCAGTGTTCAGTGTTCAGTGTTCTGTATTCAGTGTTCAGTGTTCAGTATTCAGTGTTCAGTGTTCAGTATTCAGTATTTACTGTTCAGTATTCAGTGTTCAGTGTTCAGTATTCAGTATTTAGTGTTCAGTATTTAGTATTCAGTATTCAATGTTCAGTGTTCAGTATTCAGTATTCAGTATTCAGTGTTCAGTTTTCTGTATTCAGTGTTCAGTGATCAGTGTTCAGTGATCAATGTTCACTGTTCAGTTATCAGTGTTCAGTGTTCAGTATTCAGTGTTCAGTATTCAGTGTTCAGTATTCAGTGTTCAGTGTTCAGTATTCAGTGTTCAGTGTTCAGTGTTCAGTGTTCTGTATTCAGTGTTCAGTGTTCAGTATTCAGTGTTCAGTGTTCAGTGTTCAGTATTCAGTATTGAGTATTCAGTGTTCAGTGTTCTGTATTCAGTGTTCTGTATTCAGTATTCAGTATTCAGTATTCAGTGTTCAGTATTCAGTATTCAGTATTCAGTGTTCAGTGTTCAGTATTCAGTACTCAGTGTTCAGTTTTCTGTATTCCGTATTCAGTATTCAGTCTTCAGTATTCAGTATTCAGTGATCAGTTTTCAGTGTTCAGTGTTCAGTATTCAGTGTTCAGTATTCAGTGTTCAGTTTTCAGTATTCAGTGTTCAGTTTTCAGTGTTCAGTTTTCAGTGTTCGGTGTTCAGTATTCAGTGTTCAGTTTTCAGTGTTCAGTATTCAGTGTTCAGTGTTCAGTATTCAGTTTTCAGTATTCACTGTTCAGTGTTCAGTGTTCAGTATTCAGTGAACAGTGTTCAGTATTCAGTGCATCAGTATTCAGTGTTCAGTATTCAGTATTCAGTATTCAGTGTTCAGTGTTCAGTGTTCAGTTTTCCGTTTTCATTATTCAGTATTCAGTTTTCAGTTCACTGTTCAGTGTTCAGTGTTCAGTGTTCAGTCTTCCGTGTTCAGTGTTCAGTGTTCAGTTTTCAGTTTTCAGTTTTCTGTATTCAGTATTCAGTGTTCAGTATTCAGTGTTCAGTTTTCAGTTTTCAGTATTCAGTATTCAGTTTTCAGTATTCAGTTTTCAGTTTTCAGTATTCACGTTTCAGTATTCAGTGTTCAGTATTCAGTGTTCAGTTTTCTGTATTCAGTGTTCAGTGTTCAGTGTTCAGTTTTCAGTTTTCATTATTCAGTATTCAGTTTTCAGTTCACTGTTCAGTGTTCAGTGTTCAGTGTTCAATCTTCCGTGTTCAGTGTTCAGTGTTCAGTATTCAGTGTTCAGCGTTCAGTTTTCAGTGTTCAGTGTTCACTGTTCAGTATTCAGTGTTCAGTATTCAGTGTTCAGTGTTCAGTGTTCAGTATTCAGTGATCAGTGTTCAGTATTCAGTGCATCAGTATTCAGTGTTCAGTGTTCAGTATTCAGTGTTCAGTGTTCAGTATTCAGTATTTAGTGTTCAGTATTCAGTGTTCAGTGTTCAGTTTTCAGCGTTCAGTGTTCACTGTTCACTGTTCACTGTTCACTGTTCAGTATTCAGTTCTCAGTGTTGAGTTTTCAGTGTTCAGTTTTCAGTGTTCAGTGTTCAGTATTCAGTGTTCACTATTCAGTGTTCAGTTTTCAGTTTTCAGTATTCAGCATTCAGTGTTCAGTATTCAGTTTTTAGTATTCGGTATTCAGTGTTCAGTGATCAGTGTTCAGTTTTCAGTTTTCAGTATTCAGTTTTCAGTTTTCAGTCTTCTGTGTTCAGTGTTCAGTATTCAGTACTCACTGTTCAGTATTCAGTATTCAGTGTTCAGTATTCAGTTTTCAGTATTCAGTTTTCAGTATTCAGTATTCAGTATTCAGTTTTCAGTATTCAGTGTTCAGTTTTCAGTATTCAGTGTTCAGTGTTCAGTTTTCAGTTTTCAGTTTTCAGTATTCAGCATTCAGTGTTCAGTATTCAGTTTTTAGTATTCAGTATTCAGTGTTCTGTGTTCAGTATTCAGTACTCAGTGTTTAGTTTTCAGTATTCAGTATTCAGTGTTCAGTTTTCAGTTTTCAGTTTTCAGTTTTCAGTCTTCTGTGTTCAGTGTTCAGTATTCAGTACTCAGTGTTGAGTTTTCTGTATTCAGTATTCAGTGTTCAGTGTTCAGTATTCAGTACACAGTGTTTAGTTTTCAGTATTCAGTATTCAGTGTTCAGTTTTCAGTTTTCAGTATTCAGTGTTCAGTGTTCAGTATTCAGTACTCAGTGTTCAGTATTCAGTGTTCAGTATTCACTTTTCAGTATTCAGTTTTCTGTATTCAGTATTCAGTGTTCAGTGTTCAGTATTCAGTACTCAGTGTTCAGTTTTCAGTATTCAGTATTCAGTGTTCAGTGTTCTGTGTTCAGTATTCAGTACTCAGTGTTCAGTATTCAGTGTTCAGAGTTCAGTTTTCAGTTTTCAGTCTTCAGTGTTCAGTATTCAGTACTCAGAGTTCAGTTTTCAGTATTCAGTATTCAGTGTTCAGTTTTCAGTGTTCAGTTTTCAGTGTTCAGTGTTCAGTATTCAGTATTCAGTGCTCAATGTTCAGTGGTCAGTGTTCTGTATTCAGTGATCAGTATTCAGTATTCAATGTTCAGTGTTCAGTTTTCAGTATTCAGTTTTCTGTATTCAGTAGTCAGTGTTCAGTATTCAGTGTTCAGTTTTCAGTTTTCAATATTCAGTTTTCAGTATTCAGTATTCAGTTTTCAGTAGTGAGTTTTCAATTTTCAGTTTTCAGTTTTCAGTATTCAGTGTTCAGTATTCAGTGTTCAGTTTTCAGTATTCAGTGTTCAGTGTTCAGTGTTCAATTTTCAGTTTTCATTATTCAGTAATCAGTGTTCAGTTTTCAGTTTTCAGTATTCAGTTTTCAGTTCTCTGTTCAGTGTTCAGTGTTCAGTGTTCAGTCTTCCGTGTTCAGTGTTCACTATTCAGTGTTCAGTTTTCAGTGTTCAGTTTTCAGTGTTCAGTGTTCACTGTTCAGTGTTCAGTATTCAGTGTTCAGTGTTCAGTGTTCAGTGTTCAGTGTTCAGTATTCAGTGTTCAATGTTCAATATTCAGTGATCAGTGTTCAGTATTCAGTGCATCAGTATTCAGTGTTCAGTATTCAGTGCATCAGTATTCAGTGTTCAGTGTTCAGTATTCAGTGTTCAGTGTTCAGTGTTCAGTTTTCAGTATTCAGCATTCAGTGTTCAGTATTCAGTTTTTAGTATTCAGTATTCAGTGTTCAGTGTTCAGTGTTCAGTGTTCAGTTTTCAGTTTTCAGTTTTCAGTCTTCAGTATTCAGTGATCAGTGTTCAGTATTCAGTACTCAGTGTTCAGTTTTCTGTATTCCGTATTCAGTGTTCAGTGTTCAGTGTTCTGTATTCAGCACTCAGTGTTCAGTTTTCAGTATTCAGTATTCAGTGTTCAGTTTTCAGTGTTCAGTTTTCAGTGTTCAGTGTTCAGTATTCAGTGTTCACTATTCAGTGTTCAGTTTTCAGTGTTCAGTGTTCAGTATTCAGTGTTCAGTATTCACTGTTCAGTGTTCAGTGTTCAGTATTCAGTGCATCAGTATTCAGTGTTCAGTGTTCAGTATTCAGTGTTCAGTGCTCAGTATTCAGGTTTCAGTGTTCAGTATTCAGTATTCAGTGCTCAGTGTTCAGTGGTCAGTGTTCAGTATTCAGTGATCAGTATTCAGTATTCAATGTTCAGTGTTCAGTTTTCAGTTTTCAGTTTTCTGTATTCAGTATTCAGTGTTCAGTATTCAGTGTTCAGTTTTCAGTTTTCAGTTTTCAGTAT
This sequence comes from Chiloscyllium plagiosum, assembly GCF_037043375.1. NCBI lineage: Eukaryota > Metazoa > Chordata > Chondrichthyes > Orectolobiformes > Hemiscylliidae > Chiloscyllium > Chiloscyllium plagiosum. Next base: position 9,609,596 of record NW_028270178.1, read on the forward strand.
TCAGTTTTCAGTATTCAGTTTTCAGTTTTCAGTATTCACTTTTCAGTATTCAGTGTTCAGTATTCAGTGTTCAGTTTTCTGGATTCAGTGTTCAGTGTTCAGTGTTCAGTTTTCAGTTTTCATTATTCAGTATTCAGTTTTCAGTTCTCTGTTCAGTGTTCAGCGTTCAGTATTCAGTGTTCACTGTTCAGTGTTCAGTAGTCAGTTTTCAGTGTTCAGTGTTCAGTGTTCAATTTTCAGCGTTCAGTGTTCAGTGTTCACTGTTCACTGTTCAGTATTCAGTTCTCAGTGTTGAGTTTTCAGTGTTCAGTTTTCAGTGTTCAGTGTTCAGTATTCAGTGTTCACTATTCAGTGTTCAGTTTTCAGTGTTCAGTTTTCAGTGTTCAGTATTCAGTGTTCAGTGTTCAGTATTCAGTGTTCAGTATTCAGTGTTCAGTATTCAGTGTTCAGTTTTCTGGATTCAGTGTTCAGTGTTCAGTGTTCAGTTTTCAGTTTTCATTATTCAGTGTTCAGTTTTCAGTTCTCTGTTCAGTGTTCAGCGTTCAGTATTCAGTGTTCACTGTTCAGTGTTCAGTTTTCAGCGTTCAGTGTTCAGTGTTCACTGTTCACTGTTCAGTATTCAGTTCTCAGTGTTGAGTTTTCAGTGTTCAGTTTTCAGTGTTCAGTGTTCAGTATTCAGTATTCAGTGTTCACTGTTCAGGGTTCTGTCTTCAGTGTTCAGTGTTTTGGGTTCAGTGATTAGTATTCCGTGTTCCGTATTCAGTGTTCAGTGTTCAGTATTCAGTGTTCAGTGTTCAGTATTCAGTATTCAGTGTTCAGTGTTCAGTATTCAGTTTTCTGTGTACAATATTCAGTATTCAGTTATCTGTATTCAATGTTCAGTGGTCAGTATTTAGTGTTCAGTCTTCAGTGTGCAGTGTTCAGTGTTCAGTTTTCAGTGTTCAGTGTTCAGTTTTCAGTGTACAGTGTTCAGTATTCTGTATTCAGTATTCAGTTTACAGTGTTCAGTGTGCAGTATTCAGTGTGTAGGGATCAGTGTTCAGTGTTCAGTATTCAGTGTTCAGTATTCATTGTTCAGTGTTCAGTAATCAGTGTTCAGTGTTCACTATTCAGTGTTCAGGGATCAGTGTTCAGTATTCAGTATTGAGTGTTCAGTGTTCAGTGTTTTGTATTCAGTTTTAAGTGTTCAGTGTTCAGTGTACAGTATTCAGTGTTCAGTGTTCAATGTTCAGTATTCAGTGTTCATTGTTTAGTTTTTTGTATTCAGTGTTCAGGGTTCAGAATTCAGTATTCAATGTTCAGTCTTCAGTTTTCAGTATTCATTCAGTATTCAGTATTCAGTATTTAGTGTTCAGTGTTCAGTGTTCAGTATTCAGTGATCAGTATTCAGGATTCAGTGTTCAGTATTCAGTGATCAGTGTTCAGTGTTCAGTGTTCAGCGTTCAGTATTCAGTGTTCACTGTTCAGTGTTCAGTATTCAGTTTTCAGTGTTCAGTGTTCAGTGTTCAGTCTTCAGTTTTCAGTATTCAGTATTCAGTGTTCAGTGTTCAGTATTCAGTGTTCAGTATTCAGTGTTCAGTATTCAGTGTTCAGTTTTCTGGATTCAGTGTTCAGTGTTCAGTGTTCAGTTTTCAGTTTTCATTATTCAGTATTCAGTTTTCAGTTCTCTGTTCAGTGTTCAGCGTTCAGTATTCAGTGTTCACTGTTCAGTGTTCAGTATTCAGTTTTCAGTGTTCAGTTTTCAGTATTCAGTGTTCAGTGTTCAGTGTTCAGTTTTCAGCGTTCAGTGTTCAGTGTTCACTGTTCACTGTTCAGTATTCAGTTCTCAGTGTTGAGTTTTCAGTGTTCAGTTTTCAGTGTTCAGTGTTCAGTATTCAGTGTTCACTATTCAGTGTTCAGTTTTCAGTGTTCAGTATTCAGTGTTCAGTGTTCAGTATTCAGTGTTCAGTATTCAGTGTTCAGTGTTCAGTATTCAGTGATCAGTGCATCAGTATTCAGTGCATCAGTATTCAGTGTTCAGTGTTCAGTGTTCAGTATTCAGTGTTCACTGTTCAGTGTTCAGTGTTCAGTGTTCGGTATTCAGTATTCAGTGCATCAGTATTCAGTGTTCAGTGTTCAGTATTCCGTGTTCACTGTTCAGTGTTCTGTCTTCAGTGTTCAGTATTCCGTGTTTTGGGTTCAGTGATTAGTATTCCGTGTTCCGTATTCAGTGTTCAGTGTTCAGTATTCAGTGTTCAGTGTTCCGCATTCAGTATTCAGTATTTTGTATTCAGTGTTCAGTGTTCAGTATTCAGTATTCAGTGTTCAGTGTTCAGTGGTCAGTATTTAGTGTTCAGTCTTCAGTGTGCAGTGTTCAGTGTTCAGTTTTCAGTGTACAGTGTTCAGTATTCTGTATTCAGTATTCAGTTTACAGTGTTCAGTGTGCAGTATTCAGTGTGTAAGGATCAGTGTTCAGTGTTCAGTATTCAGTGTTCGGTATTCATTGTTCAGTGTTCAGTAATCAGTGTTCAGTGTTCACTATTCAGTGTTCGGTATTCAGTGTTCAGTATTCAGTTTTCAGTATTCAGTGTTCAGTGTCCAGTGTTCAGTATTCAGTGTTCAGGGGTCAGTGTTCAGTGTTCAGTATTCAGTGTTCGGTATTCAGTGTTCAGTGTTCAGTATTCAGTGTTCAGTGTACAGTATTCAGTGTTCAGTATTCAGTATTGAGTGTTCAGTGTTCAGTGTTTTGTATTCAGTTTTAAGTGTTCAGTGTACAGTATTCAGTGTTCAGTGTTCAATATTCAGTATTCAGTGTTCATTGTTTAGTGTTTTGTATTCAGTGTTCAGGGTTCAGTATTCAGTATTCAATGTTCAGTCTTCAGTTTTCAGTATTCAGTGTTCAGTATTCAGTATTCAGTATTCAGTGTTCAGTGTTCAGTGTTCAGTATTCAGTGATCAGTATTCAGGATTCAGTGTTCAGTATTAAGTGATCAGTGTTCAGTGTTCAGTGTTCAGTGTTCAGCGTTCAGTATTCAGTGTTCACTGTTCAGTGTTCAGTATTCAGTTTTCAGTGTTCAACTTTCAGTGTTCAGTGTTCAGTGTTCAGTCTTCAGTGTTCAGTGTTCAGTGTTCAGTGTTCAGTGTTCAGTATTCAGTGTTCAGTGTTCAGTGTTCAGTGATCAGTATTCAGTGATCAGTATTCAGTGTTCAGTATTCAGTGATCAGTGTTCAGTATTCAGTGATCAGTGTTCAGTGTTCAGTATTCAGTATTCAGTATTCAATGTTCAGTTTTCAGTTTTCTGTATTCAATGTTCAGTGTTCAGTTTTCAGTATTCAGTTTTCAGTATTCAGTGTTCTGTATTCAGTGTTCAGTATTCAGTGTTCAGTTTTCAGTATTCAGCGTTCAGTGTTCAGTGTTCAGTGTTCAGTGTTCAGTATTCAGTGATCAGTATTCAGTATTCAGTGTTCAGTATTCAGTGATCAGTGTTCAGTGTTCAGTATTCAGTATTCAGTATTCAATGTTCAGTTTTCAGTTTTCTGTATTCAGTGTTCAGTGTTCAGTATTCAGTTTTCAGTATTCAGTTTTCAGTTTTCAGTATTCAGTGTTCAGTACTCAGTGTTCAGTATTCAGTATTCAATGTTCAGTGTTCAGTTTTCAGTATTCAGTATTCAGTTTTTAGTTTTCAGTCTTCAGTGTTCAGTGTTCAGTATTCAGTACTCAGTGTTCAGTTTTCAGTATTCAGTATTCAGTGTTCAGTATTCAGTTTTCAGTATTCAGTTTTCAGTATTCAGTATTCAGTATTCAGTTCTCAGTATTCAGTGTTCAGTTTTCAGTTTTCAGTATTCAGCATTCAGTGTTCAGTATTCAGTTTTTAGTATTCAGTATTCAGTGTTCAGTGATCAGTGTTCAGTTTTCAGTATTCAGTTTTCAGTTTTCAGTCTTCTGTGTTCAGTGTTCAGTATTCAGTACTCAGTGTTCAGTTTTCAGTATTCAGTATTCAGTGTTCAGTATTCAGTTTTCAGTATTCAGTTTTCAGTATTCAGTATTCAGTATTCAGTTTTCAGTATTCAGTGTTCAGTTTTCAGTTTTCAGTATTCAGTGTTCAGTGATCAGTTTTCAGTTTTCACTTTTCAGTATTCAGCATTCAGTATTCAGTATTCAGTGTTCAGTGATCAGTGTTCAGTTTTCAGTTTTCAGTATTCAGTTTTCAGTTTTCAGTCTTCTGTGTTCAGTGTTCAGTATTCAGTACTCAGTGTTGAGTTTTCTGTATTCAGTATTCAGTGTTCAGTGTTCAGTATTCAGTACTCAGTGTTTAGTTGTCAGTATTCAGTATTCAGTGTTCAGTTTTCAGTTTTCAGTTTTCAGTATTCAGTTTTCAGTTTTCAGTCTTCTGTGTTCAGTGTTCAGTATTCAGTACTCAGTGTTGAGTTTTCTGTATTCAGTATTCAGTGTTCAGTGTTCAGTATTCAGTACACAGTGTTTAGTTTTCAGTATTCAGTATTCAGTGTTCAGTATTCAGTTTTCAGTATTCAGTGTTCAGTGTTCAGTATTCAGTACTCAGTGTTCAGTATTCAGTGTTCAGTGTTCAGTATTCACTTTTCAGTATTCAGTTTTCTGTATTCAGTATTCAGTGTTCAGTGTTCAGTATTCAGTACTCAGTGTTCAGTTTTCAGTATTCAGTGTTCAGTGTTCTGTGTTCAGTATTCAGTACTCAGTGTTCAGTATTCAGTGTTCAGTGTTCAGTTTTCACTATTCAGTTTTCAGTTTTCAGTCTTCAGTGTTCAGTATTCAGTACTCAGTGTTCAGTTTTCAGTATTCAGTATTCAGTGTTCAGTTTTAAGTGTTCAGTTTTCAGTGTTCAGTGTTCAGTATTCAGTATTCAGTGCTCAATGTTCAGTGGTCAGTGTTCTGTATTCAGTGATCAGTATTCAGTATTCAATGTTCAGTGTTCAGTTTTCAGTATTCAGTTTTCTGTATTCAGTAGTCAGTATTCAGTATTCAGTTTTCAGTGGTGAGTTTTCAATTTTCAGTTTTCAGTGTTCAGTATTCAGTGTTCAGTTTTCAGTATTCAGTGTTCAGTGTTCAGTGTTCAGTTTTCAGTTTTCATTATTCAGTAATCAGTGTTCAGTTTTCAGTTTTCAGTATTCAGTTTTCAGTTCTCTGTTCAGTGTTCAGTGTTCAGTCTTCCATGTTCAGTGTTCACTATTCAGTGTTCAGTTTTCAGTGTTCAGTGTTCACTGTTCAATGTTCACTGTTCAGTGTTTAGTGTTCAGTGTTCAGTGTTCAGTGTTCAGTATTCAGTGATCAGTGTTCAGTATTCAGTGCATCAGTATTCAGTGTTCAGTATTCAGTGCATCAGTATTCAGTGTTCAGTGTTCAGTTTTCAGTTTTCAGTATTCAGTATTCAGTGTTCAGTATTCAGTTTTTAGTATTCAGTATTCAGTGTTCAGTGTTCAGTGTTCAGTTTTCAGTTTTCAGTATTCAGTTTTCAGTTTTCAGTTTTCAGTCTTCAGTATTCAGTGATCAGTGTTCAGTATTCAGTACTCAGTGTTCAGTTTTCTGTATTCCGTATTCTGTGTTCAGTGTTCAGTGTTCTGTATTCAGCACTCAGTGTTCAGTTTTCAGTATTCAGTATTCAGTGTTCAGTTTTCAGTGTTCAGTTTTCAGTGTTCAGTGTTCAGTATTCAGTGTTCACTATTCAGTGTTCAGTTTTCAATGTTCAGTGTTCAGTATTCAGTGTTCAGTATTCACTGTTCAGTGTTCAGTGTTCAGTATTCAGTGAACAGTGTTCAGTATTCAGTGCATCAGTATTCAGTGTTCAATGTTCAGTATTCAGTGTTCAGTGTTCAGTATTCAGTGTTCAGTGTTCAGTATTCAATATTCAGTGCTCAGTGTTCAGTGGTCAGTGTTCAGTATTCAGTGATCAGTATTCAGTATTCAATGTTCAGTGATCAGTTTTCAGTTTTCAGTTTTCTGTATTCAGTATTCAGTGTTCAGTATTCAGTGTTCAGTTTTCAGTTTTCAGTATTCACTTTTCAGTATTCAGTGTTCAGTATTCAGTGTTCAGTTTTCTGGATTCAGTGTTCAGTGTTCAGTGTTCAGTTTTCAGTTTTCATTATTCAGTATTCAGTTTTCAGTTCTCTGTTCAGTGTTCAGTGTTCAGTGTTCACTGTTCAGTATTCAGTGTTCAGCGTTCAGTATTCAGTGTTCACTGTTCAGTGTTCAGTGTTCAGTGTTCAGTTTTCAGTTTTCATTATTCAGTATTCAGTTTTCAGTTCTCTGTTCAGTCTTCCGTGTTCAGTGTTCACTGTTCAGTATTCAGTGTTCAGCGTTCAGTATTCAGTGTTCACTGTTCAGTGTTCAGTGTTCAGTTTTCAGCGTTCAGTGTTCAGTGTTCACTGTTCACTGTTCAGTATTCAGTTCTCAGTGTTGAGTTTTCAGTGTTCAGTTTTCAGTGTTCAGTGTTCAGTATTCAGTGTTCACTATTCAGTGTTCAGTTTTCAGTGTTCAGTATTCAGTGTTCAGTGTTCAGTATTCAGTGTTCAGTATTCAGTGTTCAGTGTTCAGTATTCAGTGATCAGTGTTCAGTATTCAGTGCATCAGTATTCAGTGTTCAGTGTTCAGTATTCAGTGTTCAGTGTTCAGTGTTCAGTATTCAGTGTTCACTGTTCAGTGTTCAGTGTTCGGTATTCAGTATTCAGTGCATCAGTATTCAGTGTTCAGTGTTCAGTATTCAGTGTTCAGTGTTCAGTGTTCAGTATTCAGTGTTCACTGTTCAGTGTTCAGTGTTCGGTATTCAGTATTCAGTGCATCAGTATTCAGTGTTCAGTGTTCAGTATTCCGTGTTCACTGTTCAGTGTTCTGTCTTCAGTGTTCAGTATTCAGTGTTTTGGGTTCAGTGATTAGTGTTCACTGTTCAGTGTTCAGCATTCAGTATTCAGTATTTTGTATTCAGTGTTCAGTATTTAGTGTTCAGTGTTCAGTATTCAGTATTCAGTGTTCAGTGTTCAGTATTCAGTTTTCTGTGTACAGTATTCAGTGTTCTGTATTCAATGTTCAGTGGTCAGTATTTAGTGTTCAGTCTTCAGTGTGCAGTGTTCAGTGTTCAGTTTTCAGTGTACAGTGTTCAGTATTCTGTATTCAGTATTCAGTTTACAGTGTTCAGTGTTCAGTGTGCAGTATTCAGTGTGTAGGGATCAGTGTTCAGTATTCAGTGTTCAGTATTCATTGTTCAGTGTTCAGTATTCAGTGTTCAGTGTTCAGTATTCAGTGTTCAGGGATCAGTGTTCAGTGTTCAGTATTCAGTGTTCGGTATTCAGTGTTCAGTATTCAGTTTTCAGTATTCAGTGTTCAGTGTCCAGTGTTCAGTATTCAGTGTTCAGGGGTCAGTGTTCAGTGTTCAGTATTCAGTGTTCGGTATTCAGTGTTCAGTGTTCAGTATTCAGTGTTCAGTGTACAGTATTCAGTGTTCAGTGTTCAATGTTCAGTATTCAGTATTGAGTGTTCAGTGTTCAGTGTTTTGTATTCAGTTTTAAGTGTTCAGTGTTCAGTGTACAGTATTCAGTGTTCAGTGTTCAGTATTCAGTGTTCATTGTTTAGTGTTTTGTATTCAGTGTTCAGGGTTCAGTATTCAGTATTCAATGTTCAGTCTTCAGTTTTCAGTATTCAGTGTTCAGTGTTCAGTATTCAGTATTCAGTGTTCAGTGTTCAGTGTTCAGTATTCAGTGATCCATATTCAGGATTCAGTGTTCAGTATTCAGTGATCAGTGTTCAGTGTTCAGTGTTCAGTGATCCATATTCAGTATTCAGTATTCAGTGTTCAGTGTTCAGTGTTCAGTATTCAGTGTTCAGTATTCAGTATTCAGTGTTCAGTGTTCAGTGTTCAGTATTCAGTGTTCAGGGATCAGTGTTCAGTGTTCAGTATTCAGTGTTCAGTGTTCAGTGTTCTGTATTCAGTGTTCAGTGTTCAGTATTCAGTGTTCAGTGTTCAGTATTCAGTATTTAGTGTTCAGTATTCAGTGTTCAGTGTTCAGTATTCAGTATTTAGTGTTCAGTGTTCAGTATTCAGTATTCAATGTTCAGTGTTCAGTATTCAGTATTCAGTATTCAGTGTTCAGTTTTCTGTATTCAGTGTTCAGTGATCAGTGTTCAGTGATCAATGTTCACTGTTCAGTTATCAGTGTTCAGTGTTCAGTATTCAGTGTTCAGTATTCAGTGTTCAGTATTCAGTGTTCAGTGTTCAGTATTCAGTGTTCAGTGTTCAGTGTTCAGTGTTCTGTATTCAGTGTTCAGTGTTCAGTGTTCAGTGTTCAGTGTTCAGTATTCAGTATTTAGTGTTCAGTGTTCACTATTCAGTATTCAATGTTCAGTGTTCAGTATTGAGTATTGAGTATTCAGTGTTCAGTTTTCTGTATTCCGTATTCAGTATTCAGTCTTCAGTATTCAGTACTCAGTGTTCAGTTTTCAGTATTCAGTGTTCAGTTTTCAGTGTTCAGTTTTCAGTGTTCGGTGTTCAGTATTCAGTGTTCAGTTTTCAGTGTTCAGTATTCAGTGTTCAGTGTTCAGTATTCAGTTTTCAGTATTCACTGTTCAGTGTTCAGTGTTCAGTATTCAGTGAACAGTGTTCAGTATTCAGTGCATCAGTATTCAGTGTTCAGTGTTCAGTATTCAGTATTCAGTATTCAGTGTTCAGTGTTCAGTGTTCAGTTTTCCGTTTTCATTATTCAGTATTCAGTTTTCAGTTCACTGTTCAGTGTTCAGTGTTCAGTGTTCAGTCTTCCGTATTCAGTGTTCAGTGTTCAGTTTTCAGTTTTCAGTTTTCTGTATTCAGTATTCAGTGTTCAGTATTCAGTGTTCAGTTTTCAGTTTTCAGTATTCAGTATTCAGTTTTCAGTATTCAGTTTTCAGTTTTCAGTATTCACGTTTCAGTATTCAGTGTTCAGTATTCAGTGTTCAGTTTTCTGTATTCAGTGTTCAGTGTTCAGTTTTCAGTTTTCATTATTCAGTATTCAGTTTTCAGTTCACTGTTCAGTGTTCAGTGTTCAGTCTTCCGTGTTCAGTGTTCAGTGTTCAGTGTTCAGCGTTCAGTATTCAGTGTTCACTGTTCAGTGTTCAGTATTCAGTGTTCAGTTTTCAGTTTTCAGTGTTCAGTATTCAGTTTTCAGTATTCAGTTTTCAGTTTTCAGTATTCACTTTTCAGTATTCAGTGTTCAGTATTCAGTGTTCAGTTTTCTGTATTCAGTGTTCAGTGTTCAGTGTTCAGTTTTCAGTTTTCATTATTCAGTATTCAGTTTTCAGTTCACTGTTCAGTGTTCAGTGTTCAGTGTTCAGTCTTCCGTGTTCAGTGTTCAGTGTTCAGTATTCAGTGTTCAGCGTTCAGTTTTCAGTGTTCAGTGTTCACTGTTCAGTATTCAGTGTTCAGTATTCAGTGTTCAGTGTTCAGTATTCAGTGATCAGTGTTCAGTATTCAGTGCATCAGTATTCAGTGTTCAGTGTTCAGTGTTCAGTATTCAGTGTTCAGTGTTCAGTGTTCAGTATTCAGTGTTCAGTGTTCAGTATTCAGTGTTCAGTGTTCAGTGTTCTGTATTCAGTGTTCAGTGTTCAGTATTCAGTGTTCAGTGTTCAGTATTCAGTATTTAGTGTTCAGTATTCAGTGTTCAGTGTTCAGTATTCAGTATTTAGTGTTCAGTGTTCAGTATTCAGTATTCAATATTCAGTGTTCAGTATTCAGTATTCAGTATTCAGTGTTCAGTTTTCTGTATTCAGTGTTCAGTGATCAGTGTTCAGTGATCAATGTTCACTGTTCAGTTATCAGTGTTCAGTGTTCAGTATTCAGTGTTCAGTATTCAGTGTTCAGTATTCAGTGTTCAGTGTTCAGTATTCAGTGTTCAGTGTTCAGTGTTCTGTATTCAGTGTTCAGTGTTCAGTATTCAGTGTTCAGTGTTCAGTATTCAGTATTTAGTGTTCAGTGTTCACTATTCAGTATTCAATGTTCAGTGTTCAGTATTCAGTATTGAGTATTCAGTGTTCAGTGTTCTGTATTCAGTGTTCTGTATTCAGTATTCAGTATTCAGTATTCAGTGTTCAGTATTCAGTATTCAGTATTCAGTGTTCAGTGTTCAGTATTCAGTACTCAGTGTTCAGTTTTCTGTATTCCGTATTCAGTATTCAGTCTTCAGTATTCAGTACTCAGTGTTCAGTTTTCAGTATTCAGTGTTCAGTTTTCAGTGTTCAGTTTTCAGTGTTCGGTGTTCAGTATTCAGTGTTCAGTTTTCAGTGTTCAGTATTCAGTGTTCAGTGTTCAGTATTCAGTTTTCAGTATTCACTGTTCAGTGTTCAGTGTTCAGTATTCAGTGAACAGTGTTCAGTATTCAGTGCATCAGTATTCAGTGTTCAGTATTCAGTATTCAGTATTCAGTATTCAGTTTTCAGTTTTCAGTATTCACGTTTCAGTATTCAGTGTTCAGTATTCAGTGTTCAGTTTTCTGTATTCAGTGTTCAGTGTTCAGTTTTCAGTTTTCATTATTCAGTATTCAGTTTTCAGTTCACTGTTCAGTGTTCAGTGTTCAGTCTTCCGTGTTCAGTGTTCAGTGTTCAGTGTTCAGTGTTCAGCGTTCAGTATTCAGTGTTCACTGTTCAGTGTTCAGTATTCAGTGTTCAGTTTTCAGTTTTCAGTATTCAGTATTCAGTTTTCAGTATTCAGTTTTCAGTTTTCAGTATTCACTTTTCAGTATTCAGTGTTCAGTATTCAGTGTTCAGTTTTCTGTATTCAGTGTTCAGTGTTCAGTGTTCAGTTTTCAGTTTTCATTATTCAGTATTCAGTTTTCAGTTCACTGTTCAGTGTTCAGTGTTCAGTGTTCAGTCTTCCGTGTTCAGTGTTCAGTGTTCAGTATTCAGTGTTCAGCGTTCAGTTTTCAGTGTTCAGTGTTCACTGTTCAGTATTCAGTGTTCAGTATTCAGTGTTCAGTGTTCAGTATTCAGTGATCAGTGTTCAGTATTCAGTGCATCAGTATTCAGTGTTCAGTGTTCAGTATTCAGTGTTCAGTGTTCAGTGTTCAGTATTCAGTGTTCAGTGTTCAGTATTCAGTGTTCAGTGTTCAGTGTTCTGTATTCAGTGTTCAGTGTTCAGTATTCAGTGTTCAGTGTTCAGTATTCAGTATTTACTGTTCAGTATTCAGTGTTCAGTGTTCAGTATTCAGTATTTAGTGTTCAGTATTTAGTATTCAGTATTCAATGTTCAGTGTTCAGTATTCAGTATTCAGTATTCAGTGTTCAGTTTTCTGTATTCAGTGTTCAGTGATCAGTGTTCAGTGATCAATGTTCACTGTTCAGTTATCAGTGTTCAGTGTTCAGTATTCAGTGTTCAGTATTCAGTGTTCAGTATTCAGTGTTCAGTGTTCAGTATTCAGTGTTCAGTGTTCAGTGTTCAGTGTTCTGTATTCAGTGTTCAGTGTTCAGTATTCAGTGTTCAGTGTTCAGTATTCAGTATTTAGTGTTCAGTGTTCACTATTCAGTATTCAATGTTCAGTGTTCAGTATTCAGTATTGAGTATTCAGTGTTCAGTGTTCTGTATTCAGTGTTCTGTATTCAGTATTCAGTATTCAGTATTCAGTGTTCAGTATTCAGTATTCAGTATTCAGTGTTCAGTGTTCAGTATTCAGTACTCAGTGTTCAGTTTTCTGTATTCCGTATTCAGTATTCAGTCTTCAGTATTCAGTATTCAGTGATCAGTTTTCAGTGTTCAGTGTTCAGTATTCAGTGTTCAGTATTCAGTGTTCAGTTTTCAGTATTCAGTGTTCAGTTTTCAGTGTTCAGTTTTCAGTGTTCGGTGTTCAGTATTCAGTGTTCAGTTTTCAGTGTTCAGTATTCAGTGTTCAGTGTTCAGTATTCAGTTTTCAGTATTCACTGTTCAGTGTTCAGTGTTCAGTATTCAGTGAACAGTGTTCAGTATTCAGTGCATCAGTATTCAGTGTTCAGTATTCAGTATTCAGTATTCAGTGTTCAGTGTTCAGTGTTCAGTTTTCCGTTTTCATTATTCAGTATTCAGTTTTCAGTTCACTGTTCAGTGTTCAGTGTTCAGTGTTCAGTCTTCCGTGTTCAGTGTTCAGTGTTCAGTTTTCAGTTTTCAGTTTTCTGTATTCAGTATTCAGTGTTCAGTATTCAGTGTTCAGTTTTCAGTTTTCAGTATTCAGTATTCAGTTTTCAGTATTCAGTTTTCAGTTTTCAGTATTCACGTTTCAGTATTCAGTGTTCAGTATTCAGTGTTCAGTTTTCTGTATTCAGTGTTCAGTGTTCAGTGTTCAGTTTTCAGTTTTCATTATTCAGTATTCAGTTTTCAGTTCACTGTTCAGTGTTCAGTGTTCAGTGTTCAATCTTCCGTGTTCAGTGTTCAGTGTTCAGTATTCAGTGTTCAGCGTTCAGTTTTCAGTGTTCAGTGTTCACTGTTCAGTATTCAGTGTTCAGTATTCAGTGTTCAGTGTTCAGTGTTCAGTATTCAGTGATCAGTGTTCAGTATTCAGTGCATCAGTATTCAGTGTTCAGTGTTCAGTATTCAGTGTTCAGTGTTCAGTATTCAGTATTTAGTGTTCAGTATTCAGTGTTCAGTGTTCAGTTTTCAGCGTTCAGTGTTCACTGTTCACTGTTCACTGTTCACTGTTCAGTATTCAGTTCTCAGTGTTGAGTTTTCAGTGTTCAGTTTTCAGTGTTCAGTGTTCAGTATTCAGTGTTCACTATTCAGTGTTCAGTTTTCAGTTTTCAGTATTCAGCATTCAGTGTTCAGTATTCAGTTTTTAGTATTCAGTATTCAGTGTTCAGCGTTCAGTGTTCAGTGTTCAGTTTTCAGTTTTCAGTATTCAGTTTTCAGTTTTCAGTTTTCAGTCTTCAGTATTCAGTGATCAGTGTTCAGTATTCAGTACTCAGTGTTCAGTTTTCTGTATTCCGTATTCAGTGTTCAGTGTTCAGTATTCAGTACTCAGTGTTCAGTGTTCAGTATTCAGTATTCAGTGTTCAGTTTTCAGTATTCAGTGTTCAGTATTCAGTGTTCAGTTTTCAGTGTTCAGTTTTCAGTGTTCAGTTTTCAGCGTTCAGTTTTCAGTGTTCAGTTTTCAGTGTTCAGTGTTCAGTATTCAGTGTTCACTATTCAGTGATCAGTTTTCAGTGTTCAGTGTTCAGTGTTCAGTGTTCAGTATTCAGTGTTCAGTATTCACTGTTCAGTGTTCAGTGTTCAGTATTCAGTGAACAGTGTTCAGTGTTCAGTGCATCAGTATTCAGTGTTCAGTGTTCAGTGTTCAGTGTTCAGTATTCAGTATTCAGTGCTCAGTGTTCAGTGGTCAGTGTTCAGTATTCAGTGATCAGTATTCAGTATTCAATGTTCAGTGTTCAGTTTTCAGTTTTCAGTTTTCTGTATTCAGTATTCAGTGTTCAGTATTCAGTGTTCAGTTTTCAGTTTTCAGTATTCAGTATTCAGTTTTCAGTATTCAGTTTTCAGTTTTCAGTATTCACTTTTCAGTATTCAGTGTTCAGTATTCAGTGTTCAGTTTTCTGTATTCAGTGTTCAGTGTTCAGTGTTCAGTGTTCAGTTTTCAGTTTTCATTATTCAGTATTCAGTTTTCAGTTCTCTGTTCAGTGTTCAGTGTTCAGTGTTCAGTCTTCCGTGTTCAGTGTTCACAGTTCAGTATTCAGTGTTCAGCGTTCAGTATTCAGTGTTCACTGTTCAGTGTTCAGTATTCAGTTTTCAGTGTTCAGTTTTCAGCGTTCAGTGTTCAGTGTTCACTGTTCACTGTTCAGTATTCAGTTCTCAGTGTTGAGTTTTCAGTGTTCAGTTTTCAGTGTTCAGTGTTCAGTCTTCAGTGTTCACTATTCAGTGTTCAGTATTCAGTGTTCACTATTCAGTGTTCAGTTTTCAGTGTTCAGTGTTCAGTATTCAGTGTTCAGTATTCACTGTTCAGTGTTCAGTGTTCAGTTTTCAGTGAACAGTGTTCAGTATTCAGTGCATCAGTATTCAGTGTTCAGTGTTCAGTATTCACTTTTAAGTATTCAGTGTTCAGTATTCAGTGTTCAGTTTTCTGTATTCAGTGTTCAGTGTTCAGTGTTCAGTGTTCAGTTTTCAGTTTTCATTATTCATTATTCAGTTTTCAGTTCTCTGTTCAGTGTTCAGTGTTCAGTCTTCCGTGTTCAGTGTTCACAGTTCAGTATTCAGTGTTCAGCGTTCAGTGTTCAGTATTCAGTTTTCGGTGTTCAGTTTTCAGTGTTCAGTTTTCAGTATTCAGTGTTCAGTGTTCAGTTTTCAGCGTTCAGTGTTCACTGTTCACTGTTCACTGTTCACTGTTCACTGTTCAGTATTCAGTTCTCAGTGTTGAGTTTTCAGTGTTCAGTTTTCAGTGTTCAGTGTTCAGTATTCAGTGTTCACTATTCAGTGTTCAGTTTTCAGTGTTCAGTATTCAGTGTTCAGTGTTCAGGTTTCAGTGTTCAGTATTCAGTGTTCAGTGTTCAGTATTCAGTGATCATTGTTCAGTATTCACTGCATCAGTATTCAGTGTTCAGTATTCAGTATTCAGTGTTCAGTGTTCAGTGTTCAGTATTCAGTGTTCAGTATTCAGTGTTCAGTGTTCAGTATTCAGTGATCATTGTTCAGTATTCACAGCATCAGTATTCAGTGTTAAGTATTCAGTATTCAGTGTTCAGTGTTCGGTATTCAGTATTCAGTGCATCAGTATTCAGTGTTCAGTATTCCGTGTTCACTGTTCAGTGTTCTGTCTTCAGTGTTCAGTATTCAGTGTTTTGGGTTCAGTGATAAGTATTCGGTGTTCCGTATTCAGTGTTCAGTGTTCAGTATTCAGTGTTCAGTGTCCAGCATTCAGTCTTCAGTATTTTGTATTCAGTGTTCAGTATTTAGTGTTCAGTGTTCAGTATTCAGTATTCAGTGTTCAGTGTTCAGTATTCAGTGTTCAGTATTCATTGTTCAGTGTTCAGTATTCAGTGTTCAGTGTTCAGTATTCAGTGTTCAGGGATCAGTGTTCAGTGTTCAGTGTTCAGTTTTCAGCGTTCAGTGTTCAGTGTTCACTGTTCACTGTTCAGTATTCAGTTCTCAGTGTTGAGTTTTCAGTGTTCAGTTTTCAGTGTTCAGTGTTCAGTATTCAGTGTTCACTATTCAGTGTTCAGTTTTCAGTGTTCAGTATTCAGTGTTCAGTATTCAGTGTTCAGTATTCAGTGTTCAGTGTTCAGTATTCAGTGATCAGTGTTCAGTATTCAGTATTCAATGTTCAGTGTTCAGTGTTCAGTGTTCAGTGTTCAGTATTCAGTGTTCAGTGTTCAGTGTTCAGTGTTCAGTATTCAGTGTTCAGTGTTCAGTATTCAGTATTCAGTCTTCAGTTTTCAGTTTTAAGTTTTCCGTATTCAGTGTTCAGTGTTCAGTATTCACTGTTCAGTATTCACTGTTCAGTATTCAGTGTTCAGTATTCAGTGTTCAGTGTTCAGTGTTCACTGTTCAGTGTTCAGTATTCAGTATTCAGTGTTCAGTGTTCAGTATTCAGTATTCACTGTTCAGTATTCAGTATTCAGTGTTCAGTTTTCAGTATTCAGATTTCAGTGTTCAGTGTTCAGTGTTCAGTATTCAGTATTCAGTATTCAGTGTTCATTGTTCAGTATTCAGTGTTCAATGTTCACTGTTCATTTTTCAGTATTCAGTGTTCAGTGTTCTGTATTCGGTATTCAGTGTTCAGTCTTCAGTGTTCAGTGTTCAATGTTCAGTATTCTGTATTCAGTATTCAGTCTTCAGTTTTCAGTCTTCAGTCTTCAGTGTTCAGTATTCAGTATTCAGTGTTCAGTATTCAGTATTCAGTGTTCAGTGTTCAGTGTTCAGTGTTCTGTATTCAGTGTTCAGTCTTCAGTGTTCAGTCTTCAGTGTTCAGTGTTCAATGTTCAGTATTCAGTGTTCAGTGTTCAGTATTCAGTATTCAATGTTCAGTGTTCAGTTTTCAGTATTCAGTATTCAGCATTCAGTATTCAGCATTCAGTGCTCAGTGTTCAGTCGTCAGTGTTCAGTATTCAGTTTTCAAAGTTTTTTATTCAGTGTTCAGTATTCAGTGTTCAGTATTCAGTATTCAGTGTTCAGTATTCAGTATTCAGTGTTCAGTGTTCAGTATTCAGTGTTCAGTATTCAGTGTTCAGTATTCAGTGTTCAGTATTCAGTGTTCAGTGTTCTGTATTCAGTTTTCTGTGTACAGTATTCAGCATTCAGTGTTCAGTGTACAGTCGTCAGTGTTCAGTATTCAGTTTTCAAAGTTTTTTATTCAGTGTTCAGTGTTCAGTATTCAGTGTTCAGTATTCAGTGTTCAGTATTCAGTGTTCAGTATTCAGTATTCAATGTTCAGTGTTCAGTGTTCAGTGTTCAGTATTCAGTGTTCAGTGTTCAGTGTTCAGTGTTCAGTATTCAGTGTTCAGTGTTCAGTATTCAGTGTTCAGTGTTCAGTGTTCAGTATTCAGTGTTCAGTATTCAGTATTCAATGTTCAGTGTTCAGTGTTCAGTGTTCAGTGTTCAGTATTCAGTGTTCAGTATTCAGTATTCAATGTTCAGTGTTCAGTTTTCAGTTTTCTGTATTCAGTGTTCAGTATTCAGTTTTCAGTATTCTGTTTTCAGATTTCAGTATTCAGTTTTCAGTATTCAGTGTTCAGTATTCAGTGTTCAGTTTTCAATTTACAGTTTTCAGTCTTCAGTTTTCAGTTTTCAGTATTCAGTTTTCAGTATTCAGTTTTCAGTTTTCAGTTTTCAGAATTCAGTGTTCAGTGTTCAGTATTCTGTTTTCAGTATTCAGTTTTCAGTTTTCAGTATTCAGTTTTCAGTATTTTGTGTTCAGTATTCAGTGTTCAGTGTTCAGTGTTCAGTATTCAGTGTTCAGTGTTCAGTATTCAGTATTCAGTGTTCAGTGTTCAGTATTCCGTGTTCACTGTTCAATTTTCTGTCTTCAGTGTTCAGTATTCAGTGTTCAGTGTTCAGTATTCACTGTTCAGTATTCACTGTTCAGTATTCAGTGTTCAGTATTCAGTGTTCAGTGTTCAGTGTTCACTGTTCAGTGTTCAGTATTCAGTGTTCAGTGTTCAGTATTCAGTATTCACTGTTCAGTATTCAGTATTCAGTGTTCAGTTTTCAGTATTCAGATTTCAGTGTTCAGTGTTCAGTGTTCAGTATTCAGTATTCAGTGTTCTGTATTCAGTGTTCTGTATTCAGTGTTCAGTATTCAGTATTCAGTGTTCAGTGTTCATTGTTCAGTATTCAGTATTCAATGTTCACTGTTCATTTTTCAGTATTCAGTGTTCAGTGTTCTGTATTCGGTATTCAGTGTTCAGTCTTCAGTGTTCAGTGTTCAATGTTCAGTATTCAGTGTTCAGTGTTCAGTATTCTGTATTCAGTATTCAGTCTTCAGTTTTCAGTCTTCAGTCTTCAGTGTTCAGTATTCAGTATTCAGTGTTCAGTATTCAGTGTTCAGTGTTCAGTATTCAGTGTTCAGTGTTCAGTTTTCAGCGTTCAGTGTTCACTGTTCACTGTTCACTGTTCACTGTTCAGTATTCAGTTCTCAGTGTTGAGTTTTCAGTGTTCAGTTTTCAGTGTTCAGTGTTCAGTATTCAGTGTTCACTATTCAGTGTTCAGTTTTCAGTGTTCAGTATTCAGTGTTCAGTGTTCAGGTTTCAGTGTTCAGTATTCAGTGTTCAGTGTTCAGTATTCAGTGATCATTGTTCAGTATTCACTGCATCAGTATTCAGTGTTCAGTATTCAGTATTCAGTGTTCAGTGTTCAGTGTTCAGTATTCAGTGTTCAGTATTCAGTGTTCAGTGTTCAGTATTCAGTGATCATTGTTCAGTATTCACAGCATCAGTATTCAGTGTTAAGTATTCAGTATTCAGTGTTCAGTGTTCGGTATTCAGTATTCAGTGCATCAGTATTCAGTGTTCAGTATTCCGTGTTCACTGTTCAGTGTTCTGTCTTCAGTGTTCAGTATTCAGTGTTTTGGGTTCAGTGATAAGTATTCGGTGTTCCGTATTCAGTGTTCAGTGTTCAGTATTCAGTGTTCAGTGTCCAGCATTCAGTCTTCAGTATTTTGTATTCAGTGTTCAGTATTTAGTGTTCAGTGTTCAGTATTCAGTATTCAGTGTTCAGTGTTCAGTATTCAGTGTTCAGTATTCATTGTTCAGTGTTCAGTATTCAGTGTTCAGTGTTCAGTATTCAGTGTTCAGGGATCAGTGTTCAGTGTTCAGTGTTCAGTTTTCAGCGTTCAGTGTTCAGTGTTCACTGTTCACTGTTCAGTATTCATTTCTCAGTGTTGAGTTTTCAGTGTTCAGTTTTCAGTGTTCAGTGTTCAGTATTCAGTGTTCACTATTCAGTGTTCAGTTTTCAGTGTTCAGTATTCAGTGTTCAGTATTCAGTGTTCAGTATTCAGTGTTCAGTGTTCAGTATTCAGTGATCAGTGTTCAGTATTCAGTATTCAATGTTCAGTGTTCAGTGTTCAGTGTTCAGTGTTCAGTATTCAGTGTTCAGTGTTCAGTGTTCAGTGTTCAGTATTCAGTGTTCAGTGTTCAGTATTCAGTATTCAGTCTTCAGTTTTCAGTTTTAAGTTTTCCGTATTCAGTGTTCAGTGTTCAGTATTCACTGTTCAGTATTCACTGTTCAGTATTCAGTGTTCAGTATTCAGTGTTCAGTGTTCAGTGTTCACTGTTCAGTGTTCAGTATTCAGTATTCAGTGTTCAGTGTTCAGTATTCAGTATTCACTGTTCAGTATTCAGTATTCAGTGTTCAGTTTTCAGTATTCAGATTTCAGTGTTCAGTGTTCAGTGTTCAGTATTCAGTATTCAGTATTCAGTGTTCATTGTTCAGTATTCAGTATTCAATGTTCACTGTTCATTTTTCAGTATTCAGTGTTCAGTGTTCTGTATTCGCTATTCAGTGTTCAATCTTCAGTGTTCAGTGTTCAATGTTCAGTATTCTGTATTCAGTATTCAGTCTTCAGTTTTCAGTCTTCAGTCTTCAGTGTTCAGTATTCAGTATTCAGTGTTCAGTATTCAGTATTCAGTGTTCAGTGTTCAGTGTTCAGTGTTCTGTATTCAGTGTTCAGTCTTCAGTGTTCAGTCTTCAGTGTTCAGTGTTCAATGTTCAGTATTCAGTGTTCAGTGTTCAGTATTCAGTATTCAATGTTCAGTGTTCAGTTTTCAGTATTCAGTATTCAGCATTCAGTATTCAGCATTCAGTGTTCAGTGTTCAGTCGTCAGTGTTCAGTCTTCAGTTTTCAAAGTTTTTTATTCAGTGTTCAGTATTCAGTGTTCAGTATTCAGTATTCAGTGTTCAGTATTCAGTATTCAGTGTTCAGTGTTCAGTATTCAGTGTTCAGTATTCAGTGTTCAGTATTCAGTGTTCAGTATTCAGTGTTCAGTGTTCTGTATTCAGTTTTCTGTGTACAGTATTCAGCATTCAGTGTTCAGTGTACAGTCGTCAGTGTTCAGTATTCAGTTTTCAAAGTTTTTTATTCAGTGTTCAGTGTTCAGTATTCAGTGTTCAGTATTCAGTGTTCAGTATTCAGTGTTCAGTATTCAGTATTCAATGTTCAGTGTTCAGTGTTCAGTGTTCAGTATTCAGTGTTCAGTGTTCAGTGTTCAGTGTTCAGTATTCAGTGTTCAGTGTTCAGTATTCAGTGTTCAGTGTTCAGTGTTCAGTATTCAGTGTTCAGTATTCAGTATTCAATGTTCAGTGTTCAGTGTTCAGTGTTCAGTGTTCAGTATTCAGTGTTCAGTATTCAGTATTCAATGTTCAGTGTTCAGTTTTCAGTTTTCTGTATTCAGTGTTCAGTATTCAGTTTTCAGTATTCTGTTTTCAGATTTCAGTATTCAGTTTTCAGTATTCAGTGTTCAGTATTCAGTGTTCAGTTTTCAATTTTCAGTTTTCAGTCTTCAGTTTTCAGTTTTCAGTATTCAGTTTTCAGTATTCAGTTTTCAGTTTTCAGTTTTCAGAATTCAGTGTTCAGTGTTCAGTATTCTGTTTTCAGTATTCAGTTTTCAGTTTTCAGTATTCAGTTTTCAGTATTTTGTGTTCAGTATTCAGTGTTCAGTGTTCAGTGTTCAGTATTCAGTGTTCAGTGTTCAGTATTCAGTATTCAGTGTTCAGTGTTCAGTATTCCGTGTTCACTGTTCAATTTTCTGTCTTCAGTGTTCAGTATTCAGTGTTCAGTGTTCAGTATTCACTGTTCAGTATTCACTGTTCAGTATTCAGTGTTCAGTATTCAGTGTTCAGTGTTCAGTGTTCACTGTTCAGTGTTCAGTATTCAGTGTTCAGTGTTCAGTATTCAGTATTCACTGTTCAGTATTCAGTATTCAGTGTTCAGTTTTCAGTATTCAGATTTCAGTGTTCAGTGTTCAGTGTTCAGTATTCAGTATTCAGTGTTCTGTATTCAGTGTTCTGTATTCAGTGTTCAGTATTCAGTATTCAGTGTTCAGTGTTCATTGTTCAGTATTCAGTATTCAATGTTCACTGTTCATTTTTCAGTATTCAGTGTTCAGTGTTCTGTATTCGGTATTCAGTGTTCAGTCTTCAGTGTTCAGTGTTCAATGTTCAGTATTCAGTGTTCAGTGTTCAGTATTCTGTATTCAGTATTCAGTCTTCAGTTTTCAGTCTTCAGTCTTCAGTGTTCAGTATTCAGTATTCAGTGTTCAGTATTCAGTGTTCAGTGTTCAGTGTTCAGTGTTCTGTATTCAGTGTTCAGTCTTCAGTGTTCAGTGTTCAATGTTCAGTATTCAGTGTTCAGTGTTCAGTATTCAGTATTCAATGTTCAGTGTTCAGTTTTCAGTATTCAGTATTCAGCATTCAGTATTCAGCATTCAGTGTTCAGTGTTCAGTCGTCAGTGTTCAGTATTCTGTTTTCAAAGTTTTTTATTCAGTGTTCAGTATTCAGTGCTCAGTATTCAGTTTTCAGTTTTCAGTTTTCAGTATTCAGTGTTCAGTGTTCAGAATTCACTGTTCAGTATTCAGTATTCAGTGTTCAGTATTCAGTGTTCAGTATTCAGTGTTCAGTGTTCAGTGTTCAGCGTTCAGTATTCAGTGTTCAGTGTTCAGTGTTCAGTATTCAGTGTTCAGTATTCAGTATTTAATGTTCAGTGTTCAGTATTCAGTGTTCAGTATTCAGTATTCAATGTTCAGTGTTCAGTTTTCAGTTTTCTGTATTCAGTGTTCAGTATTCAGTTTTCAGTATTCTGTTTTCAGATTTCAGTATTCAGTTTTCAGTGTTCAATGTTCAGTATTCAGTGTTCAGTGTTCAGTATTCAGTATTCAATGTTCAGTGTTCAGTTTTCAGTATTCAGTATTCAGCATTCAGTATTCAGCATTCAGTGTTCAGTGTTCAGTCGTCAGTGTTCAGTATTCAGTTTTCAAAGTTTTTTATTCAGTGTTCAGTATTCAGTATTCAGTGTTCAGTGTTCAGTATTCAGTGTTCAGTATTCAGTGTTCAGTATTCAGTGTTCAGTATTCAGTATTCAATGTTCAGTGTTCAGTGTTCAGTGTTCAGTATTCAGTGTTCAGTATTCAGTGTTCAGTGTTCAGTATTCAGTGTTCAGTATTCAGTATTCAATGTTCAGTGTTCAGTGTTCAGTGTTCAGTGTTCAGTGTTCAGTATTCAGTGTTCAGTATTCAGTATTCAATGTTCAGTGTTCAGTTTTCAGTTTTCTGTATTCAGTGTTCAGTATTCAGTTTTCAGTATTCTGTTTTCAGATTTCAGTATTCAGTGTTCAGTATTCAGTGTTCAGTATTCAGTGTTCAGTTTTCAATTTTCAGTTTTCAGTCTTCAGTTTTCAGTTTTCAGTATTCAGTTTTCAGTATTCAGTTTTCAGTTTTCAGTTTTCAGAATTCAGTGTTCAGTGTTCAGTATTCTGTTTTCAGTATTCAGTTTTCAGTTTTCAGTATTCTGTGTTCAGTATTCAGTGTTCAGTGTTCATTGTTCAGTATTCAGTGTTCAGTGTTCAGTATTCAGTATTCAGTGTTCAGTGTTCAGTATTCCGTGTTCACTGTTCAATTTTCTGTCTTCAGTGTTCAGTATTCAGTGTTTTGGGTTCAGTGATCTGTATTCGGTGTTCCGTATTCAGTGTTCAGTGTTCAGTATTCAGTGTTCAGTGTTCAGCATTCAGTATTCAGTATTTTGTATTCAGTGTTCAGTATTCAGTGTTCAGTGTTCTGTATTCAGTTTTCTGTGTACAGTATTCAGTGTTCAGTATTCAGTGTTCAGTCTTCAGTGTTCAGTATTCAGTGATCAATATTCATTGTTCAGTGTTCACTGTTCAGTTTTCAGTATTCAGTGTTCAGTTTTCAGTATTTGTATTCAGGGTTCAGTGTTCAGTATTCAGTCTTCAGTGTTCAGTGTTCAGTTTTCAGTATTCCGTTTTCTGTCTTCAGTGTTCAGTGTTCAGTCTTCAGTAATCAGTGTCTAGTGTTCAGTGTTCAGTATCCAGTATTCAGTGTTCAGTGTTCAGTGTTCAGTGTTCCGTGTTCAGTATTCAGTGTTCAGTGTTCAGTATTCAGTGTTAAGTATTCAGTATTCAGTGTTCAGTTTTCAATATTCAGTGTTCAGTCTTCAGTTTTCAGTATTCAGTGTTCAGTATTCAGTGTTCAGTGTTCAGTATTTAGTGTTCAGTATTCAGTATTCAGCATTCAGTATTCAGTGTTCAGTATTCAGTGATCAGTGTTCAGTATTCAGTGTTCAGTGTTCAGTTTTCAGTATTCAGTATTCAGCATTCAGTATTCAGCATTCAGTGTTCAGTGTACAGTCGTCAGTGTTCAGTATTCAGTTTTCAAAGTTTTTTATTCAGTGTTCAGTGTTCAGTATTCAGTGTTCAGTATTCAGTGTTCAGTATTCAGTGTTCAGTATTCAGTATTCAATGTTCAGTGTTCAGTGTTCAGTGTTCAGTGTTCAGTATTCAGTGTTCAGTGTTCAGTGTTCAGTATTCAGTGTTCAGTGTTCAGTATTCAGTGTTCAGTGTTCAGTATTCAGTGTTCAGTATTCAGTATTCAATGTTCAGTGTTCAGTGTTCAGTGTTCAGTATTCAGTGTTCAGTATTCAGTATTCAATGTTCAGTGTTCAGTTTTCAGTTTTCTGTATTCAGTGTTCAGTATTCAGTTTTCAGTATTCTGTTTTCAGATTTCAGTATTCAGTTTTCAGTATTCAGTGTTCAGTATTCAGTGTTCAGTTTTCAATTTTCAGTTTTCAGTCTTCAGTTTTCAGTGTTCAGTTTTCAGTATTCAGTTTTCAGTTTTCAGTTTTCAAAATTCAGTGTTCAGTGTTCAGTATTCTGTTTTCAGTATTCAGTTTTCAGTTTTCAGTATTCAGTTTTCAGTATTCTGTGTTCAGTATTCAGTGTTCAGTGTTCAGTGTTCAGTATTCAGTGTTCAGTGTTCAGTATTCAGTATTCAGTGTTCAGTGTTCAGTATTCCGTGTTCACTGTTCAATTTTCTGTCTTCAGTGTTCAGTATTCAGTGTTTTGGGTTCAGTGATCAGTAGTCGGTGTTCCGTATTCAGTGTTCAGTGTTCAGTATTCAGTGTTCAGTGTTCAGCATTCAGTATTCAGTATTTTGTATTCAGTGTTCAGTATTCAGTGTTCAGTGTTCTGTATTCAGTTTTCTGTGTACAGTATTCAGTGTTCAGTATTCAGTGATCAATATTCATTGTTCAGTGTTCACTGTTCAGTTTTCAGTATTCAGTGTTCAGTTTTCAGTATTTGTATTCAGGGTTCAGTGTTCAGTATTCAGTATTCAGTGTTCAGTGTTCAGTTTTCAGTATTCAGTTTTCTGTCTTCAGTGTTCAGTGTTCAGTCTTCAGTAATCAGTGTCTAGTGTTCAGTGTTCAGTATCCAGTATTCAGTGTTCAGTGTTCAGTGTTCAGTGTTCAGTGTTCCGTGTTCAGTATTCAGTGTTCAGTGTTCAGTATTCAGTGTTCAGTATTCAGTTTTCAGTTTTCAGTTTTCTGCATTCAGTGTTCAGTATTCAGTTTTCAGTATTCTGTTTTCAGATTTCAGTATTCAGTTTTCAGTATTCAGTGTTCAGTATTCAGTGTTCAGTTTTCAATTTTCAGTTTTCAGTCTTCAGTTTTCAGTTTTCAGTATTCAGTTTTCAGTATTCAGTTTTCAGTTTTCAGTTTTCAGAATTCAGTGTTCAGTGTTCAGTATTCTGTTTTCAGTATTTAGTTTTCAGTTTTCAGTATTCAGTTTTCAGTATTCTGTGTTCAGTATTCAGTGTTCAGTGTTCAGTGTTCAGTATTCAGTGTTCAGTGTTCAGTATTCAGTATTCAGTGTTCAGTGTTCAGTTTTCAGTTTTCTGTATTCAGTGTTCAGTATTCAGTTTTCAGTATTCTGTTTTCAGATTTCAGTATTCAGTTTTCAGTGTTCAATGTTCAGTATTCAGTGTTCAGTGTTCAGTATTCAGTATTCAATGTTCAGTGTTCAGTTTTCAGTATTCAGTATTCAGCATTCAGTATTCAGCATTCAGTGTTCAGTGTTCAGTCGTCAGTGTTCAGTATTCAGTTTTCAAAGTTTTTTATTCAGTGTTCAGTATTCAGTATTCAGTGTTCAGTGTTCAGTATTCAGTGTTCAGTATTCAGTGTTCAGTATTCAGTGTTCAGTATTCAGTATTCAATGTTCAGTGTTCAGTGTTCAGTGTTCAGTGTTCAGTGTTCAGTATTCAGTGTTCAGTGTTCAGTATTCAGTGTTCAGTATTCAGTATTCAATGTTCAGTGTTCAGTGTTCAGTGTTCAGTGTTCAGTGTTCAGTATTCAGTGTTCAGTATTCAGTATTCAATGTTCAGTGTTCAGTTTTCAGTTTTCTGTATTCAGTGTTCAGTATTCAGTTTTCAGTATTCTGTTTTCAGATTTCAGTATTCAGTGTTCAGTATTCAGTGTTCAGTATTCAGTGTTCAGTTTTCAATTTTCAGTTTTCAGTCTTCAGTTTTCAGTTTTCAGTATTCAGTTTTCAGTATTCAGTTTTCAGTTTTCAGTTTTCAGAATTCAGTGTTCAGTGTTCAGTATTCTGTTTTCAGTATTCAGTTTTCAGTTTTCAGTATTCTGTGTTCAGTATTCAGTGTTCAGTGTTCAGTGTTCAGTATTCAGTGTTCAGTGTTCAGTATTCAGTATTCAGTGTTCAGTGTTCAGTATTCCGTGTTCACTGTTCAATTTTCTGTCTTCAGTGTTCAGTATTCAGTGTTTTGGGTTCAGTGATCTGTATTCGGTGTTCCGTATTCAGTGTTCAGTGTTCAGTATTCAGTGTTCAGTGTTCAGCATTCAGTATTCAGTATTTTGTATTCAGTGTTCAGTGTTCAGTGTTCTGTATTCAGTTTTCTGTGTACAGTATTCAGTGTTCAGTATTCAGTGTTCAGTCTTCAGTGTTCAGTATTCAGTGATCAATATTCATTGTTCAGTGTTCACTGTTCAGTTTTCAGTATTCAGTGTTCAGTTTTCAGTATTTGTATTCAGGGTTCAGTGTTCAGTATTCAGTCTTCAGTGTTCAGTGTTCAGTTTTCAGTATTCCGTTTTCTGTCTTCAGTGTTCAGTGTTCAGTCTTCAGTAATCAGTGTCTAGTGTTCAGTGTTCAGTATCCAGTATTCAGTGTTCAGTGTTCAGTGTTCAGTGTTCAGTGTTCCGTGTTCAGTATTCAGTGTTCAGTGTTCAGTATTCAGTGTTAAGTATTCAGTATTCAGTGTTCAGTTTTCAATATTCAGTGTTCAGTCTTCAGTTTTCAGTATTCAGTGTTCAGTATTCAGTGTTCAGTGTTCAGTATTTAGTGTTCAGTATTCAGTATTCAGCATTCAGTATTCAGTGTTCAGTATTCAGTGATCAGTGTTCAGTATTCAGTGTTCAGTGTTCAGTTTTCAGTATTCAGTATTCAGCATTCAGTATTCAGCATTCAGTGTTCAGTGTACAGTCGTCAGTGTTCAGTATTCAGTTTTCAAAGTTTTTTATTCAGTGTTCAGTGTTCAGTATTCAGTGTTCAGTATTCAGTGTTCAGTATTCAGTGTTCAGTATTCAGTATTCAATGTTCAGTGTTCAGTGTTCAGTGTTCAGTGTTCAGTATTCAGTGTTCAGTGTTCAGTGTTCAGTATTCAGTGTTCAGTGTTCAGTATTCAGTGTTCAGTGTTCAGTATTCAGTGTTCAGTATTCAGTATTCAATGTTCAGTGTTCAGTGTTCAGTGTTCAGTATTCAGTGTTCAGTATTCAGTATTCAATGTTCAGTGTTCAGTTTTCAGTTTTCTGTATTCAGTGTTCAGTATTCAGTTTTCAGTATTCTGTTTTCAGATTTCAGTATTCAGTTTTCAGTATTCAGTGTTCAGTATTCAGTGTTCAGTTTTCAATTTTCAGTTTTCAGTCTTCAGTTTTCAGTGTTCAGTTTTCAGTATTCAGTTTTCAGTTTTCAGTTTTCAAAATTCAGTGTTCAGTGTTCAGTATTCTGTTTTCAGTATTCAGTTTTCAGTTTTCAGTATTCAGTTTTCAGTATTCTGTGTTCAGTATTCAGTGTTCAGTGTTCAGTGTTCAGTATTCAGTGTTCAGTGTTCAGTATTCAGTATTCAGTGTTCAGTGTTCAGTATTCCGTGTTCACTGTTCAATTTTCTGTCTTCAGTGTTCAGTATTCAGTGTTTTGGGTTCAGTGATCAGTAGTCGGTGTTCCGTATTCAGTGTTCAGTGTTCAGTATTCAGTGTTCAGCATTCAGTATTCAGTATTTTGTATTCAGTGTTCAGTATTCAGTGTTCAGTGTTCTGTATTCAGTTTTCTGTGTACAGTATTCAGTGTTCAGTATTCAGTGATCAATATTCATTGTTCAGTGTTCACTGTTCAGTTTTCAGTATTCAGTGTTCAGTTTTCAGTATTTGTATTCAGGGTTCAGTGTTCAGTATTCAGTATTCAGTGTTCAGTGTTCAGTTTTCAGTATTCAGTTTTCTGTCTTCAGTGTTCAGTGTTCAGTCTTCAGTAATCAGTGTCTAGTGTTCAGTGTTCAGTATCCAGTATTCAGTGTTCAGTGTTCAGTGTTCAGTGTTCAGTGTTCCGTGTTCAGTATTCAGTGTTCAGTATTCAGTTTTCAGTTTTCAGTTTTCTGCATTCAGTGTTCAGTATTCAGTTTTCAGTATTCTGTTTTCAGATTTCAGTATTCAGTTTTCAGTATTCAGTGTTCAGTATTCAGTGTTCAGTTTTCAATTTTCAGTTTTCAGTCTTCAGTTTTCAGTTTTCAGTATTCAGTTTTCAGTATTCAGTTTTCAGTTTTCAGTTTTCAGAATTCAGTGTTCAGTGTTCAGTATTCTGTTTTCAGTATTCAGTTTTCAGTTTTCAGTATTCAGTTTTCAGTATTCTGTGTTCAGTATTCAGTGTTCAGTGTTCAGTGTTCAGTATTCAGTGTTCAGTGTTCAGTATTCAGTATTCAGTGTTCAGTGTTCAGTATTCCGTGTTCACTGTTCAATTTTCTGTCTTCAGTGTTCAGTATTCAGTGTTTTGGGTTCAGTGATCAGTATTCGGTGTTCCGTATTCAGTGTTCAGTGTTCAGTATTCAGTGTTCAGTGTTCAGCATTCAGTATTCAGTATTCAGTATTTTGTATTCAGTGTTCAGTATTCAGTGTTCAGTGTTCTGTATTCAGTTTTCTGTGTACAGTATTCAGTGTTCAGTATTCAGTGTTCAGTCTTCAGTGTTCAGTATTCAGTGATCAATATTCATTGTTCAGTGTTCACTGTTCAGTTTTCAGTATTCAGTGTTCAGTTTTCAGTATTTGTATTCAGGGTTCAGTGTTCAGTATTCAGTATTCAGTGTTCAGTGTTCAGTATTCAGTATTCAGTATTCAGTATTCAGTGTTCAGTGATCTGTATTCAGTATTCAGTGTTCAGTGTTCAGTGATCTGTATTCAGTATTCAGTGTTCTGTATTCAGTGTTCAGTATTCAGTGTTCAAAATTCAGTATTCAGTGTTCAGTGTTCAGCATTCAGTATTCAGTATTTTGTATTCAGTGTTCAGTATTCAGTGTTCAGTGTTCTGTATTCAGTTTTCTGTGTACAGTATTCAGTGTTCAGTATTCAGTGATCAATATTCATTGTTCAGTGTTCACTGTTCAGTTTTCAGTATTCAGTGTTCAGTTTTCAGTATTTGTATTCAGGGTTCAGTGTTCAGTATTCAGTATTCAGTGTTCAGTGTTCAGTTTTCAGTATTCAGTTTTCTGTCTTCAGTGTTCAGTGTTCAGTCTTCAGTAATCAGTGTCTAGTGTTCAGTGTTCAGTATCCAGTATTCAGTGTTCAGTGTTCAGTGTTCAGTGTTCCGTGTTCAGTATTCAGTGTTCAGTGTTCAGTATTCAGTGTTCAGTATTCAGTTTTCAGTTTTCAGTTTTCTGCATTCAGTGTTCAGTATTCAGTTTTCAGTATTCTGTTTTCAGATTTCAGTATTCAGTTTTCAGTATTCAGTGTTCAGTATTCAGTGTTCAGTTTTCAATTTTCAGTTTTCAGTCTTCAGTTTTCAGTTTTCAGTATTCAGTTTTCAGTATTCAGTTTTCAGTTTTCAGTTTTCAGAATTCAGTGTTCAGTGTTCAGTATTCTGTTTTCAGTATTTAGTTTTCAGTTTTCAGTATTCAGTTTTCAGTATTCTGTGTTCAGTATTCAGTGTTCAGTGTTCAGTGTTCAGTATTCAGTGTTCAGTGTTCAGTATTCAGTATTCAGTGTTCAGTGTTCAGTTTTCAGTTTTCTGTATTCAGTGTTCAGTATTCAGTTTTCAGTATTCTGTTTTCAGATTTCAGTATTCAGTTTTCAGTGTTCAATGTTCAGTATTCAGTGTTCAGTGTTCAGTATTCAGTATTCAATGTTCAGTGTTCAGTTTTCAGTATTCAGTATTCAGCATTCAGTATTCAGCATTCAGTGTTCAGTGTTCAGTCGTCAGTGTTCAGTATTCAGTTTTCAAAGTTTTTTATTCAGTGTTCAGTATTCAGTATTCAGTGTTCAGTGTTCAGTATTCAGTGTTCAGTATTCAGTGTTCAGTATTCAGTGTTCAGTATTCAGTATTCAATGTTCAGTGTTCAGTGTTCAGTGTTCAGTGTTCAGTATTCAGTGTTCAGTGTTCAGTATTCAGTGTTCAGTATTCAGTATTCAATGTTCAGTGTTCAGTGTTCAGTGTTCAGTGTTCAGTGTTCAGTATTCAGTATTCAATGTTCAGTGTTCAGTTTTCAGTTTTCTGTATTCAGTGTTCAGTATTCAGTTTTCAGTATTCTGTTTTCAGATTTCAGTATTCAGTGTTCAGTATTCAGTGTTCAGTATTCAGTGTTCAGTTTTCAATTTTCAGTTTTCAGTCTTCAGTTTTCAGTTTTCAGTATTCAGTTTTCAGTATTCAGTTTTCAGTTTTCAGTTTTCAGAATTCAGTGTTCAGTGTTCAGTATTCTGTTTTCAGTATTCAGTTTTCAGTTTTCAGTATTCTGTGTTCAGTATTCAGTGTTCAGTGTTCATTGTTCAGTATTCAGTGTTCAGTGTTCAGTATTCAGTATTCAGTGTTCAGTGTTCAGTATTCCGTGTTCACTGTTCAATTTTCTGTCTTCAGTGTTCAGTATTCAGTGTTTTGGGTTCAGTGATCTGTATTCGGTGTTCCGTATTCAGTGTTCAGTGTTCAGTATTCAGTGTTCAGTGTTCAGCATTCAGTATTCAGTATTTTGTATTCAGTGTTCAGTATTCAGTGTTCAGTGTTCTGTATTCAGTTTTCTGTGTACAGTATTCAGTGTTCAGTATTCAGTGTTCAGTCTTCAGTGTTCAGTATTCAGTGATCAATATTCATTGTTCAGTGTTCACTGTTCAGTTTTCAGTATTCAGTGTTCAGTTTTCAGTATTTGTATTCAGGGTTCAGTGTTCAGTATTCAGTCTTCAGTGTTCAGTGTTCAGTTTTCAGTATTCCGTTTTCTGTCTTCAGTGTTCAGTGTTCAGTCTTCAGTAATCAGTGTCTAGTGTTCAGTGTTCAGTATCCAGTATTCAGTGTTCAGTGTTCAGTGTTCAGTGTTCAGTGTTCCGTGTTCAGTATTCAGTGTTCAGTGTTCAGTATTCAGTGTTAAGTATTCAGTATTCAGTGTTCAGTTTTCAATATTCAGTGTTCAGTCTTCAGTTTTCAGTATTCAGTGTTCAGTAGTCAGTGTTCAGTGTTCAGTATTTAGTGTTCAGTATTCAGTATTCAGCATTCAGTATTCAGTGTTCAGTATTCAGTGATCAGTGTTCAGTATTCAGTGTTCAGTGTTCAGTTTTCAGTATTCAGTATTCAGCATTCAGTATTCAGCATTCAGTGTTCAGTGTACAGCCGTCAGTGTTCAGTATTCAGTTTTCAAAGTTTTTTATTCAGTGTTCAGTGTTCAGTATTCAGTGTTCAGTATTCAGTGTTCAGTATTCAGTGTTCAGTATTCAGTATTCAATGTTCAGTGTTCAGTGTTCAGTGTTCAGTGTTCAGTATTCAGTGTTCAGTGTTCAGTGTTCAGTATTCAGTGTTCAGTGTTCAGTATTCAGTGTTCAGTGTTCAGTATTCAGTATTCAGTATTCAATGTTCAGTGTTCAGTGTTCAGTGTTCAGTATTCAGTGTTCAGTATTCAGTATTCAATGTTCAGTGTTCAGTTTTCAGTTTTCTGTATTCAGTGTTCAGTATTCAGTTTTCAGTATTCTGTTTTCAGATTTCAGTATTCAGTTTTCAGTATTCAGTGTTCAGTATTCAGTGTTCAGTTTTCAATTTTCAGTTTTCAGTCTTCAGTTTTCAGTGTTCAGTTTTCAGTATTCAGTTTTCAGTTTTCAGTTTTCAAAATTCAGTGTTCAGTGTTCAGTATTCTGTTTTCAGTATTCAGTTTTCAGTTTTCAGTATTCAGTTTTCAGTATTCTGTGTTCAGTATTCAGTGTTCAGTGTTCAGTGTTCAGTATTCAGTGTTCAGTGTTCAGTATTCAGTATTCAGTGTTCAGTGTTCAGTATTCCGTGTTCACTGTTCAATTTTCTGTCTTCAGTGTTCAGTATTCAGTGTTTTGGGTTCAGTGATCAGTAGTCGGTGTTCCGTATTCAGTGTTCAGTGTTCAGTATTCAGTGTTCAGTGTTCAGCATTCAGTATTCAGTATTTTGTATTCAGTGTTCAGTATTCAGTGTTCAGTGTTCTGTATTCAGTTTTCTGTGTACAGTATTCAGTGTTCAGTATTCAGTGATCAATATTCATTGTTCAGTGTTCACTGTTCAGTTTTCAGTATTCAGTGTTCAGTTTTCAGTATTTGTATTCAGGGTTCAGTGTTCAGTATTCAGTATTCAGTGTTCAGTGTTCAGTTTTCAGTATTCAGTTTTCTGTCTTCAGTGTTCAGTGTTCAGTCTTCAGTAATCAGTGTCTAGTGTTCAGTGTTCAGTATCCAGTATTCAGTGTTCAGTGTTCAGTGTTCAGTGTTCAGTGTTCCGTGTTCAGTATTCAGTGTTCAGTATTCAGTTTTCAGTTTTCAGTTTTCTGCATTCAGTGTTCAGTATTCAGTTTTCAGTATTCTGTTTTCAGATTTCAGTATTCAGTTTTCAGTATTCAGTGTTCAGTATTCAGTGTTCAGTTTTCAATTTTCAGTTTTCAGTCTTCAGTTTTCAGTTTTCAGTATTCAGTTTTCAGTATTCAGTTTTCAGTTTTCAGTTTTCAGAATTCAGTGTTCAGTGTTCAGTATTCTGTTTTCAGTATTCAGTTTTCAGTTTTCAGTATTCAGTTTTCAGTATTCTGTGTTCAGTATTCAGTGTTCAGTGTTCAGTGTTCAGTATTCAGTGTTCAGTGTTCAGTATTCAGTATTCAGTGTTCAGTGTTCAGTATTCCGTGTTCACTGTTCAATTTTCTGTCTTCAGTGTTCAGTATTCAGTGTTTTGGGTTCAGTGATCAGTATTCGGTGTTCCGTATTCAGTGTTCAGTGTTCAGTATTCAGTGTTCAGTGTTCAGCATTCAGTATTCAGTATTCAGTATTTTGTATTCAGTGTTCAGTATTCAGTGTTCAGTGTTCTGTATTCAGTTTTCTGTGTACAGTATTCAGTGTTCAGTATTCAGTGTTCAGTCTTCAGTGTTCAGTATTCAGTGATCAATATTCATTGTTCAGTGTTCACTGTTCAGTTTTCAGTATTCAGTGTTCAGTTTTCAGTATTTGTATTCAGGGTTCAGTGTTCAGTATTCAGTATTCAGTGTTCAGTGTTCAGTTTTCAGTATTCAGTTTTCTGTCTTCAGTGTTCAGTGTTCAGTCTTCAGTAATCACTGTCTAGTGTTCAGTGTTCAGTATCCAGTATTCAGTGTTCAGTGTTCAGTGTTCAGTGTTCAGTGTTCCGTGTTCCGTGTTCAGTATTCAGTGTTCAGTGTTCAGTATTCAGTGTTCAGTATTCAGTATTCAGTGTTCAGTTTTCAATATTCAGTGTTCAGTCTTCAGTTTTCAGTATTCAGTGTTCAGTATTCAGTGTTCAGTGTTCAGTATTCAGTGTTCAGTATTCAGTATTCAGTATTCAGCATTCAGTATTCAGTATTCAGTGTTCAGTATTCAGTGATCAGTGTTCAGTATTCAGTGTTCAGTGTTCAGTTTTCAGTATTCAGTATTCAGCATTCAGTATTCAGCATTCAGTGTTCAGTGTACAGTCGTCAGTGTTCAGTATTCAGTTTTCAAAGTTTTTTATTCAGTGTTCAGTGTTCAGTATTCAGTGTTCAGTATTCAGTGTTCAGTGTTCAGTGTTCAGTGTTCAGTGTTCAGTGTTCAGTGTTCAGTGTTCAGTGTTCAGTATTGTGTTCAGTGTTCAGTGTTCAGTATTCAGTGTTCAGTATTCAGTGTTCAGTATTCAGTGTTCAGTGTTCAGTGTTCAGTGTTCAGTGTTCAGTGTTCAGTATTCAGTGTTCAGTGTTCAGTGTTCAGTATTCAGTGTTCAGTATTCAGTATTCAATGTTCAGTGTTCAGTGTTCAGTGTTCAGTATTCAGTGTTCAGTATTCAGTATTCAATGTTCAGTGTTCAGTTTTCAGTTTTCTGTATTCAGTGTTCAGTATTCAGTTTTCAGTATTCTGTTTTCAGATTTCAGTATTCAGTTTTCAGTATTCAGTGTTCAGTATTCAGTGTTCAGTTTTCAAATTTCAGTTTTCAGTCTTCAGTTTTCAGTTTTCAGTATTCAGTTTTCAGTATTCAGTTTTCAGTTTTCAGTTTTCAGAATTCAGTGTTCAGTGTTCAGTATTCTGTTTTCAGTATTCAGTTTTCAGTTTTCAGTATTCAGTTTTCAGTATTCTGTGTTCAGTATTCAGTGTTCAGTGTTCAGTGTTCAGTATTCAGTGTTCAGTGTTCAGTGTTCAGTATTCAGTGTTCAGTGTTCAGTATTCAGTATTCAGTGTTCAGTGTTCAGTATTCCGTGTTCACTGTTCAATTTTCTGTCTTCAGTGTTCAGTATTCAGTGTTTTGGGTTCAGTGATCAGTAGTCGGTGTTCCGTATTCAGTGTTCAGTGTTCAGTATTCAGTGTTCAGTGTTCAGCATTCAGTATTCAGTATTTTGTATTCAGTGTTCAGTATTCAGTGTTCAGTGTTCTGTATTCAGTTTTCTGTGTACAGTATTCAGTGTTCAGTATTCAGTGATCAATATTCATTGTTCAGTGTTCACTGTTCAGTTTTCAGTATTCAGTGTTCAGTTTTCAGTATTTGTATTCAGGGTTCAGTGTTCAGTATTCAGTATTCAGTGTTCAGTGGTTAGTTTTCAGTATTCAGTTTTCTGTCTTCAGTGTTCTGTATTCAGTGTCTAGTGTTCAGTGTTCAGTATCCAGTATTCAGTGTTCAGTGTTCAGTGTTCAGTGTTCAGTGTTCCGTGTTCAGTATTCAGTGTTCAGTGTTCAGTATTCAGTGTTCAGTATTCAGTTTTCAGTGTTCAGTTTTCAATATTCAGTGTTCAGTCTTCAGTTTTCAGTATTCAGTGTTCAGTATTCAGTGTTCAGTGTTCAGTATTCAGTGTTCAGTATTCAGTATTCAGCATTCAGTATTCAGTATTCAGTGTTCAGTATTCAGTGATCAGTGTTCAGTGTTCAGTATTCAGTATTCAGTCTTCAGTTTTCAGTATTCAGTGTTCAGTATTCAGTTTTCAGTATTCAGTATTCAGCATTCAGTATTCAGCATTCAGTGTTCAGTGTTCAGTCGTCAGTGTTCAGTATTCAGTATTCAAAGTTTTTTATTCAGTGTTCAGTATTCAGTGCTCAGTATTCAGTTTTCAGTATTCAGTGTTCAGTATTCAGTGTTCAGTATTCAGTGTTCAGTATTCAGTGTTCAGTGTTCAGTGTTCAGTGTTCAGTGTTCAGTTTTCAGTTTTCAGTTTTCATTATTCAGTATTCAGTGTTCAGTTTTCAGTTTTCAGTTTTCAGTATTCAGTTTTCAGTTATCTGTTCAGTGTTCAGTGTTCAGTGTTCAGTGTTCAGCGTTCAGTATTCAGTGTTCAGTATTCAGTTTTCAGTGTTCAGTTTTCAGTGTTCAGTTTTCAGTATTCAGTGTTCAGTGTTCAGTTTTTCAGTGTTCAGCGTTCAGTGTTCAGTGTTCACTGTTCAGTGTTCAGTATTCAGTTCTCAGTGTTCAGTTTTCAGTGTTCAGTTTTCAGTACTCAGTTTTCAGTGTTCAGTATTCAGTATTCAGTGTTCAGTGTTCAGTGTTCAGTGTTCAGTGTTCAGTTTTCAGTTTTCAGTTTTCATTATTCAGTATTCAGTGTTCAGTTTTCAGTTTTCAGTTTTCAGTATTCAGTTTTCAGTTATCTGTTCAGTGTTCAGTGTTCAGTGTTCAGCGTTCAGTATTCAGTGTTCAGTATTCAGTGTTCAGTATTCAGTGTTCAGTGTTCAGTGTTCAGTGTTCAGTGTTCAGTGTTCAGTGTTCAGTGTTCAGTGTTCAGTATTCAGTGTTCAGTGTTCAGTGTTCAGTATTCAGTGTTCAGTATTCAGTATTCAATGTTCAGTGTTCAGTGTTCAGTGTTCAGTATTCAGTGTTCAGTATTCAGTATTCAATGTTCAGTGTTCAGTTTTCAGTTTTCTGTATTCAGTGTTCAGTATTCAGTTTTCAGTATTCTGTTTTCAGATTTCAGTATTCAGTTTTCAGTATTCAGTGTTCAGTATTCAGTGTTCAGTTTTCAAATTTCAGTTTTCAGTCTTCAGTTTTCAGTTTTCAGTATTCAGTTTTCAGTATTCAGTTTTCAGTTTTCAGTTTTCAGAATTCAGTGTTCAGTGTTCAGTATTCTGTTTTCAGTATTCAGTTTTCAGTTTTCAGTATTCAGTTTTCAGTATTCTGTGATCAGTATTCAGTGTTCAGTGTTCAGTGTTCAGTATTCAGTGTTCAGTCCTCAGTGTTCAGTATTCAGTGTTCAGTGTTCAGTATTCAGTATTCAGTGTTCAGTGTTCAGTATTCCGTGTTCACTGTTCAATTTTCTGTCTTCAGTGTTCAGTATTCAGTGTTTTGGGTTCAGTGATCAGTAGTCGGTGTTCCGTATTCAGTGTTCAGTGTTCAGTATTCAGTGTTCAGTGTTCAGCATTCAGTATTCAGTATTTTGTATTCAGTGTTCAGTATTCAGTGTTCAGTGTTCTGTATTCAGTTTTCTGTGTACAGTATTCAGTGTTCAGTATTCAGTGATCAATATTCATTGTTCAGTGTTCACTGTTCAGTTTTCAGTATTCAGTGTTCAGTTTTCAGTATTTGTATTCAGGGTTCAGTGTTCAGTATTCAGTATTCAGTGTTCAGTGGTTAGTTTTCAGTATTCAGTTTTCTGTCTTCAGTGTTCTGTATTCAGTGTCTAGTGTTCAGTGTTCAGTATCCAGTATTCAGTGTTCAGTGTTCAGTGTTCAGTGTTCAGTGTTCCGTGTTCAGTATTCAGTGTTCAGTGTTCAGTATTCAGTGTTCAGTATTCAGTTTTCAGTGTTCAGTTTTCAATATTCAGTGTTCAGTCTTCAGTTTTCAGTATTCAGTGTTCAGTATTCAGTGTTCAGTGTTCAGTATTCAGTGTTCAGTATTCAGTATTCAGCATTCAGTATTCAGTATTCAGTGTTCAGTATTCAGTGATCAGTGTTCAGTATTCAGTATTCAGTATTCAGTCTTCAGTTTTCAGTATTCAGTGTTCAGTATTCAGTTTTCAGTATTCAGTATTCAGCATTCAGTATTCAGCATTCAGTGTTCAGTGTTCAGTCGTCAGTGTTCAGTATTCAGTATTCAAAGTTTTTTATTCAGTGTTCAGTATTCAGTGCTCAGTATTCAGTTTTCAGTATTCAGTGTTCAGTATTCAGTGTTCAGTATTCAGTGTTCAGTATTCAGTGTTCAGTGTTCAGTGTTCAGTGTTCAGTGTTCAGTTTTCAGTTTTCAGTTTTCATTATTCAGTATTCAGTGTTCAGTTTTCAGTTTTCAGTTTTCAGTATTCAGTTTTCAGTTATCTGTTCAGTGTTCAGTGTTCAGTGTTCAGTGTTCAGCGTTCAGTATTCAGTGTTCAGTATTCAGTTTTCAGTGTTCAGTTTTCAGTGTTCAGTTTTCAGTATTCAGTGTTCAGTGTTCAGTTTTTCAGTGTTCAGCGTTCAGTGTTCAGTGTTCACTGTTCAGTGTTCAGTATTCAGTTCTCAGTGTTCAGTTTTCAGTGTTCAGTTTTCAGTACTCAGTTTTCAGTGTTCAGTATTCAGTATTCAGTGTTCAGTGTTCAGTGTTCAGTTTTCAGTTTTCAGTTTTCATTATTCAGTATTCAGTGTTCAGTTTTCAGTTTTCAGTTTTCAGTATTCAGTTTTCAGTTATCTGTTCAGTGTTCAGTGTTCAGTGTTCAGTGTTCAGCGTTCAGTATTCAGTGTTCAGTATTCAGTTTTCAGTGTTCAGTTTTCAGTGTTCAGTTTTCAGTATTCAGTGTTCAGTGTTCAGTTTTTCAATGTTCAGCGTTCAGTGTTCAGTGTTCACTGTTCAGTGTTCAGTATTCAGTTCTCAGTGTTCAGTTTTCAGTGTTCAGTTTTCAGTACTCAGTATTCAGTGTTCAGTATTCAGTATTCAGTGTTCAGTATTCAGTGTTCATTATTCAGTGTTCAGTTTTCACTGTTTAGTTTTCAGTGTTCAGTGTTCAGTATTCAGTGTTCAGTGTTCAGTGTTCAGTATTCAGTGATCAGTGTTCAGTGTTCAGTGATCTCTATTCAGTGTTCAGTATTCAGTGTTCAGTATTCAGTATTCAGTGATCAGTATTCAGTATTCAGTGTTCAGTATTCAGTGATCAGTATTCAGTGTTCAGTATTCAGTGTTCAGTGTTCAATGTTGTGCATTTAGAGTTCAGTATTCAGTGTTCAGTGTTCCGTGTTCTGTATTCAGTATTCAGTGTTCAGTCTTCAGTTTTCAGTGTTCAATGTTCAATGTTCAATGTTCAGTATTCAGTGTTCAGTGTTCAGTGTTCAGTAATCAATTTTCAGTGTTCAGTATTCAGTATTCAGTATTCAGCATTCAGTGTTCAGTGTTCAGTGTTCAGTCGTCTGTGTTCAGTATTCAGTATTCAAAGTTTTTTATTCAGTGTTCAGTATGCAGTGCTCAGTATTCAGTTTTCAGTTTTCAGTTTTCATTATTCAGTGTTCAGTGTTCAGTATTCACTGTTCAGTGTTCAGTATTCAGTGTTTAGTTTTCAGTATTCTGTATTCAGTGTTCAGTGTTCAGTGTTCACTGTTCAGTATTCAGTATTCAGTGTTTAGTTTTCAGTATTCAGTATTCAGTGTTCAGTGTTCAGTGTTCAGTGTTCAGTATTCAGTGTTTAGTTTTCAGTATTCAGTATTCAGTGTTCAGTGTTCACTGTTCACTGTTCAGTGTTCAGTGTTGAGTATTCAGTATTCAGTATTCAGTTTTCAGTGTTCAGTGTTCACTGATCAGTGTTCAGTATTCACTGTTCAGTGTTCAGTATTCAGTGTTCAGTATTCAGTGTTCAGTGTTCAGTGTCCACTGTTCAGTGTTCAGTATTCAGTGTTTAGTTTTCAGTATTCTGTATTCAGTGTTCAGTGTTCACTGTTCAGTGTTAAGTATTCTGTGTTCAGTGTTCAATGTTCAATATTCATTATTCAGTGTTCAGTGTTCAGTATTCAATGTTCAGTGTTCAGTGTTCAGTATTCACTATTCAGCATTCAGTGTTCAGTGTTCAGTCGTCAGTGTTCAGTATTCAGTATTCAAAGTTTTTTATTCAGTGTTCAGTATTCAGTATTCAGTATTCAGTGTTCATTGGTCAGTATTCAGTATTCAATGTTCACTGTTCATTTTTCAGTATTCAGTATTCTGTGTTCAGTATTCAGTGTTCAGTGTTCAGTGTTCAATGTTGTGCATTTAGAGTTCAGTATTCAGTGCTCAGTGTTCCGTGTTCTGTATTCAGTGTTCAGTCTTCAGTTTTCAGTGTTCAATGTTCAATGTTCAATGTTCAGTATTCAGTGTTCAGTGTTCAGTGTTCAGTAATCAATTTTCAGTGTTCAGTGTTCAGTATTCAGTATTCAGCATTCAGTGTTCAGTGTTCAGTGTTCAGTGTTCAGTCGTCTGTGTTCAGTATTCAGTATTCAAAGTTTTTTATTCAGTGTTCAGTATGCAGTGCTCAGTATTCAGTTTTCAGTTTTCAGTTTTCATTATTCAGTGTTCAGTGTTCAGTATTCACTGTTCAGTGTTCAGTATTCAGTGTTTAGTTTTCAGTATTCTGTATTCAGTGTTCAGTGTTCAGTGTTCACTGTTCAGTATTCAGTATTCAGTGTTTAGTTTTCAGTATTCAGTATTCAGTGTTCAGTATTCAGTGTTCAGTGTTCAGTGTTCAGTATTCAGTGTTTAGTTTTCAGTATTCAGTATTCAGTGTTCAGTGTTCACTGTTCACTGTTCAGTGTTCAGTGTTGAGTATTCAGTATTCAGTATTCAGTTTTCAGTGTTCAGTGTTCACTGATCAGTGTTCAGTATTCACTGTTCAGTGTTCAGTATTCAGTGTTCAGTATTCAGTGTTCAGTATTCAGTGTTCAGTGTTCAGTGTTCAGTGTTCATTATTCAGTGTTTAGTTTTCAGTATTCTGTATTCAGTGTTCAGTGTTCACTGTTCAGTGTTCAGTATTCAGTGTTTAGTTTTCATTATTCAGTATTCAGTGTTCAGTGTTCACTGTTCACTGTTCAGTGTTCAGTGGTGAGTAGTCAGTATTCAGTATTCAGTTTTCAGTGTTCAGTTTTCAGTATTCTGTGTTCAGTATTCAGTGTTCAGTGTTCAGTGTTCAGTATTCAGTGTTCAGTGTTCAGTATTCAGTATTCAGTGTTCAGTGTTCAGTATTCCGTGTTCACTGTTCAATTTTCTGTCTTCAGTGTTCAGTATTCAGTGTTTTGGGTTCAGTGATCAGTATTCGGTGTTCCGTATTCAGTGTTCAGTGTTCAGTATTCAGTGTTCAGTGTTCAGCATTCAGTATTCAGTATTTTGTATTCAGTGTTCAGTATTCAGTGTTCAGTGTTCTGTATTCAGTTTTCTGTGTACAGTATTCAGTGTTCAGTATTCAGTGTTCAGTCTTCAGTGTTCAGTATTCAGTGATCAATATTCATTGTTCAGTGTTCACTGTTCAGTTTTCAGTATTCAGTGTTCAGTTTTCAGTATTTGTATTCAGGGTTCAGTGTTCAGTATTCAGTATTCAGTGTTCAGTGTTCAGTTTTCAGTATTCAGTTTTCTGTCTTCAGTGTTCAGTGTTCAGTCTTCAGTAATCACTGTCTAGTGTTCAGTGTTCAGTATCCAGTATTCAGTGTTCAGTGTTCAGTGTTCAGTGTTCCGTGTTCCGTGTTCAGTATTCAGTGTTCAGTGTTCAGTATTCAGTGTTCAGTATTCAGTATTCAGTGTTCAGTTTTCAATATTCAGTGTTCAGTCTTCAGTTTTCAGTATTCAGTGTTCAGTATTCAGTGTTCAGTGTTCAGTATTCAGTGTTCAGTATTCAGTATTCAGTATTCAGCATTCAGTATTCAGTATTCAGTGTTCAGTATTCAGTGATCAGTGTTCAGTATTCAGTGTTCAGTGTTCAGTTTTCAGTATTCAGTATTCAGCATTCAGTATTCAGCATTCAGTGTTCAGTGTACAGTCGTCAGTGTTCAGTATTCAGTTTTCAAAGTTTTTTATTCAGTGTTCAGTGTTCAGTATTCAGTGTTCAGTATTCAGTGTTCAGTGTTCAGTGTTCTGTGTTCAGTGTTCAGTGTTCAGTGTTCAGTGTTCAGTGTTCAGTATTCAGTGTTCAGTGTTCAGTGTTCAGTATTCAGTGTTCAGTATTCAGTATTCAATGTTCAGTGTTCAGTTTTCAGTGTTCAGTATTCAGTGTTCAGTATTCAGTATTCAATGTTCAGTGTTCAGTTTTCAGTTTTCTGTATTCAGTGTTCAGTATTCAGTTTTCAGTATTCTGTTTTCAGATTTCAGTATTCAGTTTTCAGTATTCAGTGTTCAGTATTCAGTGTTCAGTTTTCAATTTTCAGTTTTCAGTCTTCAGTTTTCAGTTTTCAGTATTCAGTTTTCAGTATTCAGTTTTCAGTTTTCAGTTTTCAGAATTCAGTGTTCAGTGTTCAGTATTCTGTTTTCAGTATTCAGTTTTCAGTTTTCAGTATTCAGTTTTCAGTATTCTGTGTTCAGTATTCAGTGTTCAGTGTTCAGTGTTCAGTATTCAGTGTTCAGTGTTCAGTGTTCAGTATTCAGTGTTCAGTGTTCAGTATTCAGTATTCAGTGTTCAGTGTTCAGTATTCCGTGTTCACTGTTCAATTTTCTGTCTTCAGTGTTCAGTATTCAGTGTTTTGGGTTCAGTGATCAGTAGTCGGTGTTCCGTATTCAGTGTTCAGTGTTCAGTATTCAGTGTTCAGTGTTCAGCATTCAGTATTCAGTATTTTGTATTCAGTGTTCAGTATTCAGTGTTCAGTGTTCTGTATTCAGTTTTCTGTGTACAGTATTCAGTGTTCAGTATTCAGTGATCAATATTCATTCTTCAGTGTTCACTGTTCAGTTTTCAGTATTCAGTGTTCAGTTTTCAGTATTTGTATTCAGGGTTCAGTGTTCAGTATTCAGTATTCAGTGTTCAGTGTTCAGTTTTCAGTGTTCAGTTTTCTGTCTTCAGTGTTCAGTGTTCAGTGTTCAGTATTCAGTGTCTAGTGTTCAGTGTTCAGTATCCAGTATTCAGTGTTCAGTGTTCAGTGTTCAGTGTTCAGTGTTCCGTGTTCAGTATTCAGTGTTCAGTGTTCAGTATTCAGTGTTCAGTATTCAGTTTTCAGTGTTCAGTTTTCAATATTCAGTGTTCAGTCTTCAGTTTTCAGTATTCAGTGTTCAGTATTCAGTGTTCAGTGTTCAGTATTCAGTGTTCAGTATTCAGTATTCAGCATTCAGTATTCAGTATTCAGTGTTCAGTATTCAGTGATCAGTGTTCAGTATTCAGTATTCAGTATTCAGTCTTCAGTTTTCAGTGTTCAGTGTTCAGTATTCAGTTTTCAGTATTCAGTATTCAGCATTCAGTATTCAGCATTCAGTGTTCAGTGTTCAGTCGTCAGTGTTCAGTATTCAGTATTCAAAGTTTTTTATTCAGTGTTCAGTATTCAGTGCTCAGTATTCAGTTTTCAGTATTCAGTGTTCAGTATTCAGTGTTCAGTGTTCAGTGTTCAGTATTCAGTGTTCAGTGTTCAGTGTTCAGTGTTCAGTGTTCAGTTTTCAGTTTTCAGTTTTCATTATTCAGTATTCAGTGTTCAGTTTTCAGTTTTCAGTTTTCAGTATTCAGTTTTCAGTTATCTGTTCAGTGTTCAGTGTTCAGTGTTCAGCGTTCAGTATTCAGTGTTCAGTGTTCAGTATTCAGTTTTCAGTGTTCAGTTTTCAGTGTTCAGTTTTCAGTATTCAGTGTTCAGTGTTCAGTTTTTCAGTGTTCAGCGTTCAGTGTTCAGTGTTCACTGTTCAGTGTTCAGTATTCAGTTCTCAGTGTTCAGTTTTCAGTGTTCAGTTTTCAGTACTCAGTATTCAGTGTTCAGTATTCAGTATTCAGTGTTCAGTATTCAGTGTTCATTATTCAGTGTTCAGTTTTCAGTGTTTAGTTTTCAGTGTTCAGTGTTCAGTATTCAGTGTTCAGTGTTCAGTGTTCAGTATTCAGTGATCAGTGTTCAGTATTCAGTGATCTCTATTCAGTGTTCAGTATTCAGTGTTCAGTATTCAGTGATCAGTATTCAGTATTCAGTGTTCAGTATTCAGTGATCAGTATTCAGTGTTCAGTATTCAGTGTTCAGTGTTCAGTGTTCAATGTTGTGCATTTAGAGTTCAGTATTCAGTGCTCAGTGTTCCGTGTTCTGTATTCAGTATTCAGTGTTCAGTCTTCAGTTTTCAGTGTTCAATGTTCAATGTTCAATGTTCAGTATTCAGTATTCAGTATTCAGCATTCACTGTTCAGTGTTCAGTGTTCAGTCGTCTGTGTTCAGTATTCAGTATTCAAAGTTTTTTATTCAGTGTTCAGTATGTAGTGCTCAGTATTCAGTTTTCAGTTTTCAGTTTTCATTATTCAGTGTTCAGTGTTCAGTATTCACTGTTCAGTGTTCAGTATTCAGTGTTTAGTTTTCAGTATTCTGTATTCAGTGTTCAGTGTTCAGTGTTCACTGTTCAGTATTCAGTATTCAGTGTTTAGTTTTCAGTATTCAGTATTCAGTGTTCAGTGTTCAGTGTTCAGTGTTCAGTATTCAGTGTTTAGTTTTCAGTATTCAGTATTCAGTGTTCAGTGTTCACTGTTCACTGTTCAGTGTTCAGTGTTGAGTATTCAGTATTCAGTATTCAGTTTTCAGTGTTCACTGTTCACTGATCAGTGTTCAGTATTCACTGTTCAGTATTCAGTATTCAGTGTTCAGTATTCAGTGTTCAGTGTTCAGTGTCCACTGTTCAGTGTTCAGTATTCAGTGTTTAGTTTTCAGTATTCTGTATTCAGTGTTCAGTGTTCACTGTTCAGTGTTCAGTATTCAGTGTTCAGTGTTCAATGTTCAATATTCATTATTCAGTGTTCAGTGTTCAGTATTCAATGTTCAGTGTTCAGTGTTCAGTATTCACTATTCAGCATTCAGTGTTCAGTGTTCAGTCGTCAGTGTTCAGTATTCAGTATTCAAAGTTTTTTATTCAGTGTTCAGTATTCAGTATTCAGTGTTCAGTATTCAGTGTTCAGTGTACAGTGTTCAATGTTGTGCATTTAGAGTTCAGTATTCAGTGCTCAGTGTTCCATGTTCTGTATTCAGTGTTCAGTCTTCAGTTTTCAGTGTTCAATGTTCAATGTTCAATGTTCAGTATTCAGTGTTCAGTGTTCAGTGTTCAGTAATCAATTTTCAGTGTTCAGTGTTCAGTATTCAGTATTCAGCGTTCAGTGTTCAGTGTTCAGTGTTCAGTGTTCAGTCGTCTGTGTTCAGTATTCAGTATTCAAAGTTTTTTATTCAGTGTTCAGTATGCAGTGCTCAGTATTCAG
The DNA here is from genome assembly GCF_037043375.1 of Chiloscyllium plagiosum. Classification (NCBI taxonomy): domain Eukaryota; kingdom Metazoa; phylum Chordata; class Chondrichthyes; order Orectolobiformes; family Hemiscylliidae; genus Chiloscyllium; species Chiloscyllium plagiosum. The sequence goes on from NW_028270178.1 coordinate 9,652,990, forward strand.
TTTTCAGTTTTCAGTTTTCATTATTCAGTGTTCAGTGTTCAGTATTCACTGTTCAGTGTTCAGTATTCAGTGTTTAGTTTTCAGTATTCTGTATTCAGTGTTCAGTGTTCAGTATTCAGTGTTCAGTGTTCAGTGTTCAGTATTCAGTGTTTAGTTTTCAGTATTCAGTATTCAGTGTTCAGTATTCAGTGTTTAGTTTTCAGTATTCAGTATTCAGTGTTCAGTATTCAGTGTTCAGTGTTCACTGTTCAGTATTCAGTATTCAGTGTTTAGTTTTCAGTATTCAGTATTCAGTGTTCAGTATTCAGTGTTCAGTGTTCAGTGTTCAGTGTTCAGTATTCAGTGTTTAGTTTTCAGTATTCAGTATTCAGTGTTCAGTGTTCACTGTTCACTGTTCAGTGTTCAGTGTTGAGTATTCAGTATTCAGTATTCAGTTTTCAGTGTTCAGTGTTCACTGATCAGTGTTCAGTATTCACTGTTCAGTGTTCAGTATTCAGTGTTCAGTATTCAGTGTTCAGTATTCAGTGTTCAGTGTTCAGTGTTCAGTGTTCATTATTCAGTGTTTAGTTTTCAGTATTCTGTATTCAGTGTTCAGTGTTCACTGTTCAGTGTTCAGTATTCAGTGTTTAGTTTTCATTATTCAGTATTCAGTGTTCAGTGTTCACTGTTCACTGTTCAGTGTTCAGTGGTGAGTAGTCAGTATTCAGTATTCAGTTTTCAGTGTTCAGTGTTCACTGCTCAGTGTTCAGTATTCACTGTTCAGTGTTCAGTTTTCAGTATTCAGTATTCAGTGTTCAGTTTTAAGTTTTCCGTATTCAGTGTTCAGTGTTCAGTATTCACTGTTCAGTGTTCAGTATTCAGTGTTCAGTGTTCAGTGTTCAGTGTTCACTGATCAGTGTTCAGTATTCACTGTTCAGTGTTCAGTATTCAGTATTCAGTATTCAGTTTTCAGTATTCAGTATTCAGCATTCAGTATTCAGCATTCAGTGTTCAGTGTTCAGTCGTCAGTGTTCAGTATTCAGTATTCAAAGTTTTTTATTCAGTGTTCAGTATTCAGTGCTCAGTATTCAGTTTTCAGTATTCAGTGTTCAGTATTCAGTGTTCAGTATTCAGTGTTCAGTGTTCAGTGTTCAGTTTTCAGTTTTCAGTTTTCATTATTCAGTATTCAGTGTTCAGTTTTCAGTTTTCAGTATTCAGTTTTCAGTTATCTGTTCAGTGTTCAGTGTTCAGTGTTCAGCGTTCAGTATTCAGTGTTCAGTGTTCAGTATTCAGTTTTCAGTGTTCAGTTTTCAGTGTTCAGTTTTCAGTATTCAGTGTTCAGTGTTCAGTTTTTCAGTGTTCAGCGTTCAGTGTTCAGTATTCAGTTCTCAGTGTTCAGTTTTCAGTGATCAGTTTTCAGTACTCAGTATTCAGTGTTCAGTGTTCAGTATTCAGTGTTCAGTATTCAGTGTTCATTATTCAGTGTTCAGTTTTCAGTGTTTAGTTTTCAGTGTTCAGTGTTCAGTATTCAGTGTTCAGTGTTCAGTGTTCAGTATTCAGTGATCAGTGTTCAGTATTCAGTGATCTCTATTCAGTGTTCAGTATTCAGTGTTCAGTATTCAGTATTCAGTGATCAGTATTCAGTATTCAGTGTTCAGTATTCAGTGATCAGTATTCAGTGTTCAGTATTCAGTGTTCAGTGTTCAGTGTTCAATGTTGTGCATTTAGAGTTCAGTATTCAGTGCTCAGTGTTCCGTGTTCTGTATTCAGTATTCAGTGTTCAGTCTTCAGTTTTCAGTGTTCAATGTTCAATGTTCAGTATTCAGTGTTCAGTGTTCAGTGTTCAGTAATCAATTTTCAGTGTTCAGTGTTCAGTATTCAGTATTCAGCATTCAGTGTTCAGTGTTCAGTCGTCTGTGTTCAGTATTCAGTATTCAAAGTTTTTTATTCAGTGTTCAGTATGCAGTGCTCAGTATTCAGTTTTCAGTTTTCAGTTTTCATTATTCAGTGTTCAGTGTTCAGTATTCACTGTTCAGTGTTCAGTATTCAGTGTTTAGTTTTCAGTATTCTGTATTCAGTATTCAGTGTTCAGTGTTCAGTGTTCACTGTTCAGTATTCAGTATTCAGTGTTTAGTTTTCAGTATTCAGTGTTCAGTGTTCAGTATTCAGTGTTCAGTGTTCAATGTTCAATATTCATTATTCAGTGTTCAGTGTTCAGTATTCAATGTTCAGTGTTCAGTGTTCAGTATTCACTATTCAGCATTCAGTGTTCAGTGTTCAGTCGTCAGTGTTCAGTATTCAGTATTCAAAGTTTTTTATTCAGTGTTCAGTATTCAGTATTCAGTGTTCAGTATTCAGTGTTCAGTGTACAGTGTTCAATGTTGTGCATTTAGAGTTCAGTATTCAGTGCTCAGTGTTCCGTGTTCTGTATTCAGTGTTCAGTCTTCAGTTTTCAGTGTTCAATGTTCAATGTTCAATGTTCAGTATTCAGTGTTCAGTGTTCAGTGTTCAGTAATCAATTTTCAGTGTTCAGTGTTCAGTATTCAGTATTCAGCGTTCAGTGTTCAGTGTTCAGTGTTCAGTGTTCAGTCGTCTGTGTTCAGTATTCAGTATTCAAAGTTTTTTATTCAGTGTTCAGTATGCAGTGCTCAGTATTCAGTTTTCAGTTTTCAGTTTTCATTATTCAGTGTTCAGTGTTCAGTATTCACTGTTCAGTGTTCAGTATTCAGTGTTTAGTTTTCAGTATTCTGTATTCAGTGTTCAGTGTTCAGTGTTCACTGTTCAGTATTCAGTATTCAGTGTTTAGTTTTCAGTATTCAGTATTCAGTGTTCAGTATTCAGTGTTCAGTGTTCAGTGTTCAGTGTTCAGTATTCAGTGTTTAGTTTTCAGTATTCAGTATTCAGTGTTCAGTGTTCACTGTTCACTGTTCAGTGTTCAGTGTTGAGTATTCAGTATTCAGTATTCAGTTTTCAGTGTTCAGTGTTCACTGATCAGTGTTCAGTATTCACTGTTCAGTGTTCAGTATTCAGTGTTCAGTATTCAGTGTTCAGTATTCAGTGTTCAGTGTTCAGTGTTCAGTGTTCATTATTCAGTGTTTAGTTTTCAGTATTCTGTATTCAGTGTTCAGTGTTCACTGTTCAGTGTTCAGTATTCAGTGTTTAGTTTTCATTATTCAGTATTCAGTGTTCAGTGTTCACTGTTCACTGTTCAGTGTTCAGTGGTGAGTAGTCAGTATTCAGTATTCAGTTTTCAGTGTTCAGTGTTCACTGCTCAGTGTTCAGTATTCACTGTTCAGTGTTCAGTATTCTGTATTCAGTATTCAGTTTTCAGTTTTAAGTTTTCCGTATTCAGTGTTCAGTGTTCAGTATTCACTGTTCAGTGTTCAGTATTCAGTGTTCAGTGTTCAGTGTTCAGTGTTCACTGATCAGTGTTCAGTATTCACTGTTCAGTGTTCAGTATTCAGTATTCAGTATTCAGTTTTCAGTATTCAGTATTCAGCATTCAGTATTCAGCATTCAGTGTTCAGTGTTCAGTCGTCAGTGTTCAGTATTCAGTATTCAAAGTTTTTTATTCAGTGTTCAGTATTCAGTGTTCAGTATTCAGTGTTCAGTGTTCAGTGTTCAGTTTTCAGTTTTCAGTTTTCATTATTCAGTATTCAGTGTTCAGTTTTCAGTTTTCAGTATTCAGTTTTCAGTTATCTGTTCAGTGTTCAGTGTTCAGTGTTCAGCGTTCAGTATTCAGTGTTCAGTGTTCAGTATTCAGTTTTCAGTGTTCAGTTTTCAGTGTTCAGTTTTCAGTATTCAGTGTTCAGTGTTCAGTTTTTCAGTGTTCAGCGTTCAGTGTTCAGTATTCAGTTCTCAGTGTTCAGTTTTCAGTGATCAGTTTTCAGTACTCAGTATTCAGTGTTCAGTGTTCAGTATTCAGTGTTCAGTATTCAGTGTTCATTATTCAGTGTTCAGTTTTCAGTGTTTAGTTTTCAGTGTTCAGTGTTCAGTATTCAGTGTTCAGTGTTCAGTGTTCAGTATTCAGTGATCAGTGTTCAGTATTCAGTGATCTCTATTCAGTGTTCAGTATTCAGTGTTCAGTATTCAGTATTCAGTGATCAGTATTCAGTATTCAGTGTTCAGTATTCAGTGATCAGTATTCAGTGTTCAGTATTCAGTGTTCAGTGTTCAGTGTTCAATGTTGTGCATTTAGAGTTCAGTATTCAGTGCTCAGTGTTCCGTGTTCTGTATTCAGTATTCAGTGTTCAGTCTTCAGTTTTCAGTGTTCAATGTTCAATGTTCAGTATTCAGTGTTCAGTGTTCAGTGTTCAGTAATCAATTTTCAGTGTTCAGTGTTCAGTATTCAGTATTCAGCATTCAGTGTTCAGTGTTCAGTCGTCTGTGTTCAGTATTCAGTATTCAAAGTTTTTTATTCAGTGTTCAGTATGCAGTGCTCAGTATTCAGTTTTCAGTTTTCAGTTTTCATTATTCAGTGTTCAGTGTTCAGTATTCACTGTTCAGTGTTCAGTATTCAGTGTTTAGTTTTCAGTATTCTGTATTCAGTATTCAGTGTTCAGTGTTCAGTGTTCACTGTTCAGTATTCAGTATTCAGTGTTTAGTTTTCAGTATTCAGTGTTCAGTGTTCAGTATTCAGTGTTCAGTGTTCAATGTTCAATATTCATTATTCAGTGTTCAGTGTTCAGTATTCAATGTTCAGTGTTCAGTGTTCAGTATTCACTATTCAGCATTCAGTGTTCAGTGTTCAGTCGTCAGTGTTCAGTATTCAGTATTCAAAGTTTTTTATTCAGTGTTCAGTATTCAGTATTCAGTGTTCAGTATTCAGTGTTCAGTGTACAGTGTTCAATGTTGTGCATTTAGAGTTCAGTATTCAGTGCTCAGTGTTCCGTGTTCTGTATTCAGTGTTCAGTCTTCAGTTTTCAGTGTTCAATGTTCAATGTTCAATGTTCAGTATTCAGTGTTCAGTGTTCAGTGTTCAGTAATCAATTTTCAGTGTTCAGTGTTCAGTATTCAGTATTCAGCGTTCAGTGTTCAGTGTTCAGTGTTCAGTGTTCAGTCGTCTGTGTTCAGTATTCAGTATTCAAAGTTTTTTATTCAGTGTTCAGTATGCAGTGCTCAGTATTCAGTTTTCAGTTTTCAGTTTTCATTATTCAGTGTTCAGTGTTCAGTATTCACTGTTCAGTGTTCAGTATTCAGTGTTTAGTTTTCAGTATTCTGTATTCAGTGTTCAGTGTTCAGTGTTCACTGTTCAGTATTCAGTATTCAGTGTTTAGTTTTCAGTATTCAGTATTCAGTGTTCAGTATTCAGTGTTCAGTGTTCAGTGTTCAGTGTTCAGTATTCAGTGTTTAGTTTTCAGTATTCAGTATTCAGTGTTCAGTGTTCACTGTTCACTGTTCAGTGTTCAGTGTTGAGTATTCAGTATTCAGTATTCAGTTTTCAGTGTTCAGTGTTCACTGATCAGTGTTCAGTATTCACTGTTCAGTGTTCAGTATTCAGTGTTCAGTATTCAGTGTTCAGTATTCAGTGTTCAGTGTTCAGTGTTCAGTGTTCATTATTCAGTGTTTAGTTTTCAGTATTCTGTATTCAGTGTTCAGTGTTCACTGTTCAGTGTTCAGTATTCAGTGTTTAGTTTTCATTATTCAGTATTCAGTGTTCAGTGTTCACTGTTCACTGTTCAGTGTTCAGTGGTGAGTAGTCAGTATTCAGTATTCAGTTTTCAGTGTTCAGTGTTCACTGCTCAGTGTTCAGTATTCACTGTTCAGTGTTCAGTATTCTGTATTCAGTATTCAGTTTTCAGTTTTAAGTTTTCCGTATTCAGTGTTCAGTGTTCAGTATTCACTGTTCAGTGTTCAGTATTCAGTGTTCAGTGTTCAGTGTTCAGTGTTCACTGATCAGTGTTCAGTATTCACTGTTCAGTGTTCAGTATTCAGTATTCAGTATTCAGTTTTCAGTATTCAGTATTCAGCATTCAGTATTCAGCATTCAGTGTTCAGTGTTCAGTCGTCAGTGTTCAGTATTCAGTATTCAAAGTTTTTTATTCAGTGTTCAGTATTCAGTGTTCAGTATTCAGTGTTCAGTGTTCAGTGTTCAGTTTTCAGTTTTCAGTTTTCATTATTCAGTATTCAGTGTTCAGTTTTCAGTTTTCAGTATTCAGTTTTCAGTTATCTGTTCAGTGTTCAGTGTTCAGTGTTCAGCGTTCAGTATTCAGTGTTCAGTGTTCAGTATTCAGTTTTCAGTGTTCAGTTTTCAGTGTTCAGTTTTCAGTATTCAGTGTTCAGTGTTCAGTTTTTCAGTGTTCAGCGTTCAGTGTTCAGTATTCAGTTCTCAGTGTTCAGTTTTCAGTGATCAGTTTTCAGTACTCAGTATTCAGTGTTCAGTGTTCAGTATTCAGTGTTCAGTATTCAGTGTTCATTATTCAGTGTTCAGTTTTCAGTGTTTAGTTTTCAGTGTTCAGTGTTCAGTATTCAGTGTTCAGTGTTCAGTGTTCAGTATTCAGTGATCAGTGTTCAGTATTCAGTGATCTCTATTCAGTGTTCAGTATTCAGTGTTCAGTATTCAGTATTCAGTGATCAGTATTCAGTATTCAGTGTTCAGTATTCAGTGATCAGTATTCAGTGTTCAGTATTCAGTGTTCAGTGTTCAGTGTTCAATGTTGTGCATTTAGAGTTCAGTATTCAGTGCTCAGTGTTCCGTGTTCTGTATTCAGTATTCAGTGTTCAGTCTTCAGTTTTCAGTGTTCAATGTTCAATGTTCAATGTTCAGTATTCAGTGTTCAGTGTTCAGTGTTCAGTAATCAATTTTCAGTGTTCAGTGTTCAGTATTCAGTATTCAGCATTCAGTGTTCAGTGTTCAGTCGTCTGTGTTCAGTATTCAGTATTCAAAGTTTTTTATTCAGTGTTCAGTATGCAGTGCTCAGTATTCAGTTTTCAGTTTTCAGTTTTCATTATTCAGTGTTCAGTGTTCAGTATTCACTGTTCAGTGTTCAGTATTCAGTGTTTAGTTTTCAGTATTCAGTATTCAGTATTCAGTGTTCAGTGTTCAGTGTTCACTGTTCAGTATTCAGTATTCAGTGTTTAGTTTTCAGTATTCAGTGTTCAGTGTTCAGTATTCAGTGTTCAGTGTTCAGTGTTCACTGTTCAGTATTCAGTATTCAGTGTTTAGTTTTCAGTATTCAGTATTCAGTGTTCAGTATTCAGTGTTCAGTGTTCAGTGTTCACTGTTCAGTGTTCAGTATTCAGTGTTTAGTTTTCAGTATTCAATATTCAGTGTTCAGTGTTCACTGTTCACTGTTCAGTGTTCAGTGTTGAGTATTCAGTATTCAGTATTCAGTTTTCAGTGTTCAGTGTTCACTGTTCAGTGTTCAGTATTCAGTGTTCAGTATTCAGTGTTCAGTGTTCAGTGTTCACTGTTCAGTGTTCAGTATTCAGTGTTTAGTTTTCAGTATTCAATATTCAGTGTTCAGTGTTCACTGTTCACTGTTCAGTGTTCAGTGTTGAGTATTCAGTATTCAGTATTCAGTTTTCAGTGTTCAGTGTTCACTGTTCAGTGTTCAGTATTCAGTATTCAGCGTTCAGTGTTCAGTGTTCAGTGTTCAGTGTTCAGTCGTCTGTGTTCAGTATTCAGTATTCAAAGTTTTTTATTCAGTGTTCAGTATGCAGTGCTCAGTATTCAGTTTTCAGTTTTCAGTTTTCATTATTCAGTGTTCAGTGTTCAGTATTCACTGTTCAGTGTTCAGTATTCAGTGTTTAGTTTTCAGTATTCAGTATTCAGTATTCAGTGTTCAGTGTTCAGTGTTCACTGTTCAGTATTCAGTATTCAGTGTTTAGTTTTCAGTATTCAGTGTTCAGTGTTCAGTATTCAGTGTTCAGTGTTCAGTGTTCACTGTTCAGTATTCAGTATTCAGTGTTTAGTTTTCAGTATTCAATATTCAGTGTTCAGTGTTCACTGTTCACTGTTCAGTGTTCAGTGTTGAGTATTCAGTATTCAGTATTCAGTTTTCAGTGTTCAGTGTTCACTGTTCAGTGTTCAGTATTCAGTGTTCAGTATTCAGTGTTCAGTGTTCAGTGTTCACTGTTCAGTGTTCAGTATTCAGTGTTTAGTTTTCAGTATTCAATATTCAGTGTTCAGTGTTCACTGTTCACTGTTCAGTGTTCAGTGTTGAGTATTCAGTATTCAGTATTCAGTTTTCAGTGTTCAGTGTTCACTGTTCAGTGTTCAGTATTCAGTATTCAGCGTTCAGTGTTCAGTGTTCAGTGTTCAGTGTTCAGTCGTCTGTGTTCAGTATTCAGTATTCAAAGTTTTTTATTCAGTGTTCAGTATGCAGTGCTCAGTATTCAGTTTTCAGTTTTCAGTTTTCATTATTCAGTGTTCAGTGTTCAGTATTCACTGTTCAGTGTTCAGTATTCAGTGTTTAGTTTTCAGTATTCAGTATTCAGTATTCAGTGTTCAGTGTTCAGTGTTCACTGTTCAGTATTCAGTATTCAGTGTTTAGTTTTCAGTATTCAGTGTTCAGTGTTCAGTATTCAGTGTTCAGTGTTCAGTGTTCACTGTTCAGTATTCAGTATTCAGTGTTTAGTTTTCAGTATTCAGTATTCAGTGTTCAGTATTCAGTGTTCAGTGTTCAGTGTTCACTGTTCAGTGTTCAGTATTCAGTGTTTAGTTTTCAGTATTCAATATTCAGTGTTCAGTGTTCACTGTTCACTGTTCAGTGTTCAGTGTTGAGTATTCAGTATTCAGTATTCAGTTTTCAGTGTTCAGTGTTCACTGTTCAGTGTTCAGTATTCAGTGTTCAGTATTCAGTGTTCAGTGTTCAGTGTTCACTGTTCAGTGTTCAGTATTCAGTGTTTAGTTTTCTGTATTCTGTATTCAGCGTTCAGTGTTCACTGTTCAGTGTTCAGTATTCAGTGTTCAGTGTTCAGTGTTCAATGTTCAATATTCAGTATTCAGTGTTCAGTGTTCAGTATTCAATGTTCAGTGTTCAGTGTTCAGTATTCACTATTCAGCATTCAGTGTTCAGTCGTCAGTGTTCAGTATTCAGTATTCAAAGTTTTTTATTCAGTGTTCAGTATTCAGTATTCAGTATTCAGTATTCAGTGTTCATTGTTCAGTATTCAGTATTCAATGTTCACTGTTCATTTTTCAGTATTCAGTATTCAGTGTTCAGTATTCAGTGTTCAGTGTTCAGTGTTCAATGTTGTGCATTTAGAGTTCAGTATTCAGTGCTCAGTGTTCCGTGTTCTGTATTCAGTATTCAGTGTTCAGTCTTCAGTTTTCAGTGTTCAATGTTCAATGTTCAGTATTCAGTGTTCAGTGTTCAGTAATCAATTTTCAGTGTTCAGTGTTCAGTATTCAGTATTCAGCATTCAGTGTTCAGTGTTCAGTGTTCAGTCGTCTGTGTTCAGTATTCAGTATTCAAAGTTTTTTATTCAGTGTTCAGTATGCAGTGCTCAGTATTCAGTTTTCAGTTTTCATTATTCAGTGTTCAGTGTTCAGTATTCACTGTTCAGTGTTCAGTATTCAGTGTTTAGTTTTCAGTATTCTGTATTCAGTGTTCAGTGTTCAGTGTTCACTGTTCAGTATTCAGTATTCAGTGTTTAGTTTTCAGTATTCAGTATTCAGTGTTCAGTATTCAGTGTTCAGTGTTCAGTGTTCACTGTTCAGTGTTCAGTATTCAGTGTTTAGTTTTCAGTATTCAGTATTCAGTGTTCAGTGTTCACTGTTCACTGTTCACTGTTCAGTGTTCAGTGTTGAGTATTCAGTATTCAGTATTCAGTTTTCAGTGTTCAGTGTTCACTGATCAGTGTTCAGTATTCACTGTTCAGTGTTCAGTATTCAGTGTTCATTATTCAGTGTTCAGTATTCAGTGTTCAGTGTTCAGTGTTCACTGTTCAGTGTTCATTATTCAGTGTTTAGTTTTCAGTATTCTGTATTCAGTGTTCAGTGTTCACTGTTCAGTGTTCAGTATTCAGTGTTTAGTTTTCAGTATTCAGTATTCAGTGTTCAGTGTTCACTGTTCACTGTTCAGTGTTCAGTGTTGAGTAGTCAGTATTCAGTATTCAGTATTCAGTTTTCAGTGTTCAGTGTTCACTGATCAGTGTTCAGTATTCACTGTTCAGTGTTCAGTATTCTGTATTCAGTATTCAGTTTTCAGTTTTAAGTTTTCCGTATTCAGTGTTCAGTGTTCAGTATTCACTGTTCAGTGTTCAGTATTCAGTGTTCAGTGTTCAGTGTCCAGTGTTCACTGATCAGTGTTCAGTATTCACTGTTCAGTGTTCAGTATTCAGTATTCAGTATTCAGTTTTCAGTTTTAAGTTTTCCGTATTCAGTGTTCAGTGTTCAGTATTCGCTGTTCAGTATTCAGTGTTCAGTGTTCAGTGTTCACTGTTCAGTGTTCAGTATTCAGTGTTCAGTATTCATTGTTCAGTGTTCAGTATTCAGTATACACGGTTCAGTATTCAGTATTCAGTGTTCAGTTTTCAGTATTCAGATTTCAGTGTTCAGTGTTCAGTATTCAGTATTCAGTGTTCAGTGTTCATTGTTCAGTATTCAGTATTCAATGTTCACTGTTCATTTTTCAGTATTCAGTGTTCAGTGTTCTGTATTCGGTATTCAGTGTTCAGTCTTCAGTGTTCAGTGTTCAATGTTCAGTATTCAGTGTTCAGTGTTCAGTATTCTGTATTCTGTATTCAGTATTCAGTCTTCAGTCTTCAGTGTTCAGTGTTCAGTATTCAGTGTTCAGTGTTCAGTGTTCTGTATTCAGTGTTCAGTCTTCAGTGTTCAATGTTCAATGTTCAGTATTCAGTGTTCAGTGTTCAGTATTCAGTATTCAATGTTCAGTGTTCAGTTTTCAGTATTCAGTTTTCAGTATTCAGTATTCAGCATTCAGTGTTCAGTGTTCAGTCGTCAGTGTTCAGTATTCAGTTTTCAAAGTTTTTTATTCAGTATTCAGTATTCAGTGCTCAGTATTCAGTTTTCAGTTTTCAGTTTTCAGTATTCAGTGTTCAGTGTTCAATGTTCAGTGTTCAGTCGTCAGTGTTCAGTATTCAGTTTTCAAAGTTTTTTATTCAGTATTCAGTGCTCAGTATTCAGTTTTCAGTTTTCAGTTTTCAGTATTCAGTGTTCAGTGTTCAGAATTCACTGTTCAGTGTTCAGTATTCAGTGCTCAGTGTTCAGCGTTCAGTGTTCACTGTTCAGTGTTCAGTATTCAGTATTCAGTATTCAGTGTTCAGTGTTCAGTATTCAGTGTTCAGTATTCAGTATTCAGTGTTCAGTGTTCAGTGATTAGTGTTCAGTATTCAGTGATCAGTATTCAGTGTTCAGTGTTCAGTATTCAGTGTTCAGTGTTCAGTGTTCAGTATTCAGTGTTCAGTATTCAGTGTTCAGTGTTCAGTGTTCAGTGTTCAGTATTCAGTGTTCAGTATTCAGTATTCAATGTTCAGTGTTCAGTGTTCAGTGTTCAGTATTCAGTGTTCAGTGTTCAGTGTTCTGTATTCAGTGTTCAGTCTTCAGTGTTCAATGTTCAATGTTCAGTATTCAGTGTTCAGTGTTCAGTATTCAGTATTCAATGTTCAGTGTTCAGTTTTCAGTATTCAGTTTTCAGTATTCAGTATTCAGCATTCAGTGTTCAGTGTTCAGTCGTCAGTGTTCAGTATTCAGTTTTCAAAGTTTTTTATTCAGTATTCAGTATTCAGTGCTCAGTATTCAGTTTTCAGTTTTCAGTTTTCAGTATTCAGTGTTCAGTGTTCAATGTTCAGTGTTCAGTCGTCAGTGTTCAGTATTCAGTTTTCAAAGTTTTTTATTCAGTATTCAGTGCTCAGTATTCAGTTTTCAGTTTTCAGTTTTCAGTATTCAGTGTTCAGTGTTCAGAATTCACTGTTCAGTGTTCAGTATTCAGTGCTCAGTGTTCAGCGTTTTGTGTTCACTGTTCAGTGTTCAGTATTCAGTATTCAGTATTCAGTGTTCAGTGTTCAGTATTCAGTGTTCAGTGTTCAGTATTCAGTGTTCAGTATTCAGTTTTCAGTGTTCAGTTTTCAATATTCAGTGTTCAGTCTTCAGTTTTCAGTATTCAGTCTTCAGTTTTCAGCATTCAGTGTTCAGTATTCAGTTTTCAGTATTCAGTATTCAGCATTCAGTATTCAGCATTCAGTGTTCAGTGTTCAGTCGTCAGTGTTCAGTATTCAGTATTCAAAGTTTTTTATTCAGTGTTCAGTATTCAGTGCTCAGTATTCAGTTTTCAGTATTCAGTGTTCAGTATTCAGTGTTCAGTATTCAGTGTTCAGTGTTCAGTGTTCAGTTTTCAGTTTTCAGTTTTCAGTTTTCATTATTCAGTATTCAGTGTTCAGTTTTCAGTATTCAGTTTTCAGTTTTCAGTTCTCTGTTCAGTGTTCAGTGTTCAGTGTTCAGCGTTCAGTATTCAGTGTTCAGTGTTCAGTATTCAGTTTTCAGTGTTCAGTTTTCAGTGTTCAGTTTTCAGTATTCAGTGTTCAGTGTTCAGTGTTCAGTTTTCAGTGTTCAGTTTTCAGTACTCAGTATTCAGTGTTCAGTATTCAGTGTTCAGTGTTCAGTATTCAGTGTTCATTATTCAGTGTTCAGTTTTCAGTGTTTAGTTTTCAGTGTTCAGTGTTCAGTATTCAGTGTTCAGTGTTCAGTGTTCAGTATTCAGTGATCAGTGTTCAGTATTCAGTGATCTCTATTCAGTGTTCAGTATTCAGTGTTCAGTATTCAGTATTCAGTGTTCAGTGTTCAGTATTCAGTATTCAGTATTCAGTGTTCAGTATTCAGTGATCAGTATTCACTGTTCAGTATTCAGTGTTCAGTGTTCAGTGTTCAATGTTGTGCATTCAGAGTTCAGTATTCAGTGCTCAGTGTTCCGTGTTCTGTATTCAGTATTCAGTGTTCAGTCTTCAGTTTTCAGTGTTCAATGTTCAATGTTCAGTATTCAGTGTTCAGTGTTCAGTAATCAATGTTCAGTGTTCAGTGTTCAGTATTCAGCATTCAGTGTTCAGTGTTCAGTCGTCTGTGTTCAGTATTCAGTATTCAAAGTTTTTTATTCAGTGTTCAGTATGCAGTGCTCAGTATTCAGTTTTCAGTTTTCAGTTTTCATTATTCAGTGTTCAGTGTTCAGTATTCACTGTTCAGTGTTCAGTATTCAATGTTTAGTTTTCAGTATTCTGTATTCAGTGTTCAGTGTTCAGTGTTCACTGTTCAGTGTTCAGTATTCAGTGTTTAGTTTTCAGTATTCAGTATTCAGTGTTCAGTATTCAGTGTTCAGTTTTCACTGTTCAGTGTTCAGTATTCAGTGTTTAGTTTTCAGTATTCAGTGTTCAGTGTTCAGTGTTCACTGTTCACTGTTCAGTGTTCAGTGTTGAGTATTCAGTATTCAGTATTCAGTTTTCAGTGTTCAGTGTTCACTGATCAGTGTTCAGTATTCACTGTTCAGTGTTCAGTATTCAGTGTTCAGTGTTGAGTATTCAGTATTCAGTATTCAGTTTTCAGTGTTCAGTGTTCACTGATCAGTGTTCAGTATTCACTGTTCAGTGTTCAGTATTCAGTGTTCAGTATTCAGTGTTCAGTGTTCAGTGTTCAGTGTTCACTGTTCAGTGTTCAGTGTTCAGTATTCAGTGTTTAGTTTTCAGTATTCTGTATTCAGTGTTCAGTGTTCACTGTTCAGTGTTCAGTATTCAGTGTTTAGTTTTCAGTATTCAGTATTCAGTGTTCAGTGTTCACTGTTCACTGTTCAGTGTTCAGTGTTGAGTATTCAGTATTCAGTATTCAGTTTTCAGTGTTCAGTGTTCACTGATCAGTGTTCAGTATTCACTGTTCAGTGTTCAGTATTCTGTATTCAGTATTCAGTTTTCAGTTTTAAGTTTTCCGTATTCAGTTTTCAGTGTTCAGTATTCACTGTTCAGTGTTCAGTGTTCAGTGTTCAGTATTCAGTATTCAGTGTTCACTGTTCAGTGTTCAGTATTCAGTGTTCAGTATTCAGTATTCAGTGTTCAGTGTTCAGTATTCAGTATTCACTGTTCAGTATTCAGTATTCAGTGTTCAGTTTTCAGTATTCAGATTTCAGTGTTCAGTGTTCAGTGTTCAGTATTCAGTATTCAATGTTCAGTGTTCAGTATTCAGTGTTCAGTGTTCTGTATTCAGTATTCAGTATTCAGTGTTCAGTCTTCAGTGTTCAATGTTCAGTATTCACTGTTCAGTGTTCAGTATTCTGTATTCAGTATTCAGTCTTCAGTGTTCAGTGTTCAGTGTTCAGTATTCAGTATTCAGTATTCAGTATTCAGTGTTCAGTGTGCAGTGTTCTGTATTCAGTGTTCAGTCTTCAGTGTTCAGTGTTCAATGTTCAGTATTCAGTGTTCAGTATTCAGTATTCAGTGTTCAGTATTCAGTGTTCTGTGTTCAGTGTTCATTGTTTTGTATTCAGTGTTTTGTATTCAGTGTTCAGTATTCAGTGTTCAGTATTCAGTGTTCAGTATTCAGTGTTCAGTGTTCAGTGTTCAGTGTTCAGTATTCAGTGTACAGTATTCAGTGTTCAGTATTCAGTGTTCAGTATTCAGTGTTCAGTGTTCAGTGTTCAGTGTTCAGTATTCAGTATTCAGTATTCAGTGTTCAGTGTTCAGTGTTGTATGTGCAGTGTTCAGTATTCAGTATTCAGTGTACAGTATTCAGTGTTCAGTATTCAGTGTTCAGTATTCAGTGTTCAGTGTTCAGTATTCAGTATTCAGTATTCAGTGTTCAGTGTTCAGTGTTGTATGTGCAGTGTTCAGTATTCAGTATTCAGTGTACAGTATTCAGTATTCAGTATTCAGTATTCAGCGTTCAGTGTTCAGTGTTCAGTATTCAGTATTCAGTATTCAGTGTTCAGTGTTCAGTGTTCAGTATTCAGTGTTCAGTGTTCAGTATTCAGTATTCAGCGTTCAGTGTTCAGTGTTCAGTGTTCAGTATTCAGTGTTCAGTGTTCAGTATTCAGTATTCAGTATTCAGTGTTCAGTGTTCAGTGTTCAGTATTCAGTGTTCAGTATTCAGTGTTCAGTGTTCAGTATTCAGTATTCAGCGTTCAGTGTTCAGTGTTCAGTGTTCAGTATTCAGTGTTCAGTGTTCAGTATTCAGTATTCAGTATTCAGTGTTCAGTGTTCAGTGTTGTATGTGCAGTGTTCAGTGTTATATGTTCAGTGTACAATATTCTGTGCCCAATGTTCTATTTGCAATGTTCAGTGTTCAGTTTTCAGTTTGCAATGTTATATGATCAGTGTACAATGTTCACTGTGCAATGTTCAGTTTTCATTGTCCAATGTTCTCTGTTCAGTGTGCATTGTTCCATGTGCAATGTTGAATGTTCAGTTTGCAATGTTCTATGTTCAGTGTTTTGTGTTTAGCGTGCAATGTTCCATGTGCAATGTTCACTGTGCAATGTTCCGTGTTCAGTGTGCAATGTCCAATGTTCCGTGTTCAGTGTACAATGTTCCATGTGCAATGTTCAGTGTTCAATGTTCAGTGTGCAATGTTCCATGGGCAATGTTCAGTGTTCCGTGTTTAGTGTGCAATGTTCCATGTGCAATGTTCACTGAGCAATGTTCCATGTGTAATGTTCCATGTGCAGTGTTCAGTGTTCAATGTTCAGTGTTCAATGTTCAGTGTTCTGTGTGCAATGTTCCATGTGCAATGTTCAGTGTTCAATGTTCAGTATTCAGTATTCAGTGTTCAGTGTTCAATGTTCAGTGTGCAAAGTTCCATGTGCAATGTTCAGTGTTCAATGTTCAGTGTGCAATATTTCATGTGCAATGTTCAGTGTTCAATGTTCCATGTGCAATGTTCAGTGTTCCGTGTTTAGTGTGCAATGTTCCATGTGCAATGTTCACTGTGCAATGTTCCGTGTTCAGTGTGTAATGTTCAATGTTCTGTGTTCAGTGTGCAATGTTCCATGTGCAATGTTCTATGTACAATGTTCAGTGTTCAATGTTCGGTGTGCAATGTTCCATGTGCAATGTTCAGTGTTCAATGTTCAGTGTACAATGTTCCATGTGCAATGTTCAGTGTTCAATGTTCTGTGTTCAGTGTGCAATGTTCCATGTGCAATGTTCAGTGTTCAATGTTCTGTGTTCAGTGTGCAATGTTCCATGTGCAATGTTGAATATTCAGTTTGCAATGTTCTGTGTTCAGTGTGCAATGTTCCATGTGCAATGTTCACTGTGCAATGTTCCGTGTTCAGTGTGCAATGTTCAATGTTCTGTGTTCAGTGTACAATGTTCCATGTGCAATGTTCAGTGTTCAATGTTCAGTGTGCAATATTTCATGTGCAATGTTCAGTGTTCAATGTTCCATGTGCAATGTTCAGTGTTCCGTGTTTAGTGTGCAATGTTCCATGTGCAATGTTCACTGTGCAATGTTCCGTGTTCAGCGTGTAATGTTCAATGTTCTGTGTTCAGTGTGCAATGTTCCATGTGCAATGTTCAGTGTTCAATGTTCAGTGTTCAGTGTTTAGTGTGCAATGTTCCATGTGCAATGTTCAGTGTTCAATGTTCAGTGTTCAATGTTCAGTGTTCAGTGTGCAATGTTCCATGTGCAATGTTCAGTGTTCCGTGTTTAGTGTGCAATGTTCCATGTGCAATGTTCAGTGTTCAATGTTCAGTGTGCACTGTTCCATGTGCAATGTTCAGTGTTCAATGTTCAGTGTTCAGTGTGCAATGTTCCATGTGCAATGTTCAGTGTTCCGTGTTTAGTGTGCAATGTTCCATGTGCAATGTTCAGTGTTCAATGTTCAGTGTTCAATGTTCAGTGTTCAGTGTGCAATGTTCCATGTGCAATGTTCAGTGTTCAATGTTCAGTGTGCACTGTTCCATGTGCAATGTTCAGTGTTCAGTGTTCAATGTTCAGTGTTCAGTGTGCAATGTTCCATGTGCAATGTTCAGTGTTCAGTGTGCAATGTTCAGTGTTCAATGTTCAATGTTCAGTGTTCAGTGTGCAATGTTCCATGTGCAATGTTCAGTGTTCAATGTTCAGTGTTTAGTGTGCAATGTTCCATGTGCAATGTTCAGTGTTCAATGTTCAGTGTTCAGTGTGCAATGTTCCATGTGCAATGTTCAGTGTTCAATGTTCAATGTTCAGTGTGCAATGTTCCATGTGCAATGTTCAGTGTTCAATGTTCTGTGTGCAATGTTCCATGTGCAATGTTCAGTGTTCAATGTTCAATGTTCAGTGTTCAGTGTGCAATGTTCCATGTGCAATGTTCAGTGTTCAATGTTCAGTGTTTAGTGTGCAATGTTCCATGTGCAATGTTCAGTGTTCAATGTTCAGTGTTCAGTGTGCAATGTTCCATGTGCAATGTTCGATGTGCAATGTTCCGTTTTCATTGTTCAATGTTCCGTGTTCAGTGTGCAATGTTCAATGTTCTGTGTTCAGTGTACAATGTTCCATGTGCAATGTTCAGTGTTCAATGTTCAGTGTGCAATGTTCCATGTGCAATGTTCAATGTTCAATGTTCTGTGTTCAGTGTGCAATGTTCCATGTGCAATGTTCGATGTGCAATGTTCCGTTTTCATTGTTCAATGTTCCGTGTTCAGTGTGCAATGTTCAGTCATTCATGGTTCATTGTTTAATGGTCAGTGTTAAAAGTTCAGTGCTCAGTGTTCAGGGTTCAGTGTTCGGTGTTCAGAGTTCACTCTTCAATGCTCCATGGCCAGTGTTTAACGGTCAGTGTTCCATGTTCACTGCCCAGTGTTCAATGTTCCAGGTTCAAAGAACAAAGTACAGTACATCCAAACATCCCTTCAACCGACCAAGGCTTCACCAAAATGTGACTTCTTTCCAAACTAAGAACTTTTTTCCTCCACATGGTCTGTGTCCCTGTATTCCCTGCCTATTTATATCTCTGTCAAGAGCCTTTTAAATGTTACTATTGTTTGCAGCTCTACTACCTCCTCTGGTAATACATTCCAGACACTTACCACAACCTGCCCCTCATATTGCCTTTAAACTTAGCCCGTTTTATCTAGGAACCTATGTTCCGCTATCCATTCAACCAAACGCCTCATCATTTGAAACCTTCTATCAAGTTGGCCCCTCATCCTCTGACATTCAAGTGAAAAAACGCCATGTTTGTACAAGCTTTCCTTATAGCTAATACCCTCCAAACCAGGCACCTTCCTGGTAAACCATTTATATACCCTCTCAAAAGCATCCCCATTATTCCGGTCGTGTGGTTGACCGGAACTGTACACAATGCTCCAAAAGTGCCCTAACTAAAGTTTTATACCGCTGCAACATAACTTGCCAATTTTTATACTCTATACACCAATTGTTCAATGTTGATGGGCCTTGAGTATTCAATATTTGGAGTTCAGTGATCAGGGTTTGTGTTCAATAGTCACTGTTCACTTTTCTGTGATCAGAATTCAGTCTTCAGTGTTCAGTGTTCAGTGTTCCATGTTCAGTGCACAGTGTTCAGTGTTCCATGTTCAGTGCACAGTGTTCAGTGTTCCATGTTCAGTGCGCAGTGTTCAGTGTTCCATGTTCAGTGCGCAGTGTTCAGTGTTCCATGTTCAGTGCACAGTGTTCAGTGTTCCATGTTCAGTGCACAGTGTTCAGTGTTCCATGTTCAGTGCGCAGTGTTCAGTGTTCCATGTTCAGTGCGCAGTATTCAGTGTTCCATGTTCAGTGCACAGTGTCCAGTGTTCCATGTTCAGTGCACAGCGTTCAGTGTTCCATGTTCAGTGCGCAGTATTCAGTGTTCCATGTTCAGTGCGCAGTATTCAGTGTTCCATGTTCAGTGCACAGTGTTCAGTGTTCCATGTTCAGTGCGCAGTGTTCAGTGTTCCATGTTCAGTGCGCAGTATTCAGTGTTCCATGTTCAGTGCACAGTGTTCAGTGTTCCATGTTCAGTGCACAGTGTTCAGTGTTCCATGTTCAGTGCACAGCGTTCAGTGTTCCATGTTTAGTGCACAGTGTTCAGTGTTCCATGTTCAGTGCGCAGTATTCAGTGTTCCATGTTTCGTGCACAGCGTTGTGTTCCATGTTCAGTGCGCAGTGTTCAGTGTTCCATGTTCAGTGCACAGTGTTCAGTGTTCCATGTTTAGTGCACAGTGTTCAGTGTTCCATGTTCAGTGCGCAGTGTTCAGTGTTCCATGTTCAGTGCGCAGTGTTCAGTGTTCCATGTTCAGTGCACAGCGTTCAGTGTTCCAAGTTTAGTGCACAGTGTTCAGTGTTCCATGTTCAGTGCGCAGTATTCAGTGTTCCATGTTCAGTGCGCAGTGTTCAGTGTTCCATGTTCAGTGCGCAGTGTTCAGTGTTCCATGTTCAGTGCGCAGTGTTCAGTGTTCCATGTTCAGTGCACAGCGTTCAGTGTTCCAAGTTTAGTGCACAGTGTTCAGTGTTCCATGTTCAGTGCGCAGTATTCAGTGTTCCATGTTCAGTGCGCAGTGTTCAGTGTTCCATGTTCAGTGCACAGTGTTCAGTGTTCCATGTTCAGTGCGCAGTGTTCAGTGTTCCATGTTCAGTGCGCAGTGTTCAGTGTTCCATGTTCAGTGCGCAGTGTTCAGTGTTCCATGTTCAGTGCACAGCGTTCAGTGTTCCAAGTTTAGTGCACAGTGTTCAGTGTTCCATGTTCAGTGCGCAGTATTCAGTGTTCCATGTTCAGTGCGCAGTGTTCAGTGTTCCATGTTCAGTGCACAGTGTTCAGTGTTCCATGTTCAGTGCACAGTGTTCAGTGTTCCATGTTCAGTGCACAGTGTTCAGTGTTCCATGTTCAGTGCGCAGTGTTCAGTGTTCCATGTTCAGTGCACAGTGTTCAGTGTTCCATGTTCAGTGCACAGTGTTCAGTGTTCCATGTTCAGTGCACAGCGTTCAGTGTTCCATGTTTAGTGCACAGTGTTCAGTGTTCCATGTTCAGTGCACAGTGTTCAGTGTTCCATGTTCAGTGCGCAGTATTCAGTGTTCCATGTTCAGTGCACAGTGTTCAGTGTTCCATGTTCAGTGTGCAGTGTTCAGTGTTTAGGGTGCAGCGTTCAGTGCACAGTGTTCAGTATTCAGTGTTTAGTGTTCAATGTTCAGTGCCCAGTGTTCAATGCAGTGTTGTGTTCAATGTTCAGAGCACAGTGCACGGTGTTCAATGTTCAGTGCACAGTGACCAGTGTTCAGTGCATAGTGCCCAGTGTTCAATGCAGTGTTGTGTTCAATGTTCAGTGCATAGTGCCCAGTGTTCAATATATAGTTTTCAGTGGTCAATGCACAGTGCCCTGTGTTCAATGCATAGTGTTCAGTGTTCAATGTCCAATGCACAGTGTTCAGTGTACAATGTTCAATGTTCAGTGCACAGTGCCCAGTGTTCAGTGCAGTATTCAGTGCACAATGTCCAGTGTTCAGTGCACAGTGCGCAGTATTCAATGCACAGTGTTCAGTGCACAATGTCCAGTGTTCAATGCAGTGTTCAGTGCACAGTGCCCAGTGTTCAATGTTCAATATTCAGTGCACAGTGCCCAGTGTTCAGTGCACAATGTCCAGTGTTCAGTGCACAATGCCCATTGTTCAGTGCACAATGTCCAGTGTTCACTGCAGTGTTCAGTGCACAATGTCCAGTGTTCCGTGCACAGTGTCCAGTATTCAATGCACAATGTTCAATGTTCAATATTCCATGTACAGTGCCTAGTGTTCAGTGCAGTGTTCAGTGCACAGTACGCAGTATTCAATGCACAGTGTTCAATGTTCAGTGTCGAGTGTTCAATGCACAGTGCACAGTGTTCAATGCACAGTGCCTGTGTTAGTGTACAGTGTTCAATGTTCAGTGCACAGTGTTCAGTGTTCCATGTTCAGTGCGCAGTGTACAGTGTTCCATGTTTAGTGCACAGCGTTCAGTGTTCCATATTCAGTGCGCAGTGTTCAGTGCACAGTGTTCAGTGTTCCATGTTCAGTGCACAGTGTACAGTGTTCAATGTTCAGTGCCCAGTGTTCAGTGCACGGTGCCCAGTGTTTATTTCACAGTGTTCAATGCTCAGTGCACAGTGCCCAGTGTTCAGTGCACAGCACCCAATGCTCAATGCACAGTGATCAGTGTTCAATGTTAAGTGCACATTTCCCAGTGTTCAGTGCACAGTGCCCAGTGTTCAATGCACAGTGCCCAGTGTTCAATGCACAGTGCCCAGTGTTCAATGCACAGTGCCCAGTGTTCAATGCACAATGTTGTGTTCAATGTTCAGGGTTCAATATTCAGTGTTTATGCACAGTGCCCAGTGTTCAATGTTCAGTTCACAGTGTTCAGTGCACAGTGTTGTGTTCAATGTTCAGTACACAGTGCACAGTGCCCTGTGTTAGTGTACAGTGTTCAATGTTCAGTGCACAGTGCCCAGTGTTCAGTGCACAGTGCGCAGTGTTCAATGCACAGTGCCCAGTGTTCAATGCACAATGTTGTGTTCAATGTTCAGGGTTCAATATTCAGTGTTTATGCACAGTGCCCAGTATTCTTGCACAGTGCCCAGTGCACAGTGTTGTGTTCACTGTTCAGTACACAGTGCACAGTGCCCTGTGTTAGTGTGCAGTGTTCAATGTTCAGTGCACAGTGCCCAGTGTTCAATGCACAGTGCCCAGTGTTCAATGCACAGTGCCCAGTGTTCAATGCACAGTGATCAGTGTTCAATGTTCAGTTCACAGTGTTCAGTGCACAGTGCCCAGTGTTCAATGCACAGTGCCCAGTGTTCAATGCACAATGTTGTGTTCAATGTTCAGGGTTCAATACTCAGTGTTTATGCACAGTGCCCAGTATTCTTGCACAGTGCTCAGTGCACAGTGTTGTGTTCAATGTTCAGTACACAGTGCACAGTGCCCTGTGTTAGTGTACAGTGTTCAATGTTCAGTGCACCATGCCCAGTGTTCAGTGCACAGTGTACAGTGCACAATGTCCAGTGTTCAGTGCAGTGTTCAGTGCACAGTGTCCAGTATTCAATGCACAATGTTCAATGTTCAATATTCCGTGCACAGTGCCCAGTGTTCAGTGCACGGTGCCCAGTATTCAATGCACAGTGTTCAATGTTCAGTGTCCAGTGTTCAATGCACAGTGATCAGTGTTCAATGCACAGTGTCCTGTGTTAGTGTACAGTGTTCAATGTTCAGTGCACAGTGTTCAGTGTTCCATATTCAGTGCGCAGTGTTCAGTGTTCCATGTTCAGTGCACAGTGTTCAGTGTTCCATGTTCAGTGCCCAGTGTTCAATGCACAGTGATCAGTGTTCAATGCACAGTGTCCTGTGTTAGTGTACAGTGTTCAATGTTCAGTGCACAGTGTTCAGTGTTCCATATTCAGTGCACAGTGTTCAGTGTTCCATGTTCAGTGCCCAGTGTTCAGTGCACGGTGCCCAGTGTTTATTTCACAGTGTTCAATGCTCAGTGCCCAGTGATCAGTGTTCCATGTTTAGTGCACAGTGTTCAGTGTTCCATATTCAGTGCGCAGTGTTCAGTGTTCCATGTTCAGTGCACAGTGTACAGTGTTCAATGTTCAGTGCCCAGTGTTCAGTGCACGGTGCCCAGTGTTTATTTCACAGTGTTCAATGCTCAGTGCCCAGTGTTCAATGCACAGTTATCAGTGTTCAATGCACAGTGTCCTGTGTTAGTGTACAGTGTTCAATGTTCAGTGCACAGTGTTCAGTGTTCCATATTCAGTGCGCAGTGTTCAGTGTTCCATATTCAGTGCGCAGTGTTCAGTGTTCCATGTTCAGTGCGCAGTGTTCAGTGTTCCATGTTCAGTGCGCAGTGTTCAGTGTTCCATGTTCAGTGCACAGTGTTCAGTGTTCCATGTTCAGTGCACAGTGTACAGTGTTCAATGTTCAGTGCCCAGTGTTCAGTGCACGGTGCCCAGTGTTTATTTCACAGTGTTCAATGCTCAGTGCCCATTGCCCAGTGTTCAGTGCACAGCACCCAATGCTCAATGCACAGTGATCAGTGTTCAATGTTAAGTGCACATTTCCCAGTGTTCAGTGCACAGTGCCCTGTGTTTATTTCACAGTGTTCAATGCTCAGTGCCCAGTGTTCAGTGTTCCATGTTCAGTGCGCAGTGTTCAGTGTTCCATGTTTAGTGCACAGCGTTCAGTGTTCCATATTCAGTGCGCAGTGTTCAGTGTTCCATGTTCAGTGCACAGTGTTCAGTGCACAGTGTACAGTGTTCAATGTTCAGTGCCCAGTGTTCAGTGCACGGTGCCCAGTGTTTATTTCACAGTGTTCAATGCTCAGTGCCCAGTGTTCAATGCACAGTTATCAGTGTTCAATGCACAGTGTCCTGTGTTAGTGTACAGTGTTCAATGTTCAGTGCACAGTGTTCAGTGTTCCATGTTCAGTGCGCAGTGTTCAGTGTTCCATGTTTAGTGCACAGCGTTCAGTGTTCCATGTTCAGTGCGCAGTGTTCAGTGTTCCATGTTCAGTGCACAGTGTTCAGTGTTCCATGTTCAGTGCACAGTGTACAGTGTTCAATGTTCAGTGCACCATGCCCAGTGTTCAGTGCACAGTGCCCAGTGTTCAATGTTCAGTGCCCAGTGTTCAATGCACAGTGATCAGTGTTCAATGTTCAGTTCACAGTGTTCAGTGCACAGTGCCCAGTGTTCAATGCACAGTGCCCAGTGTTCAATGCACAGTGATCAGTGTTCAATGTTCAGTTCACAGTGTTCAGTGCACCATGCCCAATGTTCAGTGCACAGTGCCCAGTGTTCAATGCACAGTGCCCAGTGTTCAATGCACAGTGCCCAGTGTTCAATGCACAAAGTTGTGTTCAATGTTCAGGGTTCAATGTTCAGTGTTTATGCACAGTGCCCAGTATTCTTGCACAGTGCTCTGTGCACAGTGATCAGTGTTCAATGTTCAGTACACAGTGCCCTGTGTTAGTGTACAGTGTTCAATGTTCAGTGCACCATGCCCAGTGTTCAGTGCACAGTGCCCAGTGTTCAATGTTCAGGGTTCAATATTCAGTGTTTATGCACAGTGCCCAGTATTCTTGCACAGTACTCAGTGCACAGTGTTGTGTTCAATGTTCAGTACACAGTGCACAGTGTTAGTGTACAGTGTTCAATGTTCAGTGCACCATGCCCAGTGTTCAGTGTACACTGCCCAGTGTTCAATGCGCAGTGCCCAGTGTTCAATGCACAGTGATCAGTGTTCAATGTTCAGTTCACAGTGTTCAGTGCACAGTGCCCACTGTTCAATGCACAGTGCCCAGTGTTCAATGTTCAGTGTCCAGTGTTCAATGCACAGTGATCAGTGTTCAATGCACAGTGTCCTGTGTTAGTGTACAGTGTTCAATGTTCAGTGCACAGCGTTCAGTGTTCCATATTCAGTGCGCTGTGTTCAGTGCACAGTGTTCAGTGTTCCATGTTCAGTGCACAGTGTACAGTGTTCAATGTTCAGTGCCCAGTGTTCAATGCACGGTGCCCAGTGTTCAGCGTTCCATGTTCAGTGCGCAGTGTTCAGTGTTCCATGTTTAGTGCACAGCGTTCAGTGTTCCATGTTCAGTGCGCAGTGTTCAGTGTTCCATGTTCAGTGCACAGTGTTCAGTGTTCCATGTTCAATGCACAGTGTACAGTGTTCAATGTTCAGTGCCCAGTGTTCAATGCACAGTGATCAGTGTTCAATGCACAGTGCCCAGTGTTCAATGCACAGTGATCAGTGTTCAATGTTCAGTTCACAGTGTTCAGTGCACCATGCCCAGTGTTCAGTGCACAGTGCCCAGGGTTCAATGCACAGTGCCCAGTGTTCAATGCACAGTGCCCAGTGTTCAATGCACAGTGCCCAGTGGTCAATGCACAATGTTGTGTTCAATGTTCAGGGTTCAATATTCAGTGTTTATGCACAGTGCCCAGTATTCTTGCACAGTGCTCAGTGCCCAGTGTTGTGTTCAATGTTCAGTACACAGTGCACAGTGCCTTGTGTTAGTGTACAGTGTTCAATGTTCAGTGCACCATGCCCAGTGTTCAGTGCACAGTGCCCAGTGTTCAATGCACAGTGCCCAGTGTTCAATGCACAGTGATCAGTGTTCAATGTTCAGTTCACAGTGTTCAGTGCACAGTGCCCAGTGTTCAATGCACAGTGCCCAGTGTTCAATGTTCAGTGTCCAGTGTTCAATGCACAGTGATCAGTGTTCAATGCACAGTGTCCTGTGTTAGTGTACAGTGTTCAATGTTCAGTGCACAGCGTTCAGTGTTCCATATTCAGTGTGCAGTGTTCAGTGCACAGTGTTCAGTGTTCCATGTTCAGTGCACAGCGTTCAGTGTTCCATATTCAGTGTGCAGTGTTCAGTGCACAGTGTACAGTGTTCAATGTTCAGTGCCCAGTGTTCAATGCACGGTGCCCAGTGTTTATTTCACAGTGTTCAATGCTCAGTGCACAGTGCCCAGTGTTCAGTGCACAGTGTCCAGTGTTCAGTGCACAGCACCCAATGCTCAATGCACAGTGATCAGTGTTCAATGTTAAGTGCACATTTCCCAGTGTTCAGTGCCCAGTGCCCTGTGTTTATTTCACAGTGTTCAATGCTCAGTGTTCAGTGCACAGTGTTCAGTGTTCCATGTTCAGTGCGCAGTGTTCAGTGTTCCATGTTTAGTGCACAGCGTTCAGTGTTCCATGTTCAGTGCGCAGTGTTCAGTGTTCCGTGTTCAGTGCACAGTGTTCAGTGTTCCATGTTCAGTGCACAGTGTTCAATGTTCAGTGCACAGTGCCCAGTGTTCAATGCACAGTGCCCAGTGTTCAATGCACAGTGATCAGTGTTCAATGTTCAGTTCACAGTGTTCAGTGCACAGTGCCCAGTGTTCAATGCACAGTGCCCAGTGTTCAATGCACAGTGATCAGTGTTCAATGTTCAGTTCACAGTGTTCAGTGCACCAAGCCCAGTGTTCAGTGCACAGTGCCCAGTGTTCAGTGCACAGTGCCCAGGGTTCAATGCACAGTGCCCAGTGTTCAATGCACAGTGCCCAGTGTTCAATGCACAATGTTGCGTTCAATGTTCAGGGTTCAATATTCAGTGTTTATGCACAGTGCCCAGTATTCTTGCACAGTGCTCAGTGCACAGTGTTGTGTTCAATGTTCAGTACACAGTGCACAGTGCCCTGTGTTAGTGTACAGTGTTCAATGTTCAGTGCACCATGCCCAGTGTTCAGTGCACAGTGCCCAGTGTTCAATGCACAGTGCCCAGTGTTCAATGCACAGTGATCAGTGTTCAATGTTCAGTTCACAGTGTTCAGTGCACAGTGCCCAGTGTTCAATGCACAGTGCCCAGTGTTCAATGTTCAGTGTCCAGTGTTCAATGCACAGTGATCAGTGTTCAATGCACAGTGTCCTGTGTTAGTGTACAGTGTTCAATGTTCAGTGCACAGTGTTCAGTGTTCCATATTCAGTGCGCAGTGTTCAGTGCACAGTGTTCAGTGTTCCATGTTCAGTGCACAGTGTACAGTGTTCAATGTTCAGTGCCCAGTGTTCAATGCACGGTGCCCAGTGTTTATTTCACAGTGTTCAATGCTCAGTGCACATTGCCCAGTGTTCAGTGCACAGCACCCAATGCTCAATGCACAGTGATCAGTGTTCAATGTTAAGTGCACATTGCCCAGTGTTTATTTCACAGTGTTCAATGCTCAGTGTTCAGTGCACAGTGTTCAGTGTTCCATGTTCAGTGCGCAGTGTTCAGTGTTCCATGTTTAGTGCACAGCGTTCAGTGTTCCATGTTCAGTGCACAGTGTTCAGTGTTCCATGTTCAGTGCGCAGTGTTCAGTGTTCCATGTTTAGTGCACAGCGTTCAGTGTTCCATGTTCAGTGCACAGTGTTCAGTGTTCCATGTTCAGTGCGCAGTGTTCAGTGTTCCATGTTTAGTGCACAGCGTTCAGTGTTCCATGTTCAGTGCACAGCGTTCAGTGTTCCATGTTCAGTGCGCAGTATTCAGTGTTCCATGTTCAGTGCACAGTGTTCAGTGTTCCATGTTCAGTGCACAGTGTTCAATGTTCAGTGCACAGTGCCCAGTGTTCAATGCACAGTGCCCAGTGTTCAATGCACAATGTTGTGTTCAATGTTCAGGGTTCAATATTCAGTGTTTATGCACAGTGCCCAGTATTCTTGCACAGTGCTCAGTGCACAGTGTTGTGTTCAATGTTCAGTACACAGTGCACAGTGCCCTGTGTTAGTGTACAGTGTTCAATGCCCATGCCCAGTGTTCAGTGCCCAGTATTCATTGCAGTGTTCAATGTTCAATATTCAGTGCACAATGTCCAGTGTTCCGTGCAGTGTTCAGTGCACAGTGTCCAGTATTCAATGCACAATGTTCAATGTTCAATATTCCGTGCACAGTGCCCAGTGTTCAGTGCACAGTGCCCAGTATTCAATGCACAGCGTCCAGTGTTCAATGCACAGTGCACAGTGATCAATGTAGTGTCCTGTGTTAGTGTACAGTGTTCAATGTTCAGTGCACCGTGCCCAGTGTTCAGTACAGTGTTCAGTGCACAGTGCCCAGTATTCATTGCACAGTGTTCAATGTTCAATATTCAGTGCACAATGTCCAGTGTTCCGTGCAGTGTTCAGTGCACAGTGTCCAGTATTCAATGCACAATGTTCAATGTTCAATATTCCGTGCACAGTGCCCAGCGTTCAGTGCACAGTGCCCAGCATTCAATGCACAGTGTTCAATGTTCAGTGTCCAGTGTTCAATGCACAGTGCACAGTGATCAATGTACAGTGTCCTGTGTTAGTGTATAGAGTTCAATGTTCAGTGCACAGTGCCCAGTGTTCAATGCACAGTGTTCAGTGCACAGTGCCCAGTGTTCAATGCACACTGTTCAATGTTCAGTATTCAGTGCACAGTGCCCAGTGTTCAGTGTACAGTATTCAATGTTCAATATTCAGTGCACAATGTCCAGTGTTCAGTGCACAATGTTGTGTTCAATGTTCAGGGTTCAATATTTAGTGTTTATGCACAGTGCCCAGTGTTCAATGTTCAGTTCACAGTGTTCAGTGCACAGTGTTCAGTCTTCAGTGCACAGTGCCCTGTGTTAGTGTACAGTTTTCAATGTTCAGTGTCCAGTGCCCAGTATTCAATGTTCAATATTCCGTGCACAATGTCCAGTGTTCAGTGCAGTGTTCAGTGCACAGTGCCCTGTGTTCCATGCACAATGTTGTGTTCAATGCTCAGGGTTCAATATTCAGTGTTTATGCACAGTTCCCAGCGTTCAATGTTCAGTT
The DNA here is from genome assembly GCF_037043375.1 of Chiloscyllium plagiosum. Lineage (NCBI taxonomy): Eukaryota > Metazoa > Chordata > Chondrichthyes > Orectolobiformes > Hemiscylliidae > Chiloscyllium > Chiloscyllium plagiosum. The sequence continues at coordinate 9,681,153 of NW_028270178.1, forward strand.
CACAGTGCTCAGTGCACAGTGTTGTGTTCAATGTTCAGTGCACAGTGTTGTGATCAATGTTCAGTGCACAGTGTTGTGATCAATGTTCAGTACACAGTGCACAGTGTCCAGTGTTTGGTGCCCGGTGTCCAGTATTTATTTTACAGTGTTCAATGTTCAGTGCACAGTGCCCAGTGTTCCGTGCACAGTGCCCTGTGTTAGTGCATAGTGTTCGATGTTCAGTGCACAGTGCCCAGTGTTGAGTGCACTGTACCCAGTGTTCTGTGCACAGTGCCTAGTGTTCAATGCTTGTTGTTCAGTGCCCAGTGTACAGTGCACAGTGTTCAATGTTCAGTGCACAGTGCCCTGTGTTCAATGCAAAGTGTTGTGTTCAATGTTCAGTGCCCAGTGTACAATGCTCAGTTCACACTGCTCAGTGTTCAATTTTCAGTGCACAGTGTCCAGTGTTTAATGCACAGTGATGTGTTCAATATTCGGTGCCCAGCATTCAATGCACAATGTTCAGTGTTCAATGCACAGTGCCCAGTGTTCAATGTACAGTGTTCAATGTTCAGTACACAATGCACAATGTTCAGTGTTCAATGCACAGTGCCCTGTGTTCAATGTTTAGTGCACAGTGACCAGTGCTCAGTGTTCAATGTTCAGAGCACATGCCCAGTGCCCAGTGTTCAATACACAGTGTTCAGTGTTCAAAGTTTAGTGCACAGTGACCAGTGTTCAGTGTTCAATGTTCAGAGCACATGCCCAGTGCCCAGTGTTCAATGCACAGTGTTCAGTGTACAGTGCACAGCACCCAATGCTCAATGCACAGTGTACAGTGTTCAATGTTCAGTGCCCAGTGTTCAGTGCACGGTGTCCAGTGTTTATTTCACAGTGTTCAATGCTCAGTGCACAGTGCCCAGTGTTCAGTGCACATTGCCCAGTGTTCAGTGCACAGCACCCAATGCTCAATGCACAGTGATCAGTGTTCAATGTTAAGTGCACATTTCCCAGTGTTCAGTGCAGTGCCCAGTGTTTATTTCAGTGTTCAATGCTCAGTGCACAGTGTTCAGTGTTCCATGTTCAGTGTGCAGTGTTCAGTGTTCCATGTTTAGTGCACAGTGTTCAGTGTTCCATGTTCAGTGCACAGTGTACAGTGTTCAATGTTCAGTGCACAGTGCCCAGTGTTCAATGCACAGTGCCCAGTGTTCAATGCACAGTGATCAGTGTTCCATGTTCAATTCACAGTGTTCAGTGCACAGTGTTGTGTTCAATGTTCAGTGCACAGTGCCCTGTGCTAATGTACAGTGTTCAATGTTCAGTACTCAGTGCACAGTGTTCAGTGCACAATGTCCAGTGTTCAGCACAGTGCCCAGTGTTCAATGCACAGTGTTCAATGTTCAATATTCGGTGCACAGTGCCCAGTGTTCAATGCACTGTGCCCAGTGTTCAATGCACAGTGTTCAATGTTCAATATTCAGTGCACTGTGCCCAGTGTTCAATGCACAGTGCCCAGTGTTCAATGCACAGTGATCAGTGTTCAATGTTCAATTCTCAGTCTTCAGTGCACAGTGTTGTGTTCAATGTTCAGTGCACAGTGCCCTGTGTTAGTGTACAGTGTTCAATGTTCAGTGCTCAGTGCACAGTGTTCAGTGCACAATGTCCAGTGTTCAATGCAGTGTTCAGTGCACAGTGCCCAGTGTTCAATGCACAGTGTTCAATGTTCAATATTCGGTGCACAGTGCCCAGTGTTCAATGCACAGTGTTCAATGTTCAATATTCAGTGCACAGTGCCCAGTGTTCAGTGCAGTGTTCAGTGCACAGTGCCCAGTGTTCAATGCACAATATTGTGTTCAATGTTCAGGGTTCAATATTCAGTGTTTCTGCACAGTGCCCAGTTTTCAATGTTCAGTTCACAGTGTTCAGTGCACAGTGTTGTGTTCAATGTTCAGTACACAGTGCCCAGTGCTCTGTGTTAGTGTACAGTGTTCAGTGCACAGTGCCCAGTATTCAGTGCACAGTGCCCAGTATTCAATGTTCAATATTCAGTGCACAATGTCTAGTGTTCAGTGCAGTGTTCAGTGCACAGTGCCCAGTGTTCAATGCACAATGTTGTGTTCAATGTTCAGGGTTCAATATTCAGTGTTTATGCACAGTTCCCAGCGTTCAATGTTCAGTTCACAGTGTTCAGTGCACAGTGTTGTGTTCAATGTTCAGTACACAGTGCCCAGTGTTCGGTGCACGGTGCCCAGTATTTATTTTACAGCGTTCAATGTTCAGTGCAGAGTGTTCGATGTTCAGTGCACAGTGCCCAGTGTTGAGTGCACTGTGCCCAGTGTTCAATGCACAGTGTTCAATGTTCAATATTCGGTGCACAGTGCCCAGTGTTCAATGCACAGTGTTCAATGTTCAATATTCAGTGCACAGTGCCCAGTGTTCAATGCACTGTGCCTAGTGTTCAATGCACAGTGTTCAATGTTCAATATTCAGTGCACTGTGCCCAGTGTTCAATGCACAGTGCCCAGTGTTCAATGCACAGTGATCAGTGTTCAATGTTCAATTCACAGTCTTCAGTGCACAGTGTTGTGTTCAATGGTCAGTGCACAGTGCCCTGTGTTAGTGTACAGTGTTCAATGTTCAGTGCTCAGTGCACAGTGTTCAGTGCACAATGTCCAGTGTTCAATGCACAGTGTTCATTATTCGGTGCACAGTGTCCAGTGTTCAATGCACAGTGTTCAATGTTCAATATTCAGTGCACTGTGCCCAGTGTTCAGTGCAGTGTTCAGTGCACAGTGCCCAGTGTTCAATGCACAATATTGTGTTCAATGTTCAGGGTTCAATATTCAGTGTTTCTGCACAGTGCCCAGTTTTCAATGTTCAGTTCACAGTGTTCAGTGCACAGTGTTGTGTTCAATGTTCAGTACACAGTGCCCAGTGCTCTGTGTTAGTGTACAGTGTTCAGTGCACAGTGCCCAGTGTTCAGTGCACAGTGCCCAGTATTCAATGTTCAATATTCAGTGCATAATGTCCAGTGTTCAGTGCAGTGTTCAGTGCACAGTGCCCAGTGTTCAATGCACAATTTTGTGTTCAATGTTCAGGGTTCAATATTCAGTGTTTATGCACAGTTCCCAGCGTTCAATGTTCAGTTCACAGTGTTCAGTGCACAGTGTTGTGTTCAATGTTCAGTACACAGTGCCCAGTGTTCGGTGCACGGTGCTCAGTATTTATTTTACAGTGTTCAATGTTCAGTGCAGAGTGTTCGATGTTCAGTGCACAGTGCCCAGTGTTGAGTGCACTGTGCCCAGTGTTCAGTGCACAGTGCCCAGTGTACAGTTCCCAGTGTTCAGTGCAGAGTGCCCAGTGTTCAGTGCACAGTACCCAGGCTTCAATGTTCAGTGCCTAGTGCACAGTGATCAATGTTCAGTGCACAGTGTCCAGTGTTCAATATTCAGTGCCCAGTGCCGTGTTCAATGAACAAGTGCTGTGTTCAACGTTCAGTGCACCATGCCTAGTGTTCAGTACAGTGTTGTGTTCAGTGTACAGTGCACTGTGCCCAATGTTCAATGCACAGAGTTCAGTGTTCAATGGTCACTGCCCAGTGCCCACTGTCCAATGCAAAGTGTTGTGTTTAATGCTCAGTGCCCAGTGACCAGTGTTCATAGCACAGTGTTGTCTTAAACATTCAGTGCACAGTGCTCAGTGGTGAATGCACAGAGTTGTGTTCAGTGTACAGTGAACAGTGTTAAGAGCTCAGTGCCCAGTGCTCAATGCACAGTGTTTAGTGTGCAATGTTCAGCGCACAGTGTCCAGTGTTCAATGTTCAGTGCACCGTGCTCTGTGTTCAATGCACAGTGCCCAGTGTTCAATGCACAGTGTTCAATGCACAGTGCCCATTGCCCAGTGTTCAGTGCACAGTGCCCAGTGTTCAGTGCACAGCACCCAATGCTCAATGCACAGTGATCAGTGTTCAATGTTGTGCACATTTCCCAGTGTTAAGTGCACAGTGCCCAGTGTTTATTTCACAGTGTTCAATGCTCAGTGCACAGTGCCAAGTGTTCAATGCACAGTGTTGTGTTCAATGTTCAGTGCACAGTGCCCAGTGTTCAATGTACAGTGTTGTGTTCAATCTGCAGTGCACAGTGCCCAGTGTTCAATGCACAGTACCCAGGCTTCAATGTTCAGTGCACAGTGCCCAGTGTTCAGTGCACAGTGCCCAGTGTTCAGTGCACAGTACCCAGGCTTCAATGTTCAGTGCACAGTGCCCAGTGTTCAATGCACAGTGCCCAGTGATCAGTGCACAGTGTTCAGTGCATAGTGCCCAGTGTTCAGTGCACAGTGTCCAGTGTTCAGTGCACAGTACCCAGGGTTCAATGTACAGTGTTCAATGTTCAGTGCACAGTGTTGTGTTCAATGATCAGTGCCCATTGCCCAGAGTTCAATGCACAGTGCACAGTGATGAATGATCAGTGTCCATTGCCCAGTGTTCAATGCACAGTGCCCAGTGATCAATGATCAGTGCCCATTGCCCAGTGTTCAGTGCACAGTGATCAATGATCAGTGCCCATTGCCCAGTGTCCAACGCACAGTGCCCAGTGATCAATGATCAGTGCCCATTGCCCAGTGTTCAATGCACAGTGCCCAGTGATCAATGATTAGTGCCCATTGCCCAGTGTTCAATGCACAGTGATCAATGAGCAGCACCCATTGCCCAGTGTTCAATGCACAGTGCCCAGTGATCAATGATCAGTGCCCATTGCCCAGTGTTCAATGCACAGTGATCAATGATCAGTGCCCATTGCCCAGTGTTCAATGCACAGTGCCCAGTGATGAATGATCAGTGCCCAGTGTTCAATGCATAGTGCCCAGTGATCAATGTTCAGTGCACAGTGTCCAGTGTTCAATATTCAGTGCCCAGTGATGAATGATCAGTGCCCAGTGTTCAATGCACAGTGCCCAGTGATCAATGTTCAGTGCACAGTGTCCAGTGTTCAATATTCAGTGCCCAGTGCCGTGTTCAATGCACAAGTGTTGTGTTCAACGTTCAGTGCACCATGCCTAGTGTTCAGTACAGTGTTGTGTTCAGTGTACAGTGCCTAATGTTCAATGCAGAGTTCAGTGTTCAATGCATAGTGCTCAAAGCACAGTGCCGTGTTCAGTGCCCAGTTTCCATTGCACAGTGTTCAATGCACAGTGCCCAAAGTTTAATGCAATGTACAGTGTTCAATGTCCAGTGCCCAGTGTTCAATGCACAGTGCCCAATGTTCAATGTGCAGTGTTCAGTGTGCAATGTTCAATGCATGGTGCCCAGTGTTTATTTCACAGTGTTCAATGTTCAGTGCACAGTGCTCAGTGTTCAATGCACAGTGCCCAGTGTTCAGTGCACAGTGCCCAGTGTCCAAAGCACAGTGCCCAATGTCCAATGCACAGTGTTCAGTGTTCAATGCTCAGTGCACAGTGCCCAGTGTCCAATGCACAGTGCCCAATGTCCAATGCACAGTGTTCACTGTTTAATGCTCAGTGCGCAGTGCCCTGTGTTCAATGTTCAATATTCAGTACACAATGTCCAGTGTTCAGTGCACAATGTCCAGTGGTCAGTGCAGTGTTCAGTGCACAGTGCCCAGTGTTTATTTCACAGTGTTCAATGCTCAGTGCACAGTGCCCAGTGTTCAATGTACAGTGTTGTGTTCAATCTGCAGTGCACAGTGCCCAGTGCTCAATGCACAGTACCCAGGCTTCAATGTTCAGTGCACAGTGCCCAGTGTTCAGTGCACAGTACCCAGGGTTCAATGTACAGTGTTCAATGTTCAGTGCACAGTGTTGTGTTCAATGATCAGTGCCCATTGCCTAGTGTTCAATGCACAGTGCCCAGTGATCAATGAGCAGTGCCCATTGCCCAGTGTTCAATGCACAGTGCCCAGTGATCAATGTTCAGTGCCCATTGCCCAGTGTTCAATGCACAGTGCCCAGTGATCAATGATCAGTGTCCATTGTCCAGTGTTCAATGCACAGTGCCCAGTGATCAATGATCAGTGCACAGTGCCCAGTGTTCAATGCACAATACCCAGGCTTCAATGTTCAGTGCACAGTGCCCAGTGTTCAATGCACAATACCCAGGCTTCAATGTTCAGTGCACAGTGCCCATGTTCAGTGCACAGTGCCCAGTGTTCAGTGCACAGTGATCAATGAGCAGTGCCCATTGCCCAGTGTTCAATGCACAGTGCCCAGTGATGAATGATCAGTGCCCAGTGTTCAATGCACAGTGCCCAGTGAACACTGTTCAGTGCACAGTGTCCAGTGTTCAATATTCAATGCCCAGTGATCAATGATCAGTGCCCAGTGTTCAATGCACAGTGCCCAGTGAACACTGTTCAGTGCACAGTGTCCAGTGTTCAATATTCAATGCCCAGTGATCAATGATCAGTGCTCATTGTCCGGTGTTCAATGCATAGTGTTCAATGTTCAGTGCACAGTGTTCAGTGCACAGTGCACAATACCCAGGGTTCAATGTACAGTGTTCAATGTTCAGTGCCCATTGCCCAGTGTTCAATGCACAGTGCCCAGTGATCAATGTTCAGTGCACAGTGTCCAGTGTTCAATATTCAATGCCCAGTGATCAATGATCAGTGCCCATTGCCCGGTGTTCAATGCACAGTGTCCAGTGTTCAATGTTCAATGCACAGTGTCCAGTGTTCAGTGCACAATACCCAGGGTTCAATGTACAGTGTTCAATGTTCAGTGCACAGTGTTGTGTTCAATGATCAGTGCCCATTGCCCAGTGTTCAATGCACAGTGCCCAGTGATCAATGTTCAGTGCACAGTGTCCAGTGTTCAGTGCACAGTGCCCAGTGTTCAGTGCAGTGTTCAGTGCACAGTGCCCAGTGTTCAATGCACAATGTTGTGTTCAATGTTCAGGGTTCAATATTCAGTGTTTATGCACAGTGTCCAGTGTTCAATGTTCAGTTCACAGTGTTCAATGTTCAGTTCACAGTGTTCAGTGCACAGTGTTGTGTTCAATGTTCAGTACACAGTGCAAGTGCCCTGTGTTAGTGTACAGTGTTCAATGTTCAGTGCACAGTGTTCAGTGCACAATGTCCAGTGTTCAGTGCCCAGTGTTCAATGCACAATGTTGTGTTCAATGTTCAGGGTTCAATATTCAGTGTTTTGCACAGTGCCCAGCGTTCAATGTTCAGTTCACAGTGTTGTGTTCAATGTTCAGTACACAGTGCACAGTGTTCAATGTTCAGTGCACATTGCCCAGTGTTCGGTGCACGGTGCCCAGTATTTATTTTACAGTGTTCAATGTTCAGTGCACAGTGCCCTGTGTTAGTGCATCATGTTCGATGTTCAGTGCACAGTGCCTAGTGTTCAATGCTTGTTGTTCAGTGCCCAGTGTACAGTGCAGTGTTCAATTTTCAGTGCACAGTGCCCAGTGTTCCGTGCACAGTGCCCTGTGTTAGTGCATAGTGTTCGATGTTCAGTGCACAGTGCCCAGTGTTGAGTGCACTGTACCCAGTGTTCTGTGCACAGTGCCTAGTGTTCAATGCTTGTTGTTCAGTGCCCAGTGCACAGTGCCCTGTGTTCAATGCAAAGTGTTGTGTTCAATGTTCAGTGCCCAGTGTACAATGCTCAGTTCACACTGCTCAGTGTTCAATTTTCAGTGCACAGTGTCCAGTGTTTAATGCACAGTGATGTGTTCAATATTCGGTGCCCAGCATTCAATGCACAATGTTCAGTGTTCAATGCACAGTGCCCAGTGTTCAATGTACAGTGTTCAATGTTCAGTACACAGTGCACAGTGCCCAGTGTTCAATGTACAGTGTTCAATGTTCAGTGCACAGTGTTGTGTTCAATGATCAGTGCCCATTGCCCAGTGTTCAATGCACAGTGTTCAGTGTTCAATGTTTAGTGCACAGTGACCAGTGTTCAATGTTCAGAGCATATGCCCAGTGCCGTGTTCAGTGCACAGTGCCCAGTGTTTATTTCACAGTGTTCAATGCTCAGTGCACACTGCCCAGTGTTCAGTGCACAGTGTTGTGTTCAATGTTCAGTGCCCAGTTCCCCGTGTTCAGTGTACAGTGTTGTGTTCAATCTGCAGTGCACAGTGCCCAGTGTTCAATGCACAGTACCCAGGCTTCAATGTTCAGTGCACATTGCCCAGTGTTTCATGCACAGTGTTCAGTGCACAGTGCCCATGTTCAGTGCACATTGCCCAGTGTTTCATGCACAGTGTTCAGTGCACAGTGCCCATGTTCAGTGCACAGTGCCCAGTGTTCAGTGCACAGTACCCAGGGTTCAATGTACAGTGTTCAATGTTCAGTGCACAGTGTTGTGTTCAATGATCAGTGCCCATTGCCCAGTGTTCAATGCATAGTGCCCAGGGATCAATGTTCAGTGCACAGTGTCCAGTGTTCAATATTCAGTGCCCAGTGATCAATGATCAGTGCCCATTGCCCAGTGTTCAATGCACAGTACCCAGGCTTCAATGTTCAGTGCACATTGCCCAGTGTTTCATGCACAGTGTTCAGTGCACAGTGCCCAGTGTTCAGTGCACAGTACCCAGGGTTCAATGTACAGTGTTCAATGTTCAGTGCACAGTGTTGTGTTCAATGATCAGTGCCCATTGCCCAGTGTTCAATGCACAGTGCCCAGTGATCAATGTTCAGTGCACAGTGTCCAGTGTTCAATATTCAGTGCCCAGTGATCAATGATCAGTGCCCAGTGTTCAATGCACAGTGCCCAGTGATCAATGTTCAGTGCACAGTGTCCAGTGTTCAATATTCAGTGCCCAGTGATCAATGATCAGTGCCCAGTGTTCAATGCACAGTGCCCAGTGATCAATGTTCAGTGCACAATGTCCAGTGTTCAATATTCAGTGCCCAGTGCCGTGTTCAATGAACAAGTGCTGTGTTCAACGTTCAGTGCACCATGCCTAGTGTTCAGTACAGTGTTGTGTTCAGTGTACAGTGCACAGTGCCCAATGTTCAATGCACAGAGTTCAGTGTTCAATGGTCACTGCCCAGTGCCCACTGTCCAATGCAAAGTGTTGTGTTTAATGTTCAGTGCCCAGTGACCAGTGTTCATAGCGCAGTGTTGTCTTAAACATTCAGTGCACAGTGCTCAGTGTTGAACGCACAGAGTTGTGTTCAGTGTACAGTGAACAGTGTTAAGAGCTCAGTGCCCAGTGCTCAATGCACAGTGTTTAGTGTGCAATGTTCAGCGCACAGTGCCCAGTGTTCAATGTTCAGTGCACCGTGCTCTGTGTTCAATGCACAGTGCCCAGTGTTCAATGCACAGTGTTTAGTGTTCAATGTTCAGTGCACATTGTTCAATGCACAGTAATGAAAGCACAGTACCCAGTGTTCAATGCAGTGTTGTGTTCAATGCACAGTGCTCAAAGCACAGTGCCCAGTGTTCAATGTCCAGTGCAAAATGCCCAGTCTTCTGGATTCAGTGTTCAATGTTCAGTATTTCGTGTTCTGTATTCACTATTGAGTGTTCTGTATCCAGCCTTCTGTATTCTGTGTTCAGTTTCCGTATTCAATGTTCAGTGTTCTGTATTCAGTGTTCAATATTCAGTATTCAGTGTTCAGATTTTGAGTTCAGTGTTCAGTGTTCTGTCTTCAATGTTCAGTATACACTGTTCAGTATTCAGTGTTCAGTATTCACAGCACTCTATTCAGTGTTCAATTACATGAATTCAGTATTCTGTATTCAGTGTTCAGTATTCAGTATTCAGTGTTCAGTGTTCTGTATTCAGTATTCAGTGTTCTGTATTCAGTATTCGGTGTTCAGTGTTCAGCATTCAGTATTCAGTATTCTGTATTCAGTGTTCAATGTTCTGTATTCAGTGTTCAGTATTCAGCGTTCAGTGTTCAGTTTTTAGTGTTCAGTGTTCAGTTTTCAGTTTTCAGTATTCAGTTTCAGTCTTCAGTGTTCAGTGTTCAGTACTCAGTGTTCAGTTTTCAGTATTCAGTATTCAGTGTTCAGTATTCAGTGTTCAGTATTCAGTGTTCAGTATTCAGTGTTCTGTATTCTGTGTTCAATGTTCTGTATTCAGTGTTCAGTATTCAGTGTTCAGTATTCAGTGTTTAGTATTCAGTGTTCAATATTCAGTATTCAGTGTTCAGTGTTCTGTATTCTGTGTTCTGTATTCAGCGTTCAGTATTCAGTGTTCTGTATTCTGTATTCTTTGTTCAGTATTCAGTGTTTAGTATTCAGTGTTCAATATTCAGTGTTCAGTATTCAGTATTCTGTATTCTGTATTCTGTGTTCAGTATTCAGTGTTCAGTATTCAGTGTTCTGTATTCTGTATTCTTTGTTCAGTATTCAGTGTTCAGTATTCAGTGTTCTGTATTCAGCATTCAGTATTCGGTGTTCAGTATTCAATGTTCAGTGTCCAGTATTCAGTGTTCTGTATTCAGCATTCAGTATTCGGTGTTCAGTGTCCAGTATTCAGTGTTCTGTATTCAGCATTCAGTATTCGGTGTTCAGTATTCAATGTTCAGTGTCCAGTATTCAGTGTTCTGTATTCAGCATTCAGTATTCGGTGTTCAGTATTCAATGTTCAGTGTCCAGTATTCAGTGTTCTGTATTCAGTATTCAGTGTTCAGCATTCAGTGTTCAGTATTCTGTATTTAGTGTTCTGTATTCACTATTAAGTTTTCTGTATCCAGTCTTCTGTATTCAATGTTCTGTATTCAGTGTTCAGTATTCAGTGTTCAGTGTTCAGTATTCAGTGTTCAGTGTTCAGTGTTCAGTGTTCAGTATTCAGTGTTCAGTGTTCAGTATTCAGTGTTCAGTATTCAGTGTTCTGTATTCTGTGTTCTGTATTCTGTGTTCAGTGTTCAATATTCAGTATTCTGTATTCAGTGTTCTGTATTCATTGTTCAGGAATCAGTATTCAGTGTTCTGTACTAAGCGTTCAGTTTTCAGTGTTCTGTATTCAGTGTTCAGTGTTCTGTATTCAGTGTCTGTGTTCTGTGTTCAGTATTCAGTGTTCAGTGTTCTGTATTCAGTGTCAGTGTTCTGTGTTCAGTATTCAATGTTCATTGTTCTGTATTCAGTGTTCAGTGTTCAGCATTCAGTGTTCAGTATTCTGTATTTAGTGTTCTGTATTCACTATTAAGTTTTCTGTATCCGGTCTTCTGTATTCTGTGTTCAATGTTCTGTATTCAGTGTTCAGTATTCAGTGTTCAGTATTCAGTGTTTAGTATTCAGTGTTCAATATTCAGTGTTTAGTATTCAGTGTTCAATATTCAGTGTTCAGTATTCAGTATTCTGTGTTCAATGTTCAGTATTCAGTGTTCTGTATTCTGTGTTCAGTGTTCAATGTTCAGTATTCTGTATTCAGTGTTCAATATTCTGTATTCAGAGTTCTGTATTCATTGTTCAGGGATCAGTGTTCAGTATTCAGTGTTCAGTATTCAGTGTTCAGTATTCAGTGTTCAGTATTCAGTATTCAGTGTTCAGTATTCAGTGTTCAGTGTTCAGTATTCAGTATTCAGTGTTCAGTATTCAGTGTTCAGCGTTCAGTATTCAGTATTCAGTATTCAGTGTTCAGTATTCCATGTTCACTGTGCAGTGTTCTGTCTTCAGTGTTCAGTATTCAGTGTTTTGGGTTCAGTGATCAGTATTCAGTGTTCCGTATTCAGTGTTCAGTGTTCAGTATTCAGTGTTCAGTGTTCAGCATTCAGTATTCAGTATTTTGTATTCAGTGTTCAGTATTCAGTGTTCAGTGTTCAGTGTTCAGTATTCAGTTTTCTGTGTACAGTATTCAGTGTTCAGTTTTCAGTGTTCAGTATTCAGTGTTCAGTATTCAGTATTCAGTGTTCAGTGTTCAGTATTCAGTATTCAGTATTCAGTATTCAGTATTCAGTGTTCAGTGATCTGTATTCAGTATTCAGTGTTCAGTGTTCAGTGATCTGTATTCAGTATTCAGTGTTCTGTATTCAGTGTTCAGTATTCAGTGTTCAAAATTCAGTATTCAGTGTTCAGTGTTCAGCATTCAGTATTCAGTATTTTGTATTCAGTGTTCAGTATTCAGTGTTCAGTATTCAGTGTTCAATATTCAGTGTTTAGTATTCAGTGTTCAATATTCAGTGTTCAGTGTTCTGTATTCTGTGTTCAGTGTTCAATATTCTGTATTCAGTGTTCTGTATTCATTGTTCAGGGATCAGTGTTCAGTGTTCAGTATTCAGTGTTCAGTATTCAGTATTCTGTGTTCAGTATTCAGTGTTCAGTATTCAGTGTTCAATATTCAGTGTTCAGTATTCAGTATTCTATATTCTGTATTCTGTTTTCAGTATTCAGTGTTCAGTATTCAGTGTTCTGTATTCTGTATTCTGTGTTCAGTATTCAGTGTTCAGTATTCAGTGTTCTGTATTCAGCATTCAGTATTCGGTGTTCAGTATTCAATGTTCAGTGTCCAGTATTCAGTGTTCTGTATTCAGCATTCAGTATTCGGTGTTCAGTGTCCAGTATTCAGTGTTCTGTATTCAGCATTCAGTATTCGGTGTTCAGTATTCAATGTTCAGTGTCCAGTATTCAGTGTTCTGTATTCAGCATTCAGTATTCGGTGTTCAGTATTCAATGTTCAGTGTTCAGTATTCAGTGTTCAGTATTCAGTGTTCAGTATTCAGTGTTCAGTGTTCAGTATTCCATGTTCACTGTGCAGTGTTCTGTCTTCAGTGTTCAGTATTCAGTGTTTTGGGTTCAGTGATCAGTATTCAGTGTTCCGTATTCAGTGTTCAGTGTTCAGTATTCAGTGTTCAGTGTTCAGCATTCAGTATTCAGTATTTTGTATTCAGTGTTCAGTATTCAGTGTTCAGTGTTCAGTGTTCAGTATTCAGTTTTCTGTGTACAGTATTCAGTGTTCAGTTTTCAGTGTTCAGTATTCAGTGTTCAGTATTCAGTATTCAGTGTTCAGTGTTCAGTATTCAGTATTCAGTATTCAGTATTCAGTATTCAGTGTTCAGTGATCTGTATTCAGTATTCAGTGTTCAGTGTTCAGTGATCTGTATTCAGTATTCAGTGTTCTGTATTCAGTGTTCAGTATTCAGTGTTCAAAATTCAGTATTCAGTGTTCAGTGTTCAGCATTCAGTATTCAGTATTTTGTATTCAGTGTTCAGTATTCAGTGTTCAGTATTCAGTGTTCAATATTCAGTGTTTAGTATTCAGTGTTCAATATTCAGTGTTCAGTGTTCTGTATTCTGTGTTCAGTGTTCAATATTCTGTATTCAGTGTTCTGTATTCATTGTTCAGGGATCAGTGTTCAGTGTTCAGTATTCAGTGTTCAGTATTCAGTATTCTGTGTTCAGTATTCAGTGTTCAGTATTCAGTGTTCAATATTCAGTGTTCAGTATTCAGTATTCTGTATTCTGTATTCTGTTTTCAGTATTCAGTGTTCAGTATTCAGTGTTCTGTATTCTGTATTCTGTGTTCAGTATTCAGTGTTCAGTATTCAGTGTTCTGTATTCAGCATTCAGTATTCGGTGTTCAGTATTCAATGTTCAGTGTCCAGTATTCAGTGTTCTGTATTCAGCATTCAGTATTCGGTGTTCAGTGTCCAGTATTCAGTGTTCTGTATTCAGCATTCAGTATTCGGTGTTCAGTATTCAATGTTCAGTGTCCAGTATTCAGTGTTCTGTATTCAGCATTCAGTATTCGGTGTTCAGTATTCAATGTTCAGTGTCCAGTATTCAGTGTTCTATATTCAGCATTCAGTATTCGGTGTTCAGTATTCAATGTTCAGTGTCCAGTATTCAGTGTTCTGTATTCAGTATTCAGTGTTCAGCATTCAGTTTTCAGTATTCTGTATTTAGTGTTCTGTATTCACTATTAAGTTTTCTGTATCCAGTCTTCTGTATTCAATGTTCTGTATTCAGTGTTCAGTATTCAGTGTTCAGTGTTCAGTGTTCAATGTTCAGTATTCAGTATTCAGTATTCAGTGTTCAGTGTTCTGTGTTCTGTATTCTGTGTTCAGTGTTCAATATTCAGTATTCTGTGTTCAGTGTTCTGTATTCATTGTTCAGGAATCAGTGTTCAGTATTCAGTGTTCTGTACTAAGCGTTCAGTTTTCAGTGTTCTGTATTCAGTGTTCAATATTCAGTATTCAGTGTTCTGTGTTCAGTATTCAGTGTTCAGTGTTCTGTATTCAGTGTCAGTGTTCTGTGTTCAGTATTCAGTGTTCAGTGTTCTGTATTCAGTGTCAGTGTTCTGTGTTCAGTATTCAATGTTCAGTGTTCTGTATTCAGTGTTCAGTGTACAGCATTCAGTGTTCAGTATTCTGTATTTAGTGTTCTGTATTCACTATTAAGTTTTCTGTATCCGGTCTTCTGTATTCTGTGTTCAATGTTCTGTATTCAGTGTTCAGTATTCAGTGTTCAGTATTCAGTGTTTAGTATTCAGTGTTCAATATTCAGTGTTTAGTATTCAGTGTTCAATATTCAGTGTTCAGTATTCAGTATTCTGTGTTCAATGTTCAGTATTCAGTGTTCTGTATTCTGTGTTCAGTGTTCAATATTCAGTATTCTGTATTCAGTGTTCAATATTCTGTATTCAGAGTTCTGTATTCATTGTTCAGGGATCAGTGTTCAGTGTTCAGTATTCAGTGTTCAGTATTCAGTATTCAGTGTTCACTATTCAGTATTCAGTGTTCACTATTCAGTATTCAGTGTTCAGTGTTCAGTATTCCATGTTCACTGTGCAGTGTTCTGTCTTCAGTGTTCAGTATTCAGTGTTTTGGGTTCAGTGATCAGTATTCGGTGTTCCGTATTCAGTGTTCAGTGTTCAGTATTCAGTGTTCAGTGTTCAGCATTCAGTATTCAGTAATTTGTATTCAGTGTTCAGTATTCAGTGTTCAGTGTTCAGTGTTCAGTATTCAGTTTTCTGTGTACAGTATTCAGTGTTCAGTTTTCAGTGTTCAGTATTCAGTGTTCAGTATTCAGTATTCAGTGTTCAGTGTTCAGTATTCAGTATTCAGTATTCAGTATTCAGTATTCAGTGTTCAGTGATCTGTATTCAGTATTCAGTGTTCAGTGTTCAGTGATCTGTATTCAGTATTCAGTGTTCTGTATTCAGTGTTCAGTATTCAGTGTTCAAAATTCAGTATTCAGTGTTCAGTGTTCAGCATTCAGTATTCAGTATTTTGTATTCAGTGTTCAGTATTCAGTATTCAGTGTTCAGTGTTCAGCATTCAGTATTCAGTAATTTGTATTCAGTGTTCAGTATTCAGTGTTCAGTGTTCAGTGTTCAGTATTCAGTTTTCTGTGTACAGTATTCAGTGTTCAGTTTTCAGTGTTCAGTATTCAGTGTTCAGTATTCAGTATTCAGTGTTCAGTGTTCAGTATTCAGTATTCAGTGTTCAGTGATCTGTATTCAGTATTCAGTGTTCAGTGTTCAGTGATCTGTATTCAGTATTCAGTGTTCTGTATTCAGTGTTCAGTATTCAGTGTTCAAAATTCAGTATTCAGTGTTCAGTGTTCAGCATTCAGTATTCAGTATTTTGTATTCAGTGTTCAGTATTCAGTGTTCAGTGTTCAGTATTCAGTGTTCAGTGTTCAGTGTTCAGTGTTCAGTGTTCAGTATTCAGTGTTCAGTATTCAGTGTTCAAAATTCAGTATTCAGTGTTCTGTATTCAGTATTCAGTATTCAGTATTCAGTATTCAGTGTTCAGTGTTCAGCATTCAGTATTCAGTATTTAGTATTCAGTGTTCAGTATTCAGTGTTCAGTATTCAGTTTTCTGTGTACAGTATTCAGTATTCAGTGTTCAGTGTTCAGTATTCAGTGTTCAGTATTCAGTGTTCAGTATTCAGTATTCAGTGTTCAGTGTTCAGTGTTCTGTATTCAGTGTTCAGTATTCAGTGTTCAAAATTCAGTATTCAGTGTTCAGTATTCAGTGTTCAGTTTTCAGTATTCAGTGTTCTGTATTCAGTGTTCAGTATTCAGTGTTCAAAATTCAGTATTCAGTGTTCTGTATTCAGTATTCAGTATTCAGTGTTCAGTATTCAGTGTTCACTATTCTGTATTCAGTATTCAGTGTTCAGTATTCAGTGTTCAGTGTTCAATATTCTGTGTTCAGTGTTCAGTATTCAGTGTTCAGTGTTCAGTATTCAATGTTCAGTATTCAGTATTCAGTATTCAGTGTTCAGTATTCAGTATTCAATGTTCAGTATTCAGTATTCAGTGTTCAGTATTCAGTATTCAGTGTTCAGTGTTCAGTATTCAGTGTTCAGTATTCAGTATTCAATGTTCAGTGTTCAGTGTTCAGTGTTCAGTGTTCAGTGTTCAGTATTCAGTGTTCAGTGTTCAGTGTTCAGTGTTCAGTATTCAGTATTCAGTGTTCAGTATTCAGTGTTCAGTATTCAGTGTTCAGTATTCAGTGTTCAGTATTCAGTATTCAATGTTCAGTGTTCAGTGTTCAGTGTTCAGTATTCAGTATTCAGTGTTCAGTATTCAGTATTCAGTGTTCAGTGTTCAATATTCTGTGTTCAGTGTTCAGTGTTCAGTGTTCAGTGTTCAGTATTCAGTATTCAGTATTCAGTATTCAGTGTTCAGTATTCAGTGTTCAGTATTCAGTGTTCAGTGTTCAGTGTTCAGTATTCAGTGTTCAGTGTTCAGTATTCAGTGTTCAGTATTCAGTATTCAATGTTCAGTATTCAGTATTCAGTGTTCAGTGTTCAGTGTTCAGTATTCAGTGTTCAGTATTCAGTGTTCAGTATTCAGTGTTCAGTGTTCAGTGTTCAGTGTTCAGTATTCAGTGTTCAGTGTTCAGTATTCAATGTTCAGTATTCAGTATTCAGTATTCAGTGTTCAGTATTCAGTATTCAATGTTCAGTATTCAGTATTCAGTGTTCAGTATTCAGTATTCAGTGTTCAGTGTTCAGTATTCAGTGTTCAGTATTCAGTATTCAATGTTCAGTGTTCAGTGTTCAGTGTTCAGTGTTCAGTGTTCAGTATTCAGTGTTCAGTGTTCAGTGTTCAGTGTTCAGTATTCAGTATTCAGTGTTCAGTATTCAGTGTTCAGTATTCAGTATTCAATGTTCAGTGTTCAGTGTTCAGTGTTCAGTATTCAGTGTTCAGTATTCAGTGTTCAGTATTCAGTATTCAATGTTCAGTATTCAGTGTTCAGTGTTCAGTATTCAGTGTTCAGTATTCAGTATTCAGTATTCAGTATTCAGTATTCAGTATTCAGTGTTCAGTATTCAGTATTCAATGTTCAGTATTCAGTATTCAGTGTTCAGTATTCAGTGTTCAGTATTCAGTGTTCAGTATTCAGTGTTCAGTGTTCAGTATTCAATGTTCAGTATTCAGTGTTCAGTGTTCAGTATTCAGTGTTCAGTATTCAGTGTTCAGTATTCAGTATTCAGTATTCAGTGTTCAGTGTTCAGTATTCAGTGTTCAGTATTCAGTATTCAGTGTTCAGTGTTCAGTGTTCAGTATTCAGTGTTCAGTATTCAGTATTCAATGTTCAGTATTCAGTGTTCAGTGTTCAGTGTTCAGTATTCAGTATTCAGTATTCAGTGTTCAGTGTTCAGTATTCAGTGTTCAGTATTCAGTATTCAGTATTCAGTGTTCAGTGTTCAGTATTCAGTGTTCAGTATTCAGTATTCAGTGTTCAGTGTTCAGTGTTCAGTATTCAGTATTCAATGTTCAGTATTCAGTATTCAGTGTTCAGTATTCAGTGTTCAGTATTCAGTATTCAGTATTCAGTATTCAGTGTTCAGTGTTCAGTATTCAGTGTTCAGTATTCAGTATTCAATGTTCAGTATTCAGTATTCAGTGTTCAGTATTCAGTGTTCAGTATTCAGTATTCAGTATTCAGTATTCAGTATTCAGTGTTCAGTGTTCAGTATTCAGTATTCAGTATTCAGTATTCAGTGTTCAGTATTCAGTATTCAGTATTCAGTATTCAGTGTTCAGTGTTCAGTATTCAGTGTTCAGTATTCAGTATTCAATGTTCAGTATTCAGTATTCAGTGTTCAGTATTCAGTGTTCAGTATTCAGTGTTCAGTATTCAGTATTCAGTATTCAGAGTTCAGTATTCAGTGTTCAGTATTCAGTGTTCAGTATTCAGTATTCAGTATTCAGTGTTCAGTATTCAGTGTTCAGTATTCAGTATTCAATGTTCAGTATTCAGTATTCAGTGTTCAGTATTCAGTATTCAGTGTTCAGTATTCAGTATTCAGTGTTCAGTGTTCAGTATTCAGTGTTCAGTATTCAGTATTCAATGTTCAGTATTCAGTATTCAGTGTTCAGTATTCAGTGTTCAGTATTCAGTGTTCAGTATTCAGTATTCAGTATTCAGTGTTCAGTATTCAGTGTTCAGTATTCAGTATTCAATGTTCAGTATTCAGTATTCAGTTTTCAGTGTTCAGTGTTCAGTGTTCAGTATTCAGTGTTCAGTATTCAGTGTTCAGTATTCAGTATTCAATGTTCAGTATTCAGTGTTCAGTGTTCAGTATTCAGTGTTCAGTATTCAGTATTCAGTATTCAGTATTCAGTATTCAGTGTTCAGTATTCAGTATTCAATGTTCAGTATTCAGTATTCAGTGTTCAGTATTCAGTGTTCAGTATTCAGTGTTCAGTATTCAGTGTTCAGTGTTCAGTATTCAATGTTCAGTATTCAGTGTTCAGTGTTCAGTATTCAGTGTTCAGTATTCAGTGTTCAGTATTCAGTATTCAGTATTCAGTGTTCAGTGTTCAGTATTCAGTGTTCAGTATTCAGTATTCAGTGTTCAGTGTTCAGTGTTCAGTATTCAGTGTTCAGTATTCAGTATTCAATGTTCAGTATTCAGTGTTCAGTGTTCAGTATTCAGTGTTCAGTATTCAGTGTTCAGTATTCAGTATTCAGTATTCAGTGTTCAGTGTTCAGTATTCAGTGTTCAGTATTCAGTATTCAATGTTCAGTATTCAGTATTCAGTGTTCAGTATTCAGTGTTCAGTATTCAGTATTCAATGTTCAGTATTCAGTATTCAGTGTTCAGTATTCAGTGTTCAGTATTCAGTATTCAGTATTCAGTATTCAGTGTTCAGTGTTCAGTATTCAGTGTTCAGTATTCAGTATTCAATGTTCAGTATTCAGTATTCAGTGTTCAGTATTCAGTGTTCAGTATTCAGTATTCAGTATTCAGTATTCAGTATTCAGTGTTCAGTGTTCAGTATTCAGTATTCAGTATTCAGTATTCAGTGTTCAGTATTCAGTGTTCAGTATTCAGTATTCAGTATTCAGTGTTCAGTGTTCAGTATTCAGTGTTCAGTATTCAGTATTCAATGTTCAGTATTCAGTATTCAGTGTTCAGTATTCAGTGTTCAGTATTCAGTGTTCAGTATTCAGTATTCAGTATTCAGTGTTCAGTATTCAGTGTTCAGTATTCAGTGTTCAGTATTCAGTATTCAGTATTCAGTGTTCAGTATTCAGTGTTCAGTATTCAGTATTCAATGTTCAGTATTCAGTATTCAGTGTTCAGTATTCAGTATTCAGTGTTCAGTATTCAGTATTCAGTGTTCAGTATTCAGTATTCAATGTTCAGTATTCAGTGTTCAGTATTCAGTGTTCAGTATTCAGTATTCATTATTCAGTGTTCAGTATTCAGTGTTCAGTATTCAGTATTCAATGTTCAGTATTCAGTATTCAGTTTTCAGTATTCAGTACTCAGTGTTCAGTATTCAGTATTCAGTGTTCAGTATTCAGTGTTCAGTATTCAGTGTTCAGTATTCAGTATTCAGTATTCAGTATTCAGTATTCAGTGTTCAGTGTTCAGTGTTCAGTATTCAGTATTCCATGTTCAGTATTCAGTATTCAGTATTCAGTATTCAGTGTTCAGTATTCAGTATTCAATGTTCAGTATTCAGTATTCAGTGTTCAGTCTTCAGTGTTCAGTATTCAGTATTCAGTGTTCAGTATTCAGTGTTCAGTATTCAGTGTTCAGTGTTCAGTATTCAGTATTCAGTATTCAGTATTCAGTATTCAGTATTCAGTATTCAGTGTTCAGTATTCAGTATTCAATGTTCAGTATTCAGTATTCAGTATTCAGTATTCAGTGTTCAGTGTTCAGTATTCAGTATTCAGTATTCAGTATTCAGTGTTCAGTGTTCAGTATTCAGTGTTCAGTATTCAGTATTCAATGTTCAGTATTCAGTATTCAGTATTCAGTATTCAGTGTTCAGTGTTCAGTATTCAGTATTCAGTGTTCAGTGTTCAGTATTCAGTATTCAATGTTCAGTATTCAGTATTCAGTGTTCAGTATTCAGTATTCAATGTTCAGTATTCAGTATTCAGTATTCCATGTTCAGTATTCAGTATTCAGTGTTCAGTATTCAGTGTTCAGTATTCAGTGTTCAGCATTCAGTATTCAGTGTTCTGTATTCAGTGTTCAGTATTCAGTGTTCAGTATTCAGTGTTCAGTGTTCAGTGTTCAGTATTCAGTGTTCAGTATTCAGTATTCAGTGTTCTGTATTCAGTATTCAGTATTCAGTGTTCAGTATTCAGTGTTCAGTGTTCAGTGTTCAGTATTCAGTGTTCAGTATTCAGTGTTCAGTGTTCAGTGTTCAGTGTTCAGTATTCAGTATTCAGTGTTCAGTATTCAGTGTTCAGTGTTCAGTGTTCAGTATTCAGTGTTCAGTATTCAGTGTTCAGTGTTCAGTGTTCAGTATTCAGTGTTCAGTGATCAGTCTTCCATATTCAGTGTACTGTCAAGATTAGAATGGTTCTGGAAAAGCACTGCAGGTCAGGCTGCATCCAATATCTTGATGACGGGTTTTGCCTAAAACTTCGATTTTCCTGCTCACTGGAGGCTGCATGAGCAGAATGTTTCCAGAACCACACAAGTCTTGACTGCTATCTCGAGCATCTGCAGTACCCATCTCTGCTTGTTCAGTATTCTTTGTTCCGTGTTCAGTATTAAGTGTTCAGTATTAAGTGTTCAGTATTCTTTGTTCCGTGTTCAGTATTAAGTGTTCAGTATTAAGTGTTCAGTATTCTTTGTTCCGTGTTCAGTATTAAGTGTTCAGTATTCACTGTTCTGTATTCAGTGTTCAGTATTTTGTGTTGTATTGTTTATGCAGTATTCAGTGTTCAGTTTTCAGTATTCTGTGTTGAGTATTCGGTTATCTGTATTCAGTGTTCTGTATGCAGAGTACAATGTTCTGTGTCTCTATTCAGTGTTCAGTGTTCTGTATTCAGAGTTCAGTATTCTGTGTTCAGTTTTCAGTGCTCTGTGTTCAGTTTTCAGTGCTCTGTATTAAGTTTTCAGAATTGTGAGTTCAGTATTTAGTGTTCTGAGTTCAGTTTTCAGAGTTCAGCATTCAGTGTTCACTACTCTGTATTCAGTACTCGGTATTCAGTATTCAGTATTCAGTGTTCAGTGTTCAGTATTCAGTGTTCAGTATTCAATGTTCAGTATTCAGTATTCAGTCTTCAGTGTTCAGTATTCGGTGTTCAGTGTTCAGTATTCAGTGTTCAGTGTTCAGTATTCAGTGTTCAGTATTCAGTGTTCAGTATTCAGTATTCGGTGTTCAGTGTTCAGTATTCAGTGTTCAGTATTCAGTATAAAGTATTCAGTGTTCAGTATTCAGTGTTCAGTATTCAGTATTCAGTGTTCAGTGTTCAGTATTCTGTATTCAATATCAGTGTTCATTTTCAGTATTCAGAGTTCTGAATTCAGTATTCAGTATTCAGTGTTCAGTTTTCAGTGTTCAGTATTCAGTATTCAGTGTTCAGTATTCAGTGTTCAGTATTCATTGTTCAGTATTCAGTGTTCAGTATTTAGTGTTCAGCATTCAGTGATCAGTGTTCAGTGTTCTGTATTCTGTATTCAGTGTTCAGCTTCGGCATTCTGAGTTCTGCATTCAATATTCAGTGTTAAGTTTCAGTATTCAGAGTTCTGAATTCAGTATTCAGTGTTCTATATTCAGTAGTCACCATTCTGTATTCACTATTCTATATTCAGTATTCAGTGTTCAGTGTTCGGTATTCAGTGTTCACTGTTCAGTATTCAGTGTTCGGTATTCAGTGTTCGGTTTTCAGTGTTCAGTGTTCTGTGTTCAGTGTTCAGTATTCACTGTTCAGTATTCACTGTTCAGTATTCAGTGTTCCGTATTCAGTGGTCAGTGTTCAGTATTCAGTGATCAGTGTTCAGTGTTCTGTATTCAGTGTTCTGTATTAGGTGTTCTGTATTCAGTGTTCAGTATTCATTGTTCAGTATTCAGTGTTCACTGTTCTGTATTCAGTGGTCAGTGTTCAGTATTCAGTGTGCAGTATTCAGTGTTCTGTATTCGGTGTTCAGTATTCAGAGTTCAGTGTTCTGTATTCACTGTTCAGTATTCAGTGTTCAGTATTCAGTGTTCAGTGTTCTGTATTCAGTGTTCAGTATTCAGTGTTCAGTGCTCTGTATTCAGTGATCAGTCTTCAGTGTTCAGTATTTAGTGTTCAGTATTCACTGTTCAGTATTCAGTATTCAGTATTCAGTGTTCAGTGTTCAGTATTCAGTGTTCAGTATTCAGTGTTCAGTGTTCTGTATTCAGTGGTCAGTGGTCAGTGTTCAGTATTCAGTGTGCAGTATTCAGTGTTCAGTATTCAGTGTTCGGTGTTCGGTGTTCAGTGTTCAGTATTCAGTGTTCTGTAGTCTGTGTTCACTGTTCAGTGTTCTGTATTCAGCATTACGTATTCAGTGTTGAGTGTTCAGTATTCAGTATTCACTATTCAATGTTCAGTATTCAGTATTCAGTATTCAATGTTCAGTGTTCAGTATTCAGTGTTCAGTATTCAGTATTCAGTATTCAGTGTTCAGTGTTCAGTATTCAGTGTTCAGTGTTCAGTATTCAGTATTCAGTATTCAGTGTTCGGTGTTCGGTGTTCTGTATTCAGTGTTCGGTATTCAGTATTCGGTGTTTGGTATTCGGTATTCATTATTCAGTGTTCAGTATTCAGTATTCAGTGTTCAGTGTTCAGTGTTCTGTATTCAGTGTTCAGTGTTCTGTATTCATTGTTCGGTTTTCAACATTCAGTGTTCAGTATTCAGTGTTCAGAGTTCAGTATTCAATATTCAGTGTTCAGTAATCAGTGTTCAGAGTTCACTCTTCGATATTCTGTGTTTGGTATTCAGTGTTCAGTATTCATTGGTCAGTATTCAGTGATCAGTTTTCTGTATTCAGTATTCAGTATTCACTGTTCAGTATTCACTATTCAGTGTTCAGTGTTCAGTATTCAGTGTTTAGTGTTCAGTGTTCAGTGTTCAGTTTTCTGTATTCAGTGTTCTGTGTTCTGTGTTCTGTGTTCAGTGTTCAGTGTTCAGTGTTCAGTGTTTAGTGTTCAGTGTTCAGTGTTCAGTGTTCTGTATTCAGTGTTCTGTGTTCGGTATTCAGTGTTCCATATTCCATGTTCCGTGTTCAGTGTTCAGTGTTCTGTATTCAGTGTTCTGTGTTCAGTGTTCTGTATTCAGTGTTCTGTGTTCGGTATTCAGTGTTCCATATTCCATGTTCCGTGTTCAGTGTTCAGTTTTCTGTATTCAGTGTTCAGTGTTCGGTATTCAGTGTTCCATATTCCATGTTCCGTGTTCAGTGTTCAGTTTTCTGTATTCAGTGTCCAGTGTTCTGTATTCAGTGTTCTGTATTCAGCGTTCAGTATTCAGTGTTCAGTGTTCTGTATTTGGTGTTCAATACTCAGCGTTCAGTGTTCGATGTTCTGTATTCAGTGTTCAGTATTCAGTGTTCAGAGTTCACTGCTCGGTATTCCGTATTCAGTATTTCATAATCAGTGTTCTGTATTCAGTGTTCAGTGTTCAGTGTTCAGTATTCAGTATTCAGTGTTCAGTGTTCAGTGTTCAGTGTTCAGTATTCAGCATTCAGTGTTTCTTTTTTCAGTATTCAGCATTCAGTGTTTCTATATTCAGTTTTCAGTGTTCAGTGTTTCTATATTCAGTATTCAGAGTTCTGTATTCGGTATTCTGAGTTCTGTATTCAGTGTTCAGTGTTTCTATGTCTGCGAGCATAAGAGGTACAGTTAGTAAGTTTGCAGCTGACACCAAAATTGGAGGTGTAGTGGACAGCGAAGAGGTTTACCTCAGATTACAACAGGATCTGGGCCAGATGGGCCAATGGGCTGAGAAGTGGCAGATGGAGTTTAATTCAGATAAATGCGAGGGGCTGCATTTTGGGAAAGCAAATCTTAGCAGGACTTATACACTTAATGGTAAGGTCCTAGGGAGTGTTGCTGAACAAAGAGACCTTGGAGTGCAGGTTCATAGCTCCTTGAAAGTGGAGTCACAGGTAGATAGGATAGTGAAGGAGGCGTTTGGTATGCTTTCCTTTATTGGTCAGAGTGTTGAGTACAGGAGTTGGGAGGTCATGTTGCGGCTGTACAGGACATTGGTTAGGCCACTGTTGGAATATTGTGTGCAATTCTGGTCTCCTTCCTATCGGAAAGATGTTGTGAAACTTGAAAGGGTTCAGAAAAGATTTACAAGGATGTTGCCAGGGTTGGAGGATTTGAGCTACAGGTAGAGGCTGAACAGGCTGGGGCTGTTTTCCCTGGAGCGTCGGGGGCTGAGGGGTGACCTTACAGAGGTTTACAAAATTATGAGGGGCATGGATAGGATAAATAGGCAAAGTCTTTTCCCTGGGGTGGGGGAGTCCAGAACTAGAGGGGCATAGGTTTAGGGTGAGAGGGGAAAGGGACCTACGGGGCAACTTTTTCACATAGTGGGCGGCACGGTGGCACAGTGATTAGCACTGCTGCCTCACAGCGCCTGAGACCCGGGTTCAATTCCCGCCTCAGGCGACTGACTGTGTGGAGTTTGCATGTTCTCCCCGTGTCTGCGTGGGTTTCCTCCGGGTGCTCCGGTTTCCTCCCACAGTCCAAAGATGTGCAGGGTCAGGTGAATTGGCCATGCTAAATTGCCCGTAGTGTTAGGTAAGGGGTAAATGTAGGGGTATGGGTGGGTTTCGCTTCGGCGGGTCGGTGTGGACTTGTTGGGCCGAAGGGCCTGTTTCCACACTGTAATGTAATCTAATCTAATCTAATGTAATCTAATCTAATCAAAGGATGGTACGGGTATGGAATGAGCTGCCAGAGGAAGTGGTGGAGGCTGGTACAATTACAACATTTAAGAGGCATTTGGATGGGTAAATGAATGGGAAGGGTTTGGAGTGATATGGGCCGGGTGCTGGCAGGTGGGACTAGATTGGGTTGGGATATCTGGGTCAGCATGGACGGGTTGGGCCGAAGGGTCTGTTTCCCTGCTGTACATCTCTATGACTCTATCTCTTCTGGGGCAGAAGTGAACTGTACAAGAGGGACAGGTTGCAACAGAACTGGAGGGGGACTAATATCCTGGCAGTGAGTTTTGCTCGATCTGCTTGGGAGGATCTAGCAGGGCGGTGAGACCCTAAACAATATTGAGGCAAAAGAGAAGATTGAATCTAGTCCAGAAGTTAAAGGGAGCAAGTTAAATCAACAAAGGCAGGCAAGAGTATGGCAGGGAGCAAGGCAAGACGTGTGAAGGGAGCAGGAGAATTGACATTTCGGGCATAAGCCCTTCTTCAGGAAGAAGGGCTTATGCCCGAAACGTCGATTCTCCTGTTCCTTTGATGCTGACTGACCTGCTGCGCTTTTCCAGCAACACATTTTTAAGCTGTGATCCCCAGCATCTGCAGTCCTCACTTTCTCCATCTTAACCACCCAGCCCCTCCTGGTAGTCAGTGGAAAATAGAAGAGTAAATATGTAGGGAGATCACAGATAGGGACTGGGACTGCCATCATTTTAAGGGTTGGGAGGGGAAGGGTTTTGTGAGGTGTGTTCAGGAAAACTTCCTCAATAAATATTTCAGTGGCCCCTCGACAGAAGGTGCAATACTGGACATCCTCTTGGGGCAAAAATGTTTGGGAGGAGCCAGTGTTGGACTGGGGTGATCATAGTTAAAAATCACACAACACCAGGTTATAGTCCCCCAGGTTTGGGCGGCACGGTGGCACAGTGGTTAGCACTGCCGCCTCAAAGCGCCAGAGACCCCGGTTCAATTCCCGCCTCAGGCGACTGACTGTGTGGAGTTTGCACGTTCTCCCCGTGTCTGTGTGGGTTTCCTCCGGGTGCTCCGGTTTCCTCCCACAGTCCAAAGATGTGCAGGTCAGGGTGAATTGGCCATGCTAAATTGCCCCTAGTGTTAGGTGAAGGGGTAAATGTAGGGGTATGGGTGGGTTGTGCTTCGGCGGGTCGGTGTGGACTTGATGGGCCAAAGGGCCTGTTTCCACACTGTAAGTAATCTAATCTAATCTCAGGTTTACTTGGAAGCACTAGCGTTTGGAGCACTACTTCTCCAAATGAACCTGTTGGTCCATTACCTGGTGAGATTTTTTAACTTTGGGGAAAAAAGGCAGGACAAGTGACTGAGGTGTTAGTGGGGGAGCACTTTGGAACCAGTTTTAAAATACTTATGGAAAAGGATAGTCTGATCCACAGGTTAACGTTATAAATTGGTCAAAGCCAATTTTGACGATGTTCAACAGGAATTTTCAAAAGTTGACGGGGGGGAGGCTGTTCGCAGGTAAAGGGATGTGTGGTAATTGGGAAGCTTTCAAAAGCAAAATAATGAGAGTTCAGGGGCTGCACGTTCATGTTAATGTGACGGGCAAGGCTGGCACAAGCCGGGATGATTGGGGATATTGAGGTTGTCTTCACGAAAAAGGCAATGGCACATATAGACAGCTAGGATCCAGTGAATCGCTTGAGGAATATAGGGGATGTGAGAGTACATTTAAGAGGGGACTCAGAAACGCAAAGCGGGGATATGAATATCTGTGGCAGATACGGGAAAGGAAAATTCAATGAGATTCTACAAGTATATTAAGGGCAAAGACAAACTAGGGAGAGAATAGGGCCCCTTACAGGTCAGTGAGTCCTTTCATGTGTGGAGCCACAGGAGTTGGGTGAGATCTTAAACGAATATTTCTCATCAGTATTTACTGTGGAGAAACACATGGAAGCTAGTGGATTCAGAGAAATCAATAGCGATGTTGTGATGGTAGATAAATCCCCAGGATCTCATCAAGTGTATCCACATTGTGAGAAGCTGGGTAAGATATTGCAGGGCCCCGGCAGAGATACCTGTATCATCGACAGCCACGGGTGAGGTGCTGGAAGACTGGACAATGGCAAATACTGTGCCTTCATTTAAGAAAGGTTGCAAGGAAAAGCGAAGGAATACATATTGGTGAGCATAATTTAAGTGGTGGGTACATTGTTGCAGGGGATTCTAAAAGACAGAATCTACATGCATTTGGAAAGGCAAGGACTGATTAGATATAGTCAGCATGGCTTTGCTTATGGGTAATCGTGTCTCACAAATTTGAGTTTTTGTAGAGGTGACCAAGAAGACCGATGAAGGCAGAGAGACAAACATTGACTGCAAGGACTTTAGAAAGGCCTTCGACAAGGTTCCGCATGGTAGACTGGTTAGTAAGGTTAGATCACATGGGATCCAGAAAGAGCTAGCCAATTGGATACAATATTGGCTTGACTGCAGGAAATAGAGGGTGGAGGTAAAGGGTTGTTGTTTGGATTGGAGGTCTGTGACCAGTGGTGTGCCAGAAGGATCAGTGCTGGGTCCACTGTTGTTCGTTAAACTGATTTGGATGAGAATACAGTAGGCATGGTTCGTAAGTTTGTGGATGTCCACCTCACCAAAATTGATGGGACAGTGGACAGTGAAAAAGATTATCTCAGAGTACAATAGGATTTTGATCAGCTGAGCCAGTGGGCCAGGAATGGCAGATGGAGTTTAATTCAGATAAACGTGAGGTGTTGCATTTTGGTAAGACAAACCAGGGCAGGGCTTACAGAGTTCATGGTAGGGTCCTGGGGAGTGCTGTCCAACAGAGAAACCTAGGGGTGCAGGCACATAGGTAGACAAGGTAGTGAAGAAGGCTTTTGGCATGCTTGCCTTCAGCAGTCAGAGCTTTAAGTTCAGGAGTTGAGCACATGAGTCATGTATAACAAGACATTGGTAAGGCCACATTTGGAATTTTGCACACAATTCTGGTTACCTTGGTGTAATAACCCTCCAGTTATTAAACAAGGACGCTACCAAGACTGGAGGGTTCGAGTTCTAAGGAGAAGATAGATAGGCTGGGATTTTCTTCCCTGAGATGTAGTGAGATGAGGGGTTACCTTATAGAGGTTTATAAAATCATGAGGGGCATAAGTAAGGTGAATAGCCAAGGTCTTTTTTCCCAGGGTAGGGAGTCCAAAACTGGAGGGCATGCTTAAGGTGAGAGGGGAAAAGATTTAAAACAGCTTTAAGTACATTTTCACACAGTGGGATGTTGTGTATTTGGAATGAGCTGCCTGGGGAAGTGGTAGAGGCAGGTTTAGTTACAACAATCGAAAGACGTTTTGACTGGTAACTGGATAGGAAATGGTTTAGAAGGATATGGGCCACAGGCGAGTTCAGTTAAGGAAACTTAGGAAACGGCATGGATCAGTTGGCCTGAAGGACCTGTTTCTATGCTGTATGACTCTATAACTCTAATGTTCAGGTTTCAATGTTCAATATTTAGTGTTCAGTGTCCAATCTTCACCATCTAACCTTCACTCGTTAAAGTTCAGCTTCAATATGTGGTGCTCAGTGAATATGTTCAGTGTTCAAAGTTCAGGACTTGGGGTTCAATGTAAATGTTCTTTATTGACTGTTTAATGTTCACTGTTCAAGGTTCAATGTTCAGTGTTCGTTGTTCAGTGTCTGGGGTTCAGTGTTCAATGATCAGTGTTCAGTGATTAGTATTCAGGGTTCAATGTTGATTCTTCATTGATCAATATTCAATTTCCAGTGTTCAGCTGTCAGTGTTCAATATTCAGGGTTCAATGATCAATGTTCAGTGTTTGGCATTCAATATTTACTGCTCAATGTTCAGGGTTCCAAGTTCAGTGTTCAAAATTCGGTGTTTGGGGTTGAAGATTTAGTTTTCAGGGTTCAGTGTCCAGGTTTCACTCGTCAGTGTTCGAGGTTCGGTGCTCAGTGGTTCATGTTTGAGGTTCACGTTGTGGGGTTTGGGGGTGATCCAGCTCGCTGAAAATCAACCTCTGCTATTTCCCAAGCTATCACAAAAGGTTACATTTTTAAAATAAGTTCACAAAGCACCCAAAAAAATTTGTGTTTTCAGACTCAGGCTGACAGGACTCACAGAATCAGACTTCTGACCTCAACAAGAATCACTATTTATTACAGGTCAATAGATTCTATAAGCAGTTAAAGAATTATATCAATTCAAGTACAAATTAAAACTATAAATCCTTTATAAATTAATCCTTCCGCACAGACAAACATAAACTGGGGGAAAACATATGGGCAGCAGGGAAATTGGGAAAACAGTCTTTGTTCACAAGACCTGTTGGCTCGGTTAATGCTTATTCAAAGGTTTTTGCATTAGCATTTGTTTCTGGTTG
This sequence comes from Chiloscyllium plagiosum, assembly GCF_037043375.1. Classification (NCBI taxonomy): domain Eukaryota; kingdom Metazoa; phylum Chordata; class Chondrichthyes; order Orectolobiformes; family Hemiscylliidae; genus Chiloscyllium; species Chiloscyllium plagiosum. The sequence goes on from NW_028270178.1 coordinate 9,710,569, forward strand.
CAAAAGGCAGACTGTAGCTGATTCACTTATGTAGTGAGTTCTCTGACTTATCCAATTCAGACTTACAACTTGCAGCATCTGGAGAAGGAGTAATAAGCTGGTTTTTAAAATCAGGATTAAAGTGGCTTACTGCAGGGAACTGAGAGTGAGTGTGTTTTGGCTGCTGCAGACCTGCTGGTTTCTCCTCAATCTGACCTCGCTTCTCTCTGTCTTATTCACAGCCCAAACTATTCAGCTACCTGACAACCAATCACATGGTTGTTAGCGGGCAGAGGACCTTTCTCATTGAAACCTGGCCACTAATCTACACCAATCAGCTTCACTTGTAAACCACTTCTCAGCTCCAGTTCGTCTGCACGTTGCTGGGACCCACAGCTCCAGAAACAGGATTCACAAAAGGTATCAAATTCCTTACTTTCAGAAGTTGTAGCCATCCTTGTACATCCCTAGGTTTCAAAATAGCTGTTTTGCATTTCAAACCAGCTTTATAACGCACAAAAGTAAAATGACAAAGCCTTCAGTGTTTGGGTTTCAGGGTTCAGTGTTCAAGGTATAGAGTTTTAACTGCGTGGTTTAGGGTTCAGAGTTGGCTTTTCAGGGTTGACATTTGGTGCTTGGGGTTCAGCGTTTGGTGTCTGGGTTGTGTTTGGTAGTTGGGGTTCAGTGTTTGGTGTTTGGTGAGCAGAGTTCAACATTCAAGGTTCAGTATTAGAGACTGAGGGTTCAATGTTTAGTGCCTAGGATTCAGGTTATGGAGTTTGGGGTTTCTGTTGTGGGGTTTAGGGTTCAGAGTTGTGTGTTTGATGGGGGGGTCAGGGTTTGGTGTTTTATTTCTGTTCAAGGTTCAGGGTTCAGTGTTTAATGTCTGAAGTTCAGGTTGTGGGGTTGCTTCCCCTCTCTGGAGCAGCTCACTGAAAATCAATCCCTACAGTCCCAGAGTCATCACAAAAGGTTACATTTTTAAAAGAAATTTACAAAACCCCAAACTTCCTGTATTTTCAGACTCAGGTTGCAAGAAGCATGGAATCTCAACAAGAATTTATTATAGGTCATTAGATTCTATCTGCAGTTAAAGAATTACATTAAGTACAAATTAAAACTTTAAATATTTTATAAATTAATCTTTCCGCACAGACAAACATAAATGGAGATGAGGGGAGAATATATGGGCAGCAGGGAAATTGGGAAAACAGTCTTTGTTCACAAGACCTGTTGGCTCGGTTAATGCTTATTCAAAGGTTTTTGCATTAGCATTTGTTTCTGGTTGCAAAAGGCAGACTGTAGCTGATTCACTTATGTAGTGAGTTCTCTGAATTATCCAATCCAGACTTACAACTTGCAACATTTTGAGAAGGAATAATAAGCTGGTTTTTAAAATCAGGTTTAAAGTGGCTTACTGCAGGGAACTGAGAGTGAGTGTGTTTTGGCTGCTGCAGACCTACTGGTTTCTCCTCAATCTGACCTCGCTTCTCTCTGTCTTATTCACAGCCCAAACTGTTCAGCTACCTGACAACCAATCACATGGTTGTTAGCGGGCAGAGGACCTTTCTCATTGAAACCTGGCCACCAATCCACACTAATCAACTTATGTCCAGTGTTCAGTATTCAGTTTTTGGGGATCTATCTTCAGGATTTGATATTCGGTTTTTGGAGGTCCTTGTACAGACTTGTATTTCAGAGTATTTGGTTTCAGTGTTCTGAATTCAGTGATCAATGTACAGTGTTTGGAGATCAGTGGTCAGGATTCCAGTCCCGTTTTTGGAGGTCACACTTCAGGCTTGTGTCTCAGAGTTTAGTATTTGGCTTTGTGGTTTATTGGTCAATGTTCAGGGTTCAGAGTTCATTGTTCAGTGTTCAGTCTTCAGTGCTTATGTCTCGGGGTTTGCAGTTCAGAACTTGGGGCTCAACGTTTTGGGTTCAGGTTTTGGAATTTGCTGTTCAAGATTTGGTGTTCAGGTTTTGGTATTTGTGCCTTGAGGTTTAGGATTGGGGTTCAGGCTTTGGGATTGGTTGTTTGGGTTCAGGTTTTAGGGCTCAGAATTCAGAGTTTGGGATTTAGGTTTCAGTGTTTGTATCTTAATGTTCAGGCTTTGGGGTTCAGTGTTTGGAGTTTTCCAGTTTATGGTTCAGTGTTTGGGGGTCTGGGGTTTGTAGTTTAGGGCTCAGGTTTTGGGGTTGAGGGATCAAGTGCGGGGTTCAATGTTTGGTACTCAGTTCGAAGTTTTCGGTTTGGGCTTCAATTCTGGGCTTTGTTGTCTTCAGACACCCCACATCATCCTCTCACCATGTTCTCTCTCCTCACTCCTTGCCCTCCTCTACAGATGGACTACCTGGGCCCACCTTTCGATAACCCGGACTTTGACCCTCCACGGCTGAATCGCACGGAGGCCATTCCCAGTGCCACGCTAGAAGTGAGTGCTTGGAGGAACCTGGGTGACCAACATCGACTAATGGAGAATCTTCGGGCCTACACCCTACTGCTGCGGTGTCTAGGAGACGTAGATCGGGAGCTGACCAACCCCGCCCTGAGGCTCACCTTCCAACACTTCTGTGCCAGCGTCCGAGGACTGACCATCAGCATCTCAGGCCTGGTGACCTCACTGGGCTATCCCGAGCCTACCCTCCTTCCCCCTGCGCACTTGGACAGGGGCTTGTCGCCTGCCCCCAGTGACTTCCTGAAGAAACTTGACCACTTCTGGCTGATGCGGGAGCTGCAGGGCTGGCTACTGCGCTCGGCCAAAGATTTCAATCGCTTAAAGAAACGTCTTGGTGGCTTTGTTACCCATTTGGACTATCGGAGGCCATGATGCGGTGGGAGGGGGGAGATACCCCTCCCTTTTCTCCACTCCCACCCCCAAACCCCACTGCCTTGACCATCCCATTAGTGCCTTATGCTAAAACACATTCCCCACCTCTACCTGTGTCCCTCCTCCTGCCAAACATTCCCTCCTGCTGGATGTGATTACACGAGCGGACAGTATTCATACAATAACCCCCAGTGCACCATTTACTACAATCGGTCCTTTGTGTCCAGGAATACCTTCTCTGCAAACAACAGGAATGTGGTGTGCGTTTGATTCCATTGTGCCTGAAACCCAAGGACTTCCTCTTACTTTCGCCACAGCAAGGCTCAGCCAATCCAGACCAGACTAACTAATTAGCACTCTTCCCTGGGGTGCAAATTGTTTGCTTATTTGATCTTAAACATTCTCAAGTTTATGCTCACGAGTGCAGGATAAGTGCTTCCAAACACTGTGTCGCTTTTCACCAGCCTAACATCTCATCAAAGTGCCTCAAACATCCCATAATGCCTTACACCCACTTGCACCCCTATATTGTTAGGATTACACTCCAATCTTTCCTCAATGAAGAGAAACACAGAGAGAGAGAGCAAGCAAGGAGCAAATTGTCCTTGGCTGATTTCCAGGATGGACGCAGTTCTGAGGGGAGAGGTGGGACCATGGAGGGGGAAAGAGCAGGGGTCTGAATTGTGCAGTTGCGAGGGCAGGAGGGGGTTGTGGCTAAAGAGGTTGATGGGTGGGGGGTTGACACAGCTCATAAAGTTCTTCCGGCTGTTTTCGTTTTGAGAGAAATTTCTATGTGATTTGGCAGTCATGTGAGAGCGGGATAAAGCTAAGCCCTGAGCCTGTTGCCGTTTCACAGGGCAATAAGTCAAAGAGCAGGCAAGGAAGGGCGTGGGCAGCAGATCTTGCCTCCTCCAAACACATTGGGAAGTGCCTGATGATCAGGAAGAAAAAATTGTCTCACAGAGAGGGAGTTACACAATATGGCAGAGGAGGAAAAGCCACTTAGAAATGACAAAGAAAACGGCCATATCGCAATCCATAAAGGTTCAGATAAAATAATGTAGTCCCATCGAGAAATACATTGCTCACAAAACTGGCCACGTAAGGGCATTCAACAGCACAGCCAATGTCAACCCCAATACCAACCAATGGGTTAGTGTGAAAGGGAGGATATCAGCCAGGGTTCCCGCTCCTGATCACTGCCCAGTGATCCCTGGGTTAGAGAGAGAGAGAGAGAGAGAGAGAGAGGGGGGAAATCAGCCAGGGTTCCTGCTCCTGATCATTGTCCAGTGATCCCTGGGTTAGAGAGAGAGAGTGGGGAAATCAGCCAGGGTTCCCGCTCCTGATCACTGCCCAGTGATCCCTGGGTTAGAGAGAGAGAGAGAGAGGGGGGAAATCAGCCAGGGTTCCCACTCCTGATCACTGCCCAGTGATCCCTGGGTTAGAGAGAGAGAGTGGGGAAATCAGCCAGGGTTCCTGCTCCTGATCACTGCCCAGTGATCCCTGGGTTAGAGAGAGAGGGGAAATCAGCCAGGGTTCCTGCTCCTGATCACTGCCCAGTGATCCCTGGGTTAGAGAGAGAGAGGGGGGAAATCTGCCAGGGTTCCTGCTCCTGATCACTGCCCAGTGATCCCTGGGTTAGAGAGAGAGGGGAAATCAGCCAGGGTTCCTGCTCCTGATCACTGCCCAGTGATCCCTGGGTTAGAGAGAGAGGGGGGAAATCAGCCAGGGTTCCTGCTCCTGATCACTGCCCAGAGATCCCTGGGTTAGGGAAGAGAGGAGGGAAATCAGCCAGGGTTCCTGCTCCTGATCACTGCCCAGTGATCCCTGGGTTACAGAGAGAGAGAGAGAGGGGGGAAATCAGCAGGGTTCCTGCTCCTGATCACTGTCCAGTGATCCCTGGGTTAGAGAGAGAGAGAGGGGAAATCAGCCAGGGTTCCTGCTCCTGATCACTGCCCAGTGATCCCTGGGTTAGAGAGAGAGAGAGAGGGGAAATCAGCCAGGGTTCCTGCTCCTGATCACTGTACAGTGATCGATGGGTTAGAGAGAGAGAGGGGAAATCAGCCAGGGTTCCTGCTCCTGATCACAGTCCCTGGGTTAGAGAGAGAGAGAGTGGGGGGAAATCAGCCAGGGTTCCTGCTCCTGATCACTGTCCAGTGATCCCTGGGTTAGAGAGAGAGAGAGAGAGAGAGGGGAAATCAGCCAGGGTTCCTGCTCCTGATCACTGCCCAGTAATCCCTGGGTTAGAGAGAGAGAGAGGGGGGAAATCAGCTAGGGTTCCTGCTCCTGATCACTGCCCAGTGATCCCTGGGTTAGAGAGAGAGAGAGAGATGAGGGGGGAAATCAGCCAGGGATCCTGCTCCTGATCACTGCCCAGTAATCCCTGGGTTAGAGAGGGGGGGGGGGAATCAGCCAGGGTTCCTGCTCCTGATCACTGCCCAGTGATCCCTGGGTTAGAGAGAGAGAGACAGAGAGGAGGGGGGAAATCAGCCAGGGATCCTGCTCCTGATCACTGCCCAGTGATCCCTGGGTTACAGAGAGAGAGAGAGAGAGGGGAATCAGCCAGGGTTCCTGCTCCTGATCACTGTACAGTGATCGATGGGTTAGAGAGAGAGAGGGAAAATCAGCCAGGGATCCTGCTCCTGATCACTGTCCAGTGATCCCTGGGTTAGAGAGAGAGAGGAAATCAGCCAGGGTTCCTGCTCCTGATCACTGCCCAGTGATCCCTGGGTTAGAGAGAGAGAGACGGGGGGGGAAATCAGTCAGGGTTCCTGCTCCGGATCACTGTCCAGTAATCCCTGGGTTAGACAGAGAGAGAGAGAGGGGAAATCAGCCAGGGTTCCTGCTCCTGATCACTGTCCAGTAATCCCTGGGTTAGAGAGAGAGAGAGTGGGAAATGAGCCAGGGATCCTGCTCCTGATCACTGCCCAGTGATCCCTGGGTTACAGAGAGAGAGAGAGAGAGAGGGGGGGGGGGGGGGGAAATCAGCCACGGTTCCTGCTCCTGATCACTGTCCAGTGATCCCTGGGTTAGAGAGAGAGAGAGTGGGAAATGAGCCAGGGATCCTGCTCCTGATCACTGCCCAGTGATCCCTGGGTTAGAGAGAGAGAGAGGGGAAATCAGCCAGGGTTCCTGCTCCTGATCACTGCCCAGTGATCCCTGGGTTAGAGAGAGGGGGGAAATCAGCCAGGGTTCCTGCTCCTGATCACTGCCCAGTGATCACTGGGTTAGAGAGAGAGAGAGAGGGGAAATCAGCCAGGGTTCCTGCTCCTGATCACTGCCCAGTGATCCCTGGGTTACAGAGAGAGAGAGAGAGAGGGGGGGGAAATCAGCCACGGTTCCTGCTCCTGATCACTGCCCAGTGATCCCTGGGTTAGAGTGAGAGGGGAAATCGGCTAGGGTTCCTGCTCCTGATCACTGTTCCTGGGTTAGAGAGAGAGAGAGTGGGAAATGAGCCAGGGATCCTGCTCCTGATCACTGCCCAGTGATCCCTGGGTTAGAGAGAGAGAGAGGAGGGGGGAAATCAGCCAGGGTTCCTGATCCTGATCACTGTCCAGTGATCCCTGGGTTAGAGAGAGAGAGAGAGAGAGGGGGGAAATCAGCCAGGGTTCCTGCTCCTGATCACTGCCCAGTGATCCCTGGGTTCGGGAGAGAGAGGGGGGAAATCAGCCAGGGATCCTGCTCCTGATCACTGACCAGTGATCCCTGGATTAGAGAGAGGGGCAATTAGTCAGGGTTTAATCTCTTGATCATTGTCCAGTGGTCACTGAACTAGAGAGAGAGGAAGAAGGGAAATTAGCGAGAGTTCCTGCTCCTGGTCACCATCCAACGATCCCTGGAGAGAAAGAAAGGAGAGGGGGAACGTTCAGCCCGCAACTCCCCCCCACCCCCCAACCGTTATTTCTTTCCTCTCTCGCAGGGACAGTTATATGATAACACACATATCCTGCAGACTGTAACCGCTCTATGATTAATATTTATTTATTTGAACTGTTATTTAATTTATTTATTACAAAACTTCTAACATGTCATCATAAATAAAGGTGCTAGTTTCAAAAAATATTTACTGAATTGTTCAGCTTTCTGTTTTTTTCAAATCATCAGATCCTGTGCAACTTTCTGAAACACAGGGACAGGAGGAGGTCACTCAGCCCCTTGGACAATTTGTTACAGAGTTTTTAACCATGTATTTCCATGCCTCATTTTTGGAAAGTGAAAGCAAGTTAAAATACATCATATGACTACAGCAAGCTGCAAGAGTACAATGTACAATATGCCCTGGGACCCAACTTCTAATCCCACATGGCAGATGGTGGAAGTTGAATTCAATAAAGATCTGGAATTAAGAGTCTAATGATGACCATGACCTGTTTTCAATTGTCGGAAAAACCGAGCTGAATCACTAAAGTCTTTAAGAGAAGGAAATCCACCATCCTGACCTACCTGTGACTCCAGACCCACAGCAACATGATTGTGCCATAATTGCTCTCTGGGCAATTAGGGGTGAGCAGTAAATGCTGGCTTAACTCACAACATCGCTTTCCATAAATAAATTTTAAAAGTTGTCTTTCTCCAAACATCCCCCCCTTTTATAAAGGGGAAAACAAAAACAACTTGTGGACACCAACATTTTACACTGACATGTTATAGAACATAGAAGCATACAGCCCAGAACAGGCCCTTCGGCCCTCGATGTTGCGCCGACCTGTGAACTAATCTGAGCCCATCCCCCTACACTATCCTATTGTCATCCATGTGCTTATCCAAGGACTGTTTAAATGCCCCTAATGTGGCTGAGTTAACTACACTGGCAGGCAGGGCATTCCACGCCCTTACCACTCTCTGAGTAAAGAAATTGCCTCTAGCATCTGTCTTAAATGTATCACCTCTCAATTTGCAGCTATGCCCCCGCGTACAAGCAGATATCATTATCCTCGGAAAAAGACTCTAATTTATCCAATACACATTATCTCTAATGCCAACTTGCTTTCACATTACACCAAATTCTGTTCATTTCAGTCAGTCCTACTTTCATCAGTCTCTACACATGCCTTTCATGAGTTATCTCTAAAGTCTTGGTTCTTCTGATGATATGCATGATAATTTTTATTGGCAGTTGGTCTGGAATTAGCTGAATCCATCTCTACGGAACCTCGATGCCAAGGTGACAGCTTTATCAGAGCAGGACTCGCCTTTTAGATTGAGTATCTGGATTGTAGGAGGTTTCTCCACTGCCAGTGGCTGACCTCTGTACTTCAGCCACTTCCTACAGCATTATCTTTCTCTTGTCCCATTCAATTACACCTCCCCCTGCCTCCTGGGCTGTGCCCTTTTGATTTTCACTTGCCTACTTTACAATGCTAAGTGCAGGATTAGGATGGTTCAGTAGTTGATTGTGACTCGATGGGCTGCAGAGCCTTTTTCTATGCTGTGGATCTCTGTGAGTCTACCATCAGCTGTCAAGAATGATTCAGAGAGTCACAGACTACAGCACGTAAACAGCATGTCCATGCTGACTAAATATCCTAAATTAATCTAAAGTCATACCATTTGCCAGCATTTGGCCACATCCCTATTCATGTACGCATCCAGATGCCTTTTAAATATTGTAGTCTCCACCACTTCCTCTGGCAGCTTACTGCACACACACACACCAACCTGCAGTGAGAAAGTTCCCCTTAAGTTCCTTATAAATCTTTCCCCTCTCACCTTAAACCTATACCCTCTAGCTTTGGACTCCCCACCCTAGGAAAAAGACTTTGTCTATTCACCCTATCCATGCCCCTCATTGATTTTATAAACCTCTATAAGGTCACTCCTCAGCCTCCGACGCTCCGGGGAAAACAGCCCCAGCCAATTCCGCCTCTTCCTATAACTCAAACCCTCCAATTCTGGCAACATCCTTGTAAGTCTTTTCTACACCCTTTCAAATTTAACACATCTTTCCTACAGCAGGGAGACCAGAATTAAATACAATATTCTAAAAGCTGCCTGACCAATGTGCTGTACAGCTGTAAGATGGCCTCCCAACTCCTGTACTCAATACGCTGACCAATAAAGGGAAGTGTACCATCGGTGTTCTTCACTATCTTATCTACCTGCTACTTTCAAGGAAGTATGAACTTACACCCCAAGGTCTCTTTGTTTAGCAATACTCCCCAGGACTCCCTAAGTGTATAAGTCCTGCCCTGATTTGCCTTACCAAAATGCAACACCTCACATTTATCGAAATTAAACTACATCTGCCACTCCTCAGCCCATCTGAACAAGGTCCTGTTGTGGTCTGAGATAACCTTATCACTGTTCGGTGCACCAACAATTTTGGTGTCATCTGCAAACTTACTAGCCATTCCTCCGATATTCGCATCCAAATTATTAATATAAATGGCAAAGCGCAGTGGACCCAGCACTGATCCTTGTGGCACACCACTGGTCACAGGCCCCCCAGTTCGAAAAACAACATCCCACCTGTCTCTTGCCTTCAATCCAATTTTGTCTCCAAATGGGTAGCTCTCCCTTGCTAACCGGTCCTACCATGCAGAATACCTTGCAGAAATCCATACAGAGAAAGTCCACTGCTCTGCCTTCATCTATCTCTATTGTCACTTCGAAAAATTCAAACAAGTCGCTGAAACACGGTTTCCCACGCACAATGCCATATTGGCGATCCCTAGTCAGTCTTTACCTTTCCAAATGCATGTAAATCTTGTCCCTTAGAATCCCCTGCAACAACTTACCCAACTGATCTCAGCCACAAGGGTCTAAATTTCCCTGGATTTCCTTTACCACCTTTCTGAAATAATTCTTTAAAAATTCCTCACCCTCCTCGTTTTTTTGAGTTATAGAATTGTGATACAGCAGAGGATACCATTTTGTCCATCCTGCTTATATCAGCTCTACATTGGCGTGTCATTCCCTTGTGCCAATCTCTTGCCCTTTTCTCATATCCCTGCACCCTACTTTTATCCAAATAACCATCCATTGCCCCTCTTGAATGTCTCAATTGAACGTGCCTCCACCACATTTCTGGACAGTGCATTCCAGACCCTAACCAGTCATTTTTTTCCCCATTTCACCCTTGTTTCATTTCTACATCACTTTAAATCTCTGCCCCTCTCCTTATTGTTTCTTTTACAATTGGGAACAGATTCTGCCTATCTACTCTGTCCAGCCTCTAGTCATGATTTTGAAAGCTCTCCCTCTCAGCCGCCTTCTCTCTCAGAACAGTTCCAACTTCTTCAATCTATCCTCATCACTGAAGTTTCTCATCCATGAAATCATTCTTGTAAACTGTTTCTCCACTCTTTCCAAAGCAATCATGTCTTTTCTATAATGCGGTCCCCGCAACAGTACACTAAACTTCAGCTGAAGTCTAACAAGTGCTTTGTACAAGTTCAACATCGCCTCTATGCTTTTGGCCTCTACGCCTCTATTAATAAGGCTGTAGACACTGTGTGTTTTATTGACTGCTCTCTCCACTAGGTAAAAACAATGACTGCAGATGCTGGAAACCAGATTCTGGATCAGTGGTGCTGGAAGAGCACAGCAGTTCAGGCAGCATCCGACGAGCAGCAAAATCGACGTTTCGGGCAAAAGCCCTTCATCAGGAATAAAGGCAGAGAGCCTGAAGGGTGGAGAGATAAGCTAGAGGAGGGTGGGGGTGGGGAGAAAGTAGCATAGAGTACAATAGGTGAGTGGGGGAGGAGATGAAGGTGATAGGTCAGGGAGGAGAGGGTGGAGTGGATAGGTGGAAAAGGAGCTAGGCAGGTCGGACAAGTCCGGACAGGTCAAGGGGACAGTGCGGAGCTGGAAGTTTGGAACTAGGGTGAGGTGGGGGAAGGGGAAATGAGGAAGCTGTTGAAGTCCACATTGATGCCCTGGGGTTGAAGTGTTCCGAGGTGGAAGATGAGGCGTTCTTCCTCCAGGCATCTGGTGGTGAGGGAGCGGCGGTAAAGGAGGCCCAGGACCTCCATGTCCTCGGCAGAGTGGGAGGGGGAGTTGAAATGTTGGGCCACGGGGCGGTTTGGTTGATTGGTGCGGGTGTGTTGTCCTGCCACCTTCAATAATCTGTACATACGGTGTATCTCTTTCTTTCATGTAATCAGTGACTTCACCTCAAAAACCTTCTTTAATTTTGATTCCCTATTGATTAGAAATCTATCAGTATAGACAGATATCAGAATAGAATCAGAAGATCCCTAAAATGCAGCAAGAGGCCATTTGGCCCTTGGAGTCTGCGTTAATCCCCTGAAGAAAATGCCACCCAGCCCCATACCCCTATCCTAACTCCATAGTCATAAACTTAGCTAGATAACCTTGATGACCCTATGTAGTGAAGAATTCCACTCTCTGAGAGAAGAAATTCCTCCTTGCTCTGTCTCAAATTGGTGCCCCTTTATTCTGAGACTAAGCCGCCTGGTCCTAAACTCTCTTATGAGGGGAGACAACCTCTCCACATCTCCCCGGTTCAACCCGTAAGAATCCTTCAGTAAGGTCACCTCTTGTCTTTCGAAACCCCAACAGACCCAACTACTCCTCATTAGACAGTCCCACCATACCCAAGATTTGGAGATGCCGGTGTAGGACTGTGGTGTACAAAGTCAAAAATCACTCAACACCGGGTTACAGTCCAACAGGTTTATTTGGAAGCACTAGCTTTCGGAGCACTGCTCCTTCATCAGGTGATTGTTCCTGGTGTTGTGTGATTTTTAAACTCCATACCCAGTGAACCTCCTCTGGACTGTTAGTTTATCTTTCCTTTGATAAGGGACCCAAAACTGTTCACAGTATTTCAACTGTGCTCTGACTTGTGGCCTTGTACAGTTTGAACAGTACAGTGCATTTAAATAATATTCAACTCCTCTATCCTTTCTACCAAAGTGCATCACCTCACATTTCCCAACAATCTATTCCATCTATCACATTTTTTGCTCACTAAACCTGTCGGTATCCCTCTGTAAAGGATGGGAGACTGACAAAAGTATGCAGACACAGAGAAAGAGACAGACTGGGAGAAAGAGAGAGAGAGAAAAAGAAGAGTGAGAGACAGATACAGAGAGAAAGACACGTTGAGCGATGGAGTCAGAGAGGGAGAGTCAGAGTGAAAGGCAGAGATACGTGGGAACATGATACAAGGAAAATGGGAGATAAACAAGACACACAGAGACAATAGGAAATAGCAAGCCAAAAAAAGAGATAGAGGGAGATAAATACATTTAGAGATAGAAAGAGAGAGAGAAAGGGAGTGAGAGAGAGAGAGAGAAAACACACAACAAGCAAGCATAGCTTATGTTCCCAGCTGTCTGAATGGTTTACCATGGGCACTCTCGACTAAAACAGTGACGAAATTGGAGAGGTCAGAAGCAGGTGCAGCTTTCGAAGGATCGCTCCAAAACCAGATTCACACATGCCAGGCACCTGCTCCAATATGTCACACATCATCAAAGGCTAAGAGCTGTCAGCACCTATCACCATTGCTCAAGCGCTCTGAATCAGCACATCAAAGACAGAATGCAGAGAAAACAGCCCATAATACACAGGGTCAGGACTGAGGAAGTGGTGCACTGTCAGAGGGACAGTACTGAGGGAATGGTGCACTGTCAGAGGGTTAGTACTGAGGGAATGGTGCACTGTCAGAGGGTTAGTACTGAGGGAATGGTGCGCTGTCAGAGGGTCAGTACTGAGGGAATGGTGCACTGTCAGAGGGTCAGTACTGAGGGAATGGTGCACTGTCAGAGGGTTAGTACTGAGGGAATGGTGCACTGTCAGAGGGTTAGTACTGAGGGAATGGTGCACTGTCAGAGGGTTAGTACTGAGGGAATGGTGCACTGTCAGAGGGTTAGTACTGAGGGAATGGTGCACTGTCAGAGGGTTAGTACTGACGGAATGGTGCACTGTCAGAGGGTTAGTACTGAGGGAATGGTACACTGTCAGAGGGTCAGTACTGAGGGAATGGAGTACTGTCAGAAGGTTAGTACTGAGGGAATGGTGCACTGTCAGAGGGTCAGTACTGAGGGAATGGTGCACTGTCAGATGGTCAGTACTGAGAAAATGGTGCACTCTCAGAGGGTCAGTACTGAGAAAATGGTGCACTCTCAGAGGGTTAGTACTGAGGGAATGGTGCACTGTTCAGAGGGTCAGTACTGAGAAAATGGTGCACTGTCAGAGGGTCAGTACTGAGGGAATGGTGCACTGTCAGAGGGTTAGTACTGAGGGAATGGTGCACTGTCAGAGGGTTAGTACTGAGGGAATGGTACACTGTCAGAGGGTCAGTACTGAGGGAATGGTGCACTGTCAGAGGGTCAGTACTGACGGAATGGTGCACTGTCAGAGGGTCAGTACTGAGGGAATGGTGTACTATCAGAGGGTTAGTACTGAGGGAATGGTGCACTGTCAGAGGGTCAGTACTGAGAAAATGGTGCACTGTCAGAGGGTCAGTACTGAGGGAATGGTGCACTGTCAGATGGTCAGTACTGAGAAAATGGTGCACTCTCAGAGGGTCAGTACTGAGGGAATGGTGCACTGTCAGAGGGTCAGTACTGAGAAAATGGTGCACTGTCAGAGGGACAGTACTGAGGGAATGGTGCACTGTCAGAGGGTTAGTACTGAGGGAATGGTGCACTGTCAGAGGGTTAGTACTGAGGGAATGGTACACTGTCAGAGGGTCAGTACTGAGAGAATGGTGCACTGTCAGAGGGTCAGTACTGACGGAATGGTGCACTGTCAGAGGGTCAGTACTGAGGGAATGGAGTACTGTCAGATGGTCAGTACTGAGAAAATGGTGCACTCTCAGAGGGTCAGTACTGAGGGAATGGAGTACTGTCAGAGGGTTAGTACTGAGGAAATGGTGCACTGTCAGAGGGTCAGTACTGACGGAATGGTGCACTGTCAGAGGGTCAGTACTGAGGGAATGGAGTACTGTCAGAGGGTTAGTACTGAGGGAATGGTGCACTGTCAGAGGGTCAGTACTGAGGGAATGGTGCACTGTCAGATGGTCAGTACTGAGAAAATGGTGCACTCTCAGAAGGTCAGTACTGCGGGAATGGTTTACTGTCAGAGGGTCAGTACTGAGGGAATGGTGCACTGTAAGAGGGTTATTACTGAGAGAATAGTGCACTGTCAGAGGGTCAGTACTGAGGGAATGGTGTATTGTGAGAGGGTTAGTACTGAGGGAATGGTGTACTGTCAGAGGGTTAGTACTGAGGGAATGGTGCACTGTAAGAGGGTCAGTACTGAGGGAATGGTGCACTGTTAGAGGGTCAGTACTGAGGGAATGGTGCACTGTCAGAGGGTCAGTACTGAGGGAATGGTGTACTGTCAGAGGGTTAGTATTGAGGGAATGGTGCACTATCAGAGGATTAGTACTGAGCGAATGGTGTACTGTCAGAGGGTTAGTACTGAGGGAATGGTGCACTGTCAGAGGGTAGTACTAAGGGGATGGTGCACTGTCAGAGGGTAGTACTGAGGGAATGGTGCACTGTCAGAGGGTAGTACTGAGGGAATGGTGCACTGTCAGAGGGTTAGTACTGAGAAAATGGTGTACTGTCAGAGGGTTAGTACTGAGGGAATGATGCACTGTCAGAGGATCAGTACTGAGGGAACGGTGTACTGTCAGAGGGTTAGTACTGAGGGAATGGTGCACTGTCAGAGGGTTAGTACTGAGAAAATGGTGCACTGTCAGAGGGTAAGTACTGAGGGAATGGTGCACTGTCAGAGGGTCAGTACTGAGGGAATGGTGCACTGTTAGAGGGTCAGTACTGAGGGAATGATGTTCTGTCAGAGAGTTAATACTGAGGGACTGGTGCACTGTCAGAGGGTTAGTACTGAGGGAAAGATGCAATGTAAGAGGGTTAGTACTGAGGGAATGGTGCACTGCCGGAGAGTTTGTACTGAGGGAATGGTGCACTGTAAGAGGGTTAGTACTGAGGGAATGGTGCACTGTCAGAGGGTTATTACTGAGGGAATAGTACACTGTTGGAGGGTTAGTACTGAGGGAATGGTACACTGTTGGAGGGTTAGTACTGAGGGAATGGTGTACTGCCAGTGGGTTAGTACTGAGGGAATAGTACACTGTTGGAGGGTTAGTACTGAGGGAATGGTGTACTGCCAGTGGGTTAGTACTGAGGGAATAGTGCACTATCAGAGGGTTAGTACTGAGGGAATGGTGTACTGCCAGTGGGTTAGTACTGAGGGAATAGTGCACTATCAGAGGGTCAGTACTGAGGGAATGGTGCACTATCAGAGGATTAGTACTCAGGGAATGGCGCACTGTCAGAGGGTTAGTGCTAAAGGAATGGTGCACTGGAAGAGGGTCAGTACTGAGGGGATGGTGCGCTGTCAGAGGGTCAGTACTGAGGGAATGGTGCACTATCAGAGGATTAGTACTCAGGGAATGGCGCACTGTCAGAGGGTTAGTGCTAAGGGAATGGTGCACTGGAAGAGGGTCAGTACTGAGGGAATGGTGCACTGTCAGAGGGTCAGTACTGAGGGAATGGTGCACTGTCAGAGGGTTAGTACTGAGGAAATGGTGCATTGTGAGAGCGTTAGTACTGAGGGAATGGTGCACTATCAGAGAGTTAGGACTGAGGAAATGGTGTACTGTTAGAGGGTTAGTATTGAGGGAATGGTGCGCTGTCAGAGGGTCAGTACTGAGGGAATGGTGTACTGTCAGAGGGTTACTACTGAGGGAATGGTGCATTGTGACAGGGTTAGTACTGAGGGAATGGTGCACTGTCAGATGGTCAGTCCTGAGGGAATGGTGCACTGTCAGAGGGTCAGTACTGAGGGAATGGTGCACTATCAGAGGGTTAGAACTGAGGAAATGGTGTACTGTCAAAGGGTTAGTACTTAGAGAATGGTGTACTGTCAGAGGGTCAGTACTGAGGGAATGGTGCGCTGTCAGAGGGTCAGTACTGAGAAAATGGTGCACTCTCAGAGGGTCAGTACTGAGGGAATGGTGTACTGTCAGATGGTCAGTACTGAGAAAATGGTGCACTCTCAGAGGGTCAGTACTGAGAAAATGGTGCACTCTCAGAGGGTTAGTACTGAGGGAATGGTGCACTGTTCAGAGGGTCAGTAATGAGCGAATGGTGCGCTGTCAGAGGGTTAGTACTGAGGGAATGGTGCACTGTCAGAGGGTCAGTACTGAAGGAATGGTGCACTGTCAGAGGGTCAGTACTGAGGGAATGGAGTACTGTCAGAGGGTCAGTACTGAGGGAATGGTGCACTGTCAGATGGTCAGTACTGAGAAAATGGTGCACTCTCAGAGGGTCAGGACTGAGGGAATGGTGCACAGTCAGAGGGTCAGTACTGAGGGAATGATGTACTGTCAGAGGGTTAGTATTGAGGGAATGGTGCACTGTAAGAGGGTTAGTACTGAGGGAATGGTGTACTATCAGAGGGGTAGTACTGAGGGAATGGTGCACTGTCAGAGGGTCAGTACTGAGGGAATGGTGCACTATCAGAGGGTTAGAACTGAGGAAATGGTGTACTGCCAGTGGGTTAGTACTGAGGGAATGGTGTACTATCAGAGGGGTAGTACTGAGGGAATGGTGTACTGTCAAAGGGTTAGTACTTAGGGAATGGTGTACTGTCAGAGGGTCAGTACTGAGGGAATGGTGCACTGTCAGAGGGTTAGTACTGAGGGAATGGTGTACTGTCAGAGGGTCAGTACTGAG
The DNA here is from genome assembly GCF_037043375.1 of Chiloscyllium plagiosum. Taxonomy (NCBI): domain Eukaryota; kingdom Metazoa; phylum Chordata; class Chondrichthyes; order Orectolobiformes; family Hemiscylliidae; genus Chiloscyllium; species Chiloscyllium plagiosum. The sequence goes on from NW_028270178.1 coordinate 9,727,052, forward strand.
GGAATGGTGCACTGTCAGAGGTTTAGTACTGAGGGAATGGTGCACTGTCAGAGGGTCAGTACTGAGGGAATGGTGCACTGTCAGAGGGTTAGTACTGAGGGAATGGTGCACTGTCAGAGGGTTAGTACTGAGGGGATGGTGCACTGTCAGAGGGTCAGTACTGAGGGAGTGCTGCACTGTCAGAGGGTTAGTACTGAGGGAATGGTGCACTGTCAGAGGGTTAGTACTGAGAAAATGGTGCACTGTCAGAGGGTAAGTACTGAGGGAATGGTGCACTGTCAGAGGGTCAGTACTGAGGGAATGGTGCACTGTTAGAGGGTCAGTACTGAGGGAATGATGTTCTGTCAGAGGGTTAATACTGAGGGACTGGTGCACTGTCAGAGGGTTAGTACTGAGGGAAAGATGCAATGTAAGAGGGTTAGTACTGAGGGAATGGTGCACTGCCGGAGAGTTTGTACTGAGGGAATGGTGCACTGTAAGAGGGTTAGTACTGAGGGAATGGTGCACTGTCAGAGGGTTATTACTGAGGGAATAGTACACTGTTGGAGGGTTAGTACTGAGGGAATGGTACACTGTTGGAGGGTTAGTACTGAGGGAATGGTGTACTGCCAGTGGGTTAGTACTGAGGGAATAGTACACTGTTGGAGGGTTAGTACTGAGGGAATGGTGTACTGCCAGTGGGTTAGTACTGAGGGAATAGTGCACTATCAGAGGGTTAGTTCCGTGGGAACGGTGCACTGCCGGACAGTCAGTAATGAGGGAATGGTGAACTGTCAGAGGGTCAGTACTGAGGGAATGGTGTATTGTGAGAGGGTTAGTACTGAGGGAATGGTGCACTATCAGAGGATTAGTACTCAGGGAATGGCGCACTGTCAGAGGGTTAGTGCTAAGGGAATGGTGCACTGGAAGAGGGTCAGTACTGAGGGAATGGTGCACTGTCAGAGGGTCAGTACTGAGGGAATGGTGCACTATCAGAGGATTAGTACTCAGGGAATGGCGCACTGTCAGAGGGTTAGTGCTAAGGGAATGGTGCACTGGAAGAGGGTCAGTACTGAGGGAATGGTGCACTGTCAGAGGGTCAGTACTGAGGGAATGGTGCACTGTCAGAGGGTTAGTACTGAGGAAATGGTGCATTGTGAGAGCGTTAGTACTGAGGGAATGGTGCACTATCAGAGAGTTAGGACTGAGGAAATGGTGTACTGTTAGAGGGTTAGTATTGAGGGAATGGTGCGCTGTCAGAGGGTCAGTACTGAGGGAATGGTGCACTGTCAGAGGGTTAGTACTGAGGGAATAGTGTACTGTCAGAGGGTTACTACTGAGGGAATGGTGCATTGTGACAGGGTTAGTACTGAGGGAATGGTGCACTGTCAGAGGGTTAGTACTGAGGGAATGGTGCACTGTCAGATGGTCAGTCCTGAGGGAATGGTGCACTGTCAGAGGGTCAGTACTGAGGGAATGGTGCACTGTCAGAGGGTCAGTACTGAGGGAATGGTGCACTATCAGGGGGTTAGTACTGAGGAAATGGTGTACTGTCAAAAGGTTAGTACTTAGAGAATGGTGTACTGTCAGAGGGTCAGTACTGAGGGAATGGTGCACTGTCAGAGGGTCAGTAATGAACGAATGGTGCGCTGTCAGAGGGTTAGTACTGAGGGAATGGTGCACTGTCAGAGGGTCAGTACTGAAGGAATGGTGCACTGTCAGAGGGTCAGTACTGAGGGAATGGAGTACTGTCAGATGGTCAGTACTGAGAAAATGGTGCACTCTCAGAGGGTCAGTACTGAGGGAATGGTTTACTGTCAGAGGGTAAGTACTGAGGGAATGGTGCACTGTCAGAGGGTCAGTACTGAGGGAATGGTGCACTGTCAGAGGGTTAGTATTGAGGGAATGGTGCACAGTCAGAGGGTCAGTACTGAGGGAATGATGTACTGTCAGAGGGTTAGTATTGAGGGAATGGTGCACTGTAAGAGGGTTAGTACTGAGGGAATGGTGTACTATCAGAGGGGTAGTACTGAGGGAATGGTGCACTGTCAGAGGGTTAGAACTGAGGAAATGGTGTACTGCCAGTGGGTTAGTACTGAGGGAATGGTGTACTATCAGAGGGGTAGTACTGAGGGAATGGTGTACTGTCAAAGGGTTAGTACTTAGGGAATGGTGTACTGTCAGAGGGTCAGTACTGAGGGAATGGTGCACTGTCAGAGGGTTAGTACTGAGGGAATGGTGTACTGTCAGAGGGTCAGTACTGAGGGAATGGTGCACTGTCAGAGGGTTAGTACTGAGGGAATGGTGCACTGTCAGAGGGTCAGTACTGAGGGAATGGTGTAATGTCAGAGGGTTAGTACTGAGGGAATGGTGCACAGTCAGATGGTTAGTACTGAGGGAATGGTGCACTGTCAGAGGGTTAGTACTGACGGAATGGTGCGCTGTCAGAGGGTTAGTACTGAGGGAATGGTGCACTGTCAGAGGGTTAGTACTGAGGAAATGGTGTACTGTCAAAGGGTTAGTACTTGGGGAATGGTGCACTGTCAGATTATCAGTACTGAGGGAATGGTGTACTGTCAGAGGGTTAGTACTGAGGGAATGGTGCACTGTCAGATGGTCAGTACTGAGGGAATGGTGCACAGTCAGAGGGTCAGTACTGAGGGAATGCTGTACTGTCAGATGGTTAGTATTGTGGGAATGGTGCACTATCAGAGGGTTAGTACTTAGGGAATGGTGCACTGTCAAAGGGTCAGTACTGAGGAAATGGTGTACTGTCAAAGGGTTAGTACTTAGGGAATGGTGTACTGTCAGAGGGTCAGTACTGACGGAATGGTGCACTGTCAGAGGGTTAGTACTGAGGGAATGGTGTACTGTTAGAGGGTCAGTACTGAGGGAATGGTGCACTGTCAGAGGGTTAGTACTGAGGGAATGGTGCACTGTCAGAGGGTCAGTACTGAGGGAATGGTGTAATGTCAGAGGGTTAGTACTGAGGGAATGGTGCACTGTCAGAGGGTTAGTACTGAGGGAAAGGTGCACTGTCACAGGGTTAGTACTGAGGGAAAGGTGCCCTGTCACAGGGTTAGTACTGAGGGGATGGTGCACTGTCAGAGGGTTAGTACTGAGGGAATGGTGCACTATCAGAGGGTTAGTACTGAGGAAATGGTGTACTGTCAAAGGGTTAGTACTTGGGGAATGGTGCACTGTCAGAGGGTCTGTACTGTGGGAATGGTGCACTGTCAGAGGGTTAGTACTTAGGGAATGGTGCACTGTCAGAGGGTCAGTACTGAGGGAATGGTGTACTGTCAGAGGGTTAGTACTGAGGGAATGGTGCACCATCAGAGGGTTAGTACTGAGGGAATGGTGCACTGTCAGAGGGTTAGTACTGAGGGAATGGTACACTGTCAGAGGGTCAGTACTGAGGGAATGGTGCACTGTCAGAGGGTCAGTACTGACGGAATGGTGCACTGTCAGAGGGTCAGTACTGAGGGAATGGTGCACTGTAAGAGGGTTAGTACTGAGGGAATGGTGTACTATCAGAGGGTTAGTACTGAGGGAATGGTGCACTGTCAGAGGGTCAGTACTGAGAAAATGGTGCACTGTCAGAGGGTCAGTACTGACGGAATGGTGCACTGTCAGATGGTCAGTACTGAGAAAATGGTGCACTCTCAGAGGGTCAGTACTGAGGGAGTGGTGCACTGTCAGAGGGTCAGTACTGAGGGAATGGTGCACTGTCAGAGGGTCAGTACTGAGAAAATGGTGCACTGTCAGAGGGACAGTACTGAGGGAATGGTGCACTGTCAGAGGGTTAGTACTGAGGGAATGGTGCACTGTCAGAGGGTTAGTACTGAGGGAATGGTACACTGTCAGAGGGTCAGTACTGAGAGAATGGTGCACTGTCAGAGGGTCAGTACTGACGGAATGGTGCACTGTCAGAGGGTCAGTACTGAAGGAATGGAGTACTGTCAGAGGGTTAGTATTGAGGGAATGGTGCACTGTAAGAGGGTTAGTACTGAGGGAATGGTGTACTATCAGAGGGGTAGTACTGAGGGAATGGTGCACTGTCAGAGGGTTAGAACTGAGGAAATGGTGTACTGCCAGTGGGTTAGTACTGAGGGAATGGTGTACTATCAGAGGGGTAGTACTGAGGGAATGGTGTACTGTCAAAGGGTTAGTACTTGGGGAATGGTGTACTGTCAGAGGGTCAGTACTGAGGGAATGGTGCACTGTCAGAGGGTTAGTACTGAGGGAATGGTGTACTGTCAGAGGGTCAGTACTGAGGGAATGGTGCACTGTCAGAGGGTTAGTACTGAGGGAATGGTGCACTGTCAGAGGGTCAGTACTGAGGGAATGGTGTAATGTCAGAGGGTTAGTACTGAGGGAATGGTGCACAGTCAGATGGTTAGTACTGAGGGAATGGTGCACTGTCAGAGGGTTAGTACTGACGGAATGGTGCGCTGTCAGAGGGTTAGTACTGAGGGAATGGTGCACTGTCAGAGGGTTAGTACTGAGGAAATGGTGTACTGTCAAAGGGTTAGTACTTGGGGAATGGTGCACTGTCAGATTATCAGTACTGAGGGAATGGTGTACTGTCAGAGGGTTAGTACTGAGGGAATGGTGCACTGTCAGATGGTCAGTACTGAGGGAATGGTGCACAGTCAGAGGGTCAGTACTGAGGGAATGCTGTACTGTCAGATGGTTAGTATTGTGGGAATGGTGCACTATCAGAGGGTTAGTACTTAGGGAATGGTGCACTGTCAAAGGGTCAGTACTGAGGAAATGGTGTACTGTCAAAGGGTTAGTACTTAGGGAATGGTGTACTGTCAGAGGGTCAGTACTGACGGAATGGTGCACTGTCAGAGGGTTAGTACTGAGGGAATGGTGTACTGTTAGAGGGTCAGTACTGAGGGAATGGTGCACTGTCAGAGGGTTAGTACTGAGGGAATGGTGCACTGTCAGAGGGTCAGTACTGAGGGAATGGTGTAATGTCAGAGGGTTAGTACTGAGGGAATGGTGCACTGTCAGAGGGTTAGTACTGAGGGAAAGGTGCACTGTCACAGGGTTAGTACTGAGGGAAAGGTGCCCTGTCACAGGGTTAGTACTGAGGGGATGGTGCACTGTCAGAGGGTTAGTACTGAGGGAATGGTGCACTATCAGAGGGTTAGTACTGAGGAAATGGTGTACTGTCAAAGGGTTAGTACTTGGGGAATGGTGCACTGTCAGAGGGTCTGTACTGTGGGAATGGTGCACTGTCAGAGGGTTAGTACTTAGGGAATGGTGCACTGTCAGAGGGTCAGTACTGAGGGAATGGTGTACTGTCAGAGGGTTAGTACTGAGGGAATGGTGCACCATCAGAGGGTTAGTACTGAGGGAATGGTGCACTGTCAGAGGGTTAGTACTGAGGGAATGGTACACTGTCAGAGGGTCAGTACTGAGGGAATGGTGCACTGTCAGAGGGTCAGTACTGACGGAATGGTGCACTGTCAGAGGGTCAGTACTGAGGGAATGGTGCACTGTAAGAGGGTTAGTACTGAGGGAATGGTGTACTATCAGAGGGTTAGTACTGAGGGAATGGTGCACTGTCAGAGGGTCAGTACTGAGAAAATGGTGCACTGTCAGAGGGTCAGTACTGACGGAATGGTGCACTGTCAGATGGTCAGTACTGAGAAAATGGTGCACTCTCAGAGGGTCAGTACTGAGGGAGTGGTGCACTGTCAGAGGGTCAGTACTGAGGGAATGGTGCACTGTCAGAGGGTCAGTACTGAGAAAATGGTGCACTGTCAGAGGGACAGTACTGAGGGAATGGTGCACTGTCAGAGGGTTAGTACTGAGGGAATGGTGCACTGTCAGAGGGTTAGTACTGAGGGAATGGTACACTGTCAGAGGGTCAGTACTGAGAGAATGGTGCACTGTCAGAGGGTCAGTACTGACGGAATGGTGCACTGTCAGAGGGTCAGTACTGAAGGAATGGAGTACTGTCAGATGGTCAGTACTGAGAAAATGGTGCACTCTCAGAGGGTCAGTACTGAGGGAATGGAGTACTGTCAGAGGGTTAGTACTGAGGAAATGGTGCACTGTCAGAGGGTCAGTACTGAGGGAATGGTGCACTGTCAGAGGGTCAGTACTGACGGAATGGTGCACTGTCAGAGGGTCAGTACTGAGGGAATGGAGTACTGTCAGAGGGTTAGTACTGAGGGAATGGTGCACTGTCAGAGGGTCAGTACTGAGGGAATGGTGCACTGTCAGATGGTCAGTACTGAGAAAATGGTGCACTCTCAGAGGGTCAGTACTCCGGGAATGGTTTACTGTCAGAGGGTCAGTACTGAGGGAATGGAGCACTGTAAGAGGGTTATTACTGAGAGAATAGTGCACTGTCAGAGGGTCAGTACTGAGGGAATGGTGTATTGTGAGAGGGTTAGTACTGAGGGAATGGTGTACTGTCAGAGGGTTAGTACTGAGGGAATGGTGCACTGTAAGAGGGTCAGTACTGAGGGAATGGTGCACTGTTAGAGGGTCAGTACTGAGGGAATGGGGCACTGTCAGAGGGTCAGTACTGAGGGGATGGTGCACTGTCACAGGGTTAGTACTGAGGGAAAGATGCACTGTAAGAGTGTTAGTACTCAGGGAATGGTGCACTGTAAGAGGGTTAGTACTGAGGGAATGGTGCACTGTCGGAGGGTTAGTACTGAGGGAATGATGTACTGTCAGAGGGTTAGTACTGAGGGAATGGTGCACCATCAGAGGGTTAGTACTGAGGGAATGGTACACAGTCAGAGGGTCAGTACTGAGGGAATGGTGTACTGTCAGAGGATTAGTACTGAGAGAATAGTGCACTGTCAGAGGGTTAGTACTGAGGGAATGGTGCACTGTCAGAGGGTTAGTACTGAGGGAATGGTGTACTGCCAGTGGGTTAGTACTGAGGGGATGGTGCACTGTCAGAGGGTCAGTACTGAGGGAATGGTGCACTGTCAGAGGGTCAGTACTGAGGGAATGGTGCACTGTCAGAGGGTTAGTACTGAGGGAATGCTGTACTGTCAGAGGGTCAGTACTGAGGGAATGCTGTACTGTCAGATGGTTAGTATTGTGGGAATGGTGCACTATCAGAGGGTTAGTATTGAGGGAATGGTGCACTGTCAGAGGGGTAGTACTGAGGGAATGGTGTACTGTCAGAGGGTTAGTACTGAGGGAATGGTGCACTGTCAGAGGGTCAGTACTGAGGGAATGGTGTACTGTCAGAGGGTTAGTACTGAGGGAATGGTGCACTGTCAGAGGGTTAGTACTGAGGGAATGGTGCACTGTCAGAGGGTTAGTACTGAGGGAAAGATGCACTGTAAGAGTGTTAGTACTCAGGGAATAGTGCACTGTAAGAGGGTTAGTACTGAGGGAATGGTGCACTGTCAGAGGGTTAGTGCTAAGGGAATGGTGCACTGTAAGAGGGTCAGTACTGAGGGAATGGTGCACTGTCAGAGGGTTATTACTGAGAGAATAGTGCACTGTCAGAGGGTTAGTACTGAGGGAATGGTGTACTGCCAGTGGGTTAGTACTGAGGGAATAGTGCACTGTCAGAGGGTTAGTACTGAGGGAATGGTGCACTGACAGAGGGTTAGTACTGAGGGAATGGTGCACTGACAGAGGGTCAGTACTGAGGGAATGGTGCACTGTCAGAGGGTCAGTACTGAGGGAATGGTGTACTGTCAGAGGATCAGTACTGAGGGAATGGTGCACTGTCAGAGGGTCAGTACTGAGGGAATGGTGCACTGACAGAAGGTCAGTACTGAGGGAATAGTGCACTGTCAGAGGGTCAGTACTGAGGGAATGGTGTACTGTCAGAGGATCAGTACTGAGGGAATGGTGCACTGTCAGAGGGTTAGTACTGAGGGAATGGTGCACTGTCAGAGGGTCAGTACTGAGAAAATGGTGCACTGTCAGAGGGTCAGTACTGAGGGAATGGTGCACTGTCAGATGGTCAGTACTGAGAAAATGGTGCACTCTCAGAGGGTCAGTACTGAGGGAATGGTGCACTGTCAGAGGGTCAGTACTGAGAAAATGGTGCACTGTCAGAGGGACAGTACTGAGGGAATGGTGCACTGTCAGAGGGTTAGTACTGAGGGAATGGTGCACTGTCAGAGGGTTAGTACTGAGGGAATGGTACACTGTCAGAGGGTCAGTACTGAGAGAGTGGTGCACTGTCAGAGGGTTAGTACTGAGGAAATGGTGCACTGTCAGAGGGTCAGTACTGAGGGAATGGTGCACTGTCAGAGGGTCAGTACTGAGGAAATGGAGTACTGTCAGATGGTCAGTACTGAGAAAATGGTGCACTCTCAGAGGGTCAGTACTGAGGGAATGGAGTACTGTCAGAGGGTTAGTACTGAGGGAATGGTGCACTGTCAGAGGGTCAGTACTGAGGGAATGGTGCACTGTCAGATGGTCAGTACTGAGAAAATGGTGCACTCTCAGAGGGTCAGTACTGCGGGAATGGTTTACTGTCAGAGGGTCAGTACTGAGGGAATAGTGCACTGTAAGAGGGTTATTACTGTGAGAATAGTGCACTGTCAGAGGGTCAGTACTGAGGGAATGGTGTACTGCCAGTGGGTTAGTACTGAGGGAATAGTGCACTGTCAGAGGGTTAGTTCCGTTGGAACGGTGCACTGTCGGACAGTCAGTACTGAGGGAATGGTTTACTGTCAGAGGGTCAGTACTGAGGGAATGGTGCACTGTCAGAGGGTCAGTACTGAGGGAATGGTGTATTGTCAGAGGGTCAGTACTGAGGGAATGGTGTATTGTCAGAGAGTTAGTACTGAGGGAATGTTGCATTGTCAGAGAGTTAGTACTGAGGGAATGTTGCATTGTCAGAGTGTCAGTACTGAGGGAATGGTGCATTGTCAGATGGTCAGTACTGAGGGAATGGTGCACTGTCAGAGGGTTAGTACTGAGGGAATGGTGTACTGTCAGAGGGTCAGTACTGACGGAATGGTGCATTGTCAGAGATGTAGTACTTTGGGAATGGTGAACTGTTAGAGGGTTAGTACTGAGGGAATGGTGCTCTGTCACAGGGTTAGTACTGAGGGAATGGTGTACTGTCAGAGGGTCAGTACTGAGGGAATGGTGTACTGTCAGAGGGTCAGTACTGAGGGAATGGTGCACTGTCAGAGGGTTAGTACTGAGGGAATGGTGCACTGTCAGAGGGTTAGTACTGAGGGAATGGTGCACTGTCAGAGGGTTAGTACTGAGGGAATGTTGTACTGTCAGAGGGTCAGTACTGAGGGAATGGTGTACTGTCAGAGGGTCAGTACTGAGGGAATGGTGCACTGTCAGAGGGTTAGTACTGAGGGAATGGTGCACTGTCAGAGGGTTAGTACTGAGGGAATGGTGCACTGTCAGAGGGTTAGTACTGAGGGAATGTTGTACTGTCAGGGGGTCAGTACTGAGGGAATGGAGTACTGTTAGAGGGTCAGTACTGAGGGAATGGTGTATTGTCAGAGGGTCAGTACTGAGGGAATGGTGCATTGTCCGAGAGTTAGTACTTTGGGAATGTTGCATTGTCAGAGTGTCAGTACTGAGGGAATGGTGCACTGTCAGAGGGTCAGTACTGAGGGAATGGTGCATTGTCAGAGATGTAGTACTTTGGGAATGGTGAACTGTTAGAGGGTTAGTACTGAGGGAATGGTGCTCTGTCACAGGGTTAGTACTGAGGGAATGTTGTACTGTCAGAGGGTCAGTACTGAGGGAATGGTGCACTGTCAGAGGGTTAGTACTGAGGGAATGGTGCACTGTCAGAGGGTTAGTACTGAGGGGATGGTGCACTGTCAGAGGGTCAGTACTGAGGGAGTGCTGCACTGTCAGAGGGTCAGTACTGAGGGAATGGTGCACTGTCAGAGGGTTAGTACTGAGGGAATGGTGTACTGTCAGAGGGTTAGTACTGAGGGAATGGTGAACTGTTAGAGGGTCAGTACTGAGGGAATGGTGCACTGTCAGAGGGTTAGTACTGAGGGAATGGTGAACTGTTAGAGGGTCTGTACTGAGGGTATGCCACACTGTCCGAGCGTCAGTATTGCAGGAGTTTTGCGCGTTTGGAAGGTTACTACTGGGGGAGAGCCTGATGGTTGGATGGTCAATCCTGAGGGAGTGCCACATTGCCAGAGTGCCAAACTGTCAGAGAGCCAGGACTGAATGAGTGCTCACTGTCCTTCACCACATGCTCTCCTGTCCGGGACTGTGTGATGGGGACAGTGTAGAGACAGCTTTACTCTGTATCTCACCCCGTGCTGTCCCTGTCCCTGGGGAGTGTGTGATGAGCGGCAGTGTAGAGGGAGTTATACTCTGTATCTGACCCCGTGCTGTCCCTGGGGAGTGTGTGATGAGCGACAGTGTAGAGGGAGTTATACTCTGTATCTAACCCCATGCTGTCCCTGTCCCTGGGGAGTGTGTGATGAGCGGCAGTGTAGAGGGAGTTATACTCTGTATCTGACCCCGTGCTGTTCCTGGGGAGTGTGTGATGAGCGACAGTGTAGAGGGAGTTATACTCTGTATCTAACCCATGCTGTCCCTGGGGAGTGTGTGATGAGCGGCAGTGTAGAGCGAGTTATACTCTGTATCTGACCCCGTGCTGTCCCTGTCCCTGGGGAGTGTGTGATTAGCGACAGTGTAGACGGAGTTATACTCTGTATCTGACCCCGTGCTGTCCCTGTCCCTGGGGAGTGTGTGATGAGCGGCAGTGTAGACGGAGTTATACTCTGTATCTGACCCCGTGCTGTCCCTGTCCCTGGGGAGTGTTTGATGGGGGATAGTGTAGAGGGAGTTATACTCTGTATCTGACCCCGTGCTCTCCCTGGGGAGTGTGTGATGAGCGACAGTGTAGAGGGAGTTATACTCTGTATCTGACCCCATGCTGTCCCTGTCCCTGGGGAGTGTGTGATGAGCGACAGTGTAGAGGGAGTTATACTCTGTATCTAACCCCGTGCTGTCCCTGTCCCTGGGGAGTGTGTGATTAGCGACAGTGTAGACGGAGTTATACTCTGTATCTGACCCCGTGCTGTCCCTGTCCCTGGGGAGTGTGTGATTAGCGACAGTGTAGAGGGAGTTATACTCTGTATCTAACCCCATGCTGTCCCTGTCCCTGGGGAGTGTGTGATGAGCGGCAGTGTAGACGGAGTTATACTCTGTATCTGACCCCCTGCTGTCCCTGTCCCTGGGGAGTGTTTGATGGGGGATAGTGTAGAGGGAGTTATACTCTGTATCTGACCCCGTGCTCTCCCTGGGGAGTGTGTGATGAGCGACAGTGTAGAGGGAGTTATACTCTGTATCTGACCCCGTGCTGTCCCTGTCCCTGGGGAGTGTTTGATGGGGGATAGTGTAGAGGGAGTTATACTCTGTATCTGACCCCGTGCTCTCCCTGGGGAGTGTTTGATGGGGGACAGTGTAGAGGGAGTTATACTCTGTACCTAACCCCGTGCTCTCCCTGGGGAGTGTGTGATGGGGGACAGTGTAGAGGGAGTTATACTCTGTATCTAACCCTGTGCTGTCCCTGTCCCTGGGGAGTGTTTGATGGGGGACAGTGTAGAGGGAGTTATACTCTGTATCTAACCCCGTGCTGTCCCTGTCCTGGGAGGGGTTGATTCTGAGTGAAGACTATGTTGGTTGCCGTTGGAATCGTTCCCAGAATGCTGGTGCTGATGCTCAGCCTGGTGTGGAACGTAGCTCGTTGCTTCACTCTGAAGGAATGAAGTTGCCTGGTGTTTAGTTTCAATGCAAAGCCAGTGTCTGTATGTGTGCAGACCCCTTGGTGCCAATGCTCAGGCCCTGTGTGATGTTCCGACAGTGTTCGTCTGCGGCTGCTGGACTCCAATCTCCCCCCCCGGCCGCTTACCCACCCCCAAACGGTGCATAAGGTGGACAAAGTTCAACAATGTAAAGATGAAGAGGCCATTCGGCCCCTTCTCAAGCATGTTACACAGGGGGAACAGCAGGAGGCCATTCAGCCCCCTTCCCCAGTCTGTCACACAGGGGGAACAGCAGGAGGCCATTCAGCCCCTTCCCCCAGCCTGTCACACAGGGGGAACAGCAGGAGGCCATTCAGCCCCTTCCCCCAGCCTGTCACACAGGGGGAACAGCAGGAGGCCATTCAGCCCCTTCCCCAGCCTGTCACACAGGGGGAACAGCAGGAGGCCATTCAGCCCCTTCCCCCAGCCTGGCCCACAGGGGGAACAGCAGGAGGCCATTCAGCCCCTTCCCCAGTCTCTTACACAGGGGAACAGCAGGAGGCCATTCAGCCCCTTCCCCAGCCTGTCCCACAGGGTGAACAGTAGGAAGCCATTCAGCCCCTTCCCCTGCCTGTAAAACAGGGGGACGGCAGGAGGCCATTCGGCCCCTTCTCCAGCCTGTCACACGGGGAACAGCAGGACGCCATTCAGCCCCTTCCCCAGGCTGTTACGCAGGGCAACAGCAGGAGGCCATTCAGCCCCTTCCCCAGCCTGTAAAACAGGGGGACAGCAGGAGGCCATTCGGCCCCTTCTCCAGCCTGTCACACGGGGAACAGCAGGAGGCCATTCAGCCCCTTCCCCAGCCTGTCACACAGGGGGAACAGCAGGAGGCCATTCAGCCCCTTCCCCAGCCTGTCACACAGGGGGAACAGCAGGAGGCCATTCAGCCCCTTCCCCCAGCCTGTCGCACAGGGGGAACAGCAGGAGGCCATTCAGCCCCTTCCCCAGCCTGTCCCACAGGGAACATGAGGAGGACATTCAGGCAATTTTCCAGTCTGTTAATGAGAGGAGGCCATTGAGAGTAAGAGCCAGAGAGAGAAAAAGAGAGAGAGAGAGAGGAAAAACACAGCAGGCCAGGCAGCGTCCGAGGAGCAGGAGAATCAACATTTCGGGCATAAGCCCTTCTTCAGAAGGGCTTCTCCTGCTCCTCGGATGCTGCCTGACCTGCTGTGTTTTTCCAGCACCATATTTTTCAACTCTGGTCTCCAGCATCTGCAGTCCTCACTTTTACCGAGAGAGAGAGAGAGAGAGGGGGGCAGAGACTGTGAGAAACAAAGAGGACCTGAGAGATACTGAGGTACAAACAGAGACAGACAGAAATATACATGCGGTGAGAAATAGTGAAAGAGGTGGATAAATGTAGGGAGAACATGACAAAAAAATCAAATAGAGAAACATAGAGACAGTGAGAGAGTCAGGGATCAAGACAGAAAGTTAAAGATGGACAGAATGAGAGACAGCCTGTTTGAGATACAGACAGAAACCCAGAAAAAGAGAGGAAGACACAGCAAGACAATAAGAAAGAGGACAAAGAAAATGTACAGCCCAGGAACAGGCCCTTCGGCCCTCCAAGCCTGAGCTGATCCAAATCCACTGTCTAAACCTGTCAGTCTATTCCTAACCATCTGTATCCCTCTACTCCCCACCTACTGATGCATTTATCCAGACGCATCGAAAATGAATCTACCGCGCCTGCCTCTACCACCTCGGCTGGCAACGCGTTCCAGACGCCCGCCACCCTCTGTGTGAAGCACCTGCCACGTGTGTCCCCGGTAAACTTTCCACCCCTCACCCTGAAGAGAAATGTAGGGTGAGGGACAGGAAGGAAGACAGAACGAGGGGCAGAGAACACGGAGAGTCAGACAGAGAGAGGGGGAAGAGAGCGAGAGACACATGTGTGAAGAGAGAGGGATGCAAAGGGTCAAAGAAAATGACAGAAAGTGAGCCAGCCAGAACCTCTGCGGAGAGAAAGAGAGAGGGGGTACAGGAAAGGAAGGAGGTGAGGGGTCAGTGCTGATTCAGCTCAGCACTGCATTGGAATGACCATCAGTCTGAATGAGTCAATCCCACATTCTGACTGGGACAGAGGAGACAACAGACAGGGTCATCTCACCAGTTCAGCTGTCTGTCACCAGACAGTGCCTCTGTGCGGTCACTATTCAGCTAGCGAGCGGACAATTCCTCACCATTGACTCACTTCACAAAAGCAAGAGACAATCGACACTAAGACAACCACATGAGCAGAATTCCCGGCATAGGAACCAGACAACACATCCAGCAGTTTGTAGTTCGTTAACCTCTTTACCTCTCTCCCACTCACACTCTTCACTTCAAAGCACATTGGCTCTCACTGGGATATGGGGCACACAGACAAACTGATTCTCACTGGGGTACAGGGCCCACACACACACTGACTCTCACTGGGGTACAGTCCCCCTCACACACTGACTCTCACTGGGGTACAGTCCCCCTCACACACTGACTCTCACTGGGGTACAGTCCCCCTCACACACTGACTCTCACTGGGGTACAGTCCCCCTCACACACTGACTCTCACTGGGGTACAGTCCCCCTCACACACTGACTCTCACTGGGGTACGGGGCCCACACACACTGACTCTCACTGGGGTACAGTCCCCCTCACACACTGACTCTCACTGGGGTACAGTCCCCCTCACACACTGACTCTCACTGGGGTACAGTCCCCCTCACACACTGACTCTCACTGGGGTACATGGCCCACACACACACTGACTCTCACTGGGGTACAGTCCCCCTCACACACTGACTCTCACTGGGGTACAGGGCCCACACACACTGACTCTCACTGGGGGACAGTCCCCCTCACACACTGACTCTCATTGGGGTACAGTCGCCCTCACACACTGACTCTCACTGGGGTACAGTCCCCCTCACACACTGACTCTCACTGGGGTACAGGGCCCACACACACTGACTCTCACTGGGGGACAGTCCCCCTCACACACTGACTCTCACTGGGGTACAGTCCCCCTCACACACTGACTCTCACTGGGGTACAGTCCCCCTCACACACTGACTCTCACTGGGGTACAGTCCCCCTCACACACTGACTCTCACTGGGGTACAGGGCCCACACACACTGACTCTCATTGGGGTACAGTCGCCCTCACACACTGACTCTCACTGGGGTACAGGGCCCACACACACTGACTCTCATTGGGGTACAGTCCCCCTCACACACTGACTCTCACTGGGGTACAGGGCCCACACACACTGACTCTCATTGGGGTACAGTCGCCCTCACACACTGACTCTCACTGGGGTACAGTCCCCCTCACACACTGACTCTCACTGGGGGACAGTCCCCCTCACACACTGACTCTCACTGGGGTACGGGGCCCACACACACACTGACTCTCACTGGGGTACGGGGCCCACACACACACTGACTCTCACTGGGGTACGGGGCCCACACACACTGACTCTCACTGGGGTATGGGGCCCACACACACACTGACTCTCACTGGGGTATGGGGCCCACACACACACTGACTCTCACTGGGGTACATCCCCCTCACACACTGACTCTCACTGGGGTACAGTCCCCCTCACACACTGACTCTCACTGGGGTACGGGGCCCACACACACTGACTCTCACTGGGGTGCAGGGCCTACACACACACACTGACTCTCACTGGGGTATGGGGCCCACACACACACTGACTCTCACTGGGGTACAGGGCCCACACACACACTGACTCTCACTGGGGTACAGGGCCCACACACACACACACTGACTCTCACTGGGGTTTGGGGCCCACACCCACACACACACTGACTCTCACTGGGGTACAGGGCCCACACACACACACACTGACTCTCACTGGTGTACTGTGCCCACACACACACACTGACTCTCACTGGGGTACAGGGCCCACACACACACACTGACTCTCACTGGGGTACAGGGGCCCACACACACACTGACTCTCACTGGGGTACGAGGCCCACACACACACTGACTCTCACTGGGGTATGGGGCCCACACACACACTGACTCTCACTGGGGTACGGGGCCCACACACACACTGACTCTCACTGGGGTACAGGGGCCCACACACACTGACTCTCACTGGGGTATGGGGCCCACACACACTGACTCTCACTGTGGTACGGGCTCACACACACACACTGACTCTCACTGGGGTATGGGGCCCACACACACACTGACTCTCACTGGGGTACGGGCTCACACACACACACTGGCTCTCACTGGGGTACAGGGCCTACACACACACTGACTCTCACTGGGGTACAGGGCCCACACACACACACTGACTCTCACTGGGGTACGGGGCCCACACACACTGACTCTCACTGGGGTACAGGCCCCACACACACACTGACTCTCACTGGGGTACAGGGCCGACACACACACTGACTCTCACTGGGGTACAGGGCCCACACACACACTGACTCTCACTGGGGTACAATCCCACACACACTGACTCTCACTGGGGTACAGGGCCGACACACACACTGACTCTCACTGGGGTATGGGGCCCACACACACACTGACTCTCACTGGGGTATGGGGCCCACACACACACTGACTCTCACTGGGGTACAGGGCCCACACACACACTGACTCTCACTGGGGTAAGGGGCCCACACACACACTGACTCTCACTGGGGTACGGGGCCCACACACACACTGACTCTCACTGGGGTAAGGGGCCCACACACACACTGACTCTCACTGGGGGAAGGGGCCCACACACACACACTGACTCTCACTGGGGTAAGGGGCCCACACACACACACACTGACTCTCACTGGGGTACAGGGCCCACACACACACTGGCTCTCACTGGGGTACAGGGCCTACACACACACACTGACTCTCACTGGTGTACGGGGCCCACACACACTGACTCTCACTGGGGTACAGGCCCCACACACACACTGACTCTCACTGGGGTACAGGGCCGACACACACACTGACTCTCACTGGGGTACAGGGCTCACACACAAACACACTGACTCTCACTGGGGTACAATCCCACACACACTGACTCTCACTGGGGTATGGGGCCCACACACACACACTGACTCTCACTGGGGTATGGGGCCCACACACACACTGACTCTCACTGGGGTATGGGGCCCACACACACACACTGACTCTCACTGGGGTATGGGGCCCACACACACACACTGACTCTCACTGGGTTATGGGGCCCACACACACACTGACTCTCACTGGGGTATGGGGGCCCACACACACACTGGCTCTCACTGGGGTACAGGGCCCACACACACACTGACTCTCACTGGGGTATGGGGCCCACACACACATTGACTCTCACTGGGGTTTGGGGAAAACACACACACACTGACTCTCACTGGGATACAGGGCCTACACACACTGGCTCTCACTGGGGTACGGGGCCCACACACACACTGACTCTCACTGGGATACAGGGCCTACACACACTGGCTCTCACTGGGGTACAGGGCCCACACACACACTGACTCTCACTGGTGTAGGGGGCCCACACAGACACTGACTCTCACTGGGGTACAGGGCCCACACACACACTGACTCTCACTGGGGTACAGGGGCACACACACACACTGACTCTCACTGGGGTAAGGGGCCCACACACACACTGACTCTCACTGGGGTATGGGGCCCACACACACACACTGACTCTCACTGGGGTACAGTGGCCCACACACACACTGACTCTCACTGGGGTACAGGGCCCACACACACACTGACTCTCACTGGGGTACAGGGCCCACACACACACTGACTCTCACTGGGGTACAGTGGCCCACACACACACTGACTCTCACTGGGGTACAGGGGCACACACACACACTGACTCTCACTGGGGTACAGGGCCCACACACACACTGACTCTCACTGGGGTACGGGGCCCACACACACACTGACTCTCACTGGGGTACAGGGCCCACACACACACTGACTCTCACTGGGGTATGGGGCCCACACACACACTGACTCTCACTGGGGTATGGGGCCCACACACACACTGACTCTCACTGGGGTACAAGGCCCATACACACACTGACTCTCACTGGGGTACAGGGGCCCACACACACACACTGACTCTCACTGGGGTATGGGGCCCACACACACACTGACTCTCACTGGGGTACAGGGCCCACACACACACTGACTCTCACTGGGGTACAGTGGCCCACACACACACTGACTCTCACTGGGGTATGGGGCCCACACACACACTGACTCTCACTGGGGTACAGTGGCCCACACACACACTGACTCTCACTGGGGTATGGGGCCCACACACACACTGACTCTCACTGGGGTACAGGGGCCCACACACACGCACTGACTCTCACTGGGGTACAGGGCCCACACACACACTGACTCTCACTGGGGTACAGTGGCCCACATACACACTGACTCTCACTGGGGTACAGGGCCCACACACACACACTGACTCTCACTGGGGTACAGTGGCCCACATACACACTGACTCTCACTGGGGTACAGGGCCCACACACACGCACTGACTCTCACTGGAGTACGGGGCCCACATACACACTGACTCTCACTGGAGTACAGGGGCTCACACACACTGACTCTCACTGGGGTACAGTGGCCCACACACACACTGACTCTCACTGGGGTATGGGGCCCACACACACACTGACTCTCACTGGGGTACAGGGGCCCACACACACGCACTGACTCTCACTGGGGTATGGGGCCCACACACACACTGACTCTCACTGGGGTACAGTGGCCCACATACACACTGACTCTCACTGGGGTACAGGGCCCACACACACACACTGACTCTCACTGGGGTACAGTGGCCCACATACACACTGACTCTCACTGGGGTACAGGGCCCACACACACACTGACTCTCACTGGGGTACAGGGCCCACACACACACACTGACTCTCACTCGGGTACAGGGCCCACACACACACTGACTCTCACTGGGGTACAGTGGCCCACACACACACTGACTCTCACTGGGGTACAGGGCCCACACACACACACTGACTCTCACTGGGGTACAGGGCCCACACACACACACTGACTCTCACTGGGGTACAGTCCCACACACACACTGACTCTCACTGATATACAGGTCCACAGGCACACACTGAGTCTGACTGGGTTTACAATCCCACACTCACTGGCTCTCACTGGGGTACGGGGCCCACACACACACACTGACTCTCACTGGGGTTCTGCTCCCACATACTCTGATTCTCATTGAGGTATGGCATGCAAACACACACACTGACTCTGTCTGAGATATGCAGCCCACAAACACATTCATTCATTGAGGTTCAGGGCCGACGCACAGCGACGCTCACTGGGGTACTATCCCATAGACACAGCCGTTCACTGGGCAATGGGCTCCCGCTCTCACACACCGTCCCTCTCTCTGTCATTTTGTTTTTGTCTTCCCTCACATCTCTTTGTCTCTCTCCATCTCTCTCACTCTGTGTCCTCTATTTCTCTCTCCCAGGCTGTCTCTTTTACTCTTGTTCTCTCCATCTCCCTCTTTTTTCTCTCTCTCTCTCTGTCAATCTCTTTCTCCTTTTCACTCTGCCCCTCCATCCCTATTTTGACCACTTTCTCTCTCTCTTTCTTTGTCTGCCTATCTCTCTCTCCTTCTGAACCCATGGGTGTGGGAGGGAACAGTGTGAGACATTAACGAACTGCAAAATGCAGTGTTGTCTATTTCTGTTCAC
Source organism: Chiloscyllium plagiosum (assembly GCF_037043375.1). Classification (NCBI taxonomy): domain Eukaryota; kingdom Metazoa; phylum Chordata; class Chondrichthyes; order Orectolobiformes; family Hemiscylliidae; genus Chiloscyllium; species Chiloscyllium plagiosum. The sequence goes on from NW_028270178.1 coordinate 9,746,543, forward strand.
ATGGTGGTCTTAGCATTGATTATCTCTGGCTTTGGTGAAGTGAGTCAATGGTGAGGAATTGTCCGCTCACCGACTGAATAGTGACCGCACAGAGACACCCTCCGGTGACGGCCGGCTGACCCTCACCCGGGTACAGTCCTAAAAACACTGCTTCTCACTTAGGTACTACTCCCACATACACCGACGGCCCTATCAGTTCCTTCTCTGTAAACTCTCAGTAATGAGCTGATGAACAATATGCTGGGTGTTTGCAATGAGGATCCTTCAGGCAGCTTTCAACACACCCAGAGTTTCCTCTCTTTGTATGTGCTGATCCTGAGCTCTCACATCTCTCTGTCTCTCAACATTCAATGAGCGAATCTAACCCTAATCCTCCTAATAGTGTGCTTGGATCCTAAGCCATCTCTCACTCTCAACCTCTCCTCCCCCTCTTCACACGAACATTCCTTTACCACGGGAATGAAAAGCACAGTGATTATTAAACCTTCTCTTCTGTGAGGTGAACCGTCCCAGCTTTTGCAGACTGTCCACATCACTGAAGTTCCTTATCCCTGGAACCATTCTCCTGAATCTTTCCCACAGCCTCTGCACTCCCCTCACATCCTCCCTTGACAGGGTTGTTAAGAAGGTATACGGTGTTTTAGCTTTTATTAATAGAGGGATCGAGTTCCGGAACCATGAGGTTATGCTGCAGCTGTACAAAACTCTGGTGCGGCCGCACTTGGAGTATTGTGTACAGTTCTGGTCACCGCATTATAAGAAGGATGTGGAAGCTTTGGAAAGGGTTCAGAGGAGATTTGCTGGGATGTTGCCTGGTATGGAAGGAATGTCTTACGAGGAAAGGCTGAGGGACTTGAGGTTGTTCTCGTTAGAGAGAAGAAGGTTGAGAGGTGACTTAATAGAGACATACAAGATAATCAGAGGGTTAGATAGGGTGGACAGGGAGAGCCTTTTTCCAAGTATGGTGATGGCGAGCACGAGGGGGCATAGCTTTAAATTGAGGGGTGATAGATATAGGACAGATGTCAGAGGGGGTTTCCTTACTCAGAGAGTAGTAAGGATATGGAATGCTTTGCCTGCAATGGTAGTAGATTCGCCAACTTTAAGTACATTTAAGTCGTCATTGGACAGTCATATGGCCGTACATGGAATAGTGTAGGTCAGATTGGTATGACAGGTCGGCGCAACATCGAGGGCCGAAGGGCCTGTACTGCGCTGGAATGTTCTATGTTCCTTAAGTGCAGGTCATCGAACTGGACACAACCCTCCAGCAGGGGTTGAGCCACTGTTTTACACAGGTTTAGCATAACTGTGACAAAGAAAAAACCAAAATGGCTGGTAAACTCAGCAGGCCTGGCAGCATCTGTGGAGAGAAATCAAAGTTAACATCTCAGAATCCAGTGACCCTTCCTCAGAACTACTGAGTTTCTCCAGCAATTTCTGTTTTTTTTTTGTTTCTGATTTCCAGCATCCGCAGCTCTTCAGTTTTAATGCCCCATCTCTTAAACCAGGACAGAGGTGCAGCACGTTTCATGCAGGGGCATCACCAGCTCCCTGTGTTCCTAGAATCTGAACGCATCTGAACCCCTGCTCTCCCTAAACCAGTCCCAGCAACTACTAGCCTCGCAGATGACACAAATCCAGGTGGAGGGAGAGAGAGAGAGAGTGCTGAAGGAGCAGGAAGGATGCAGAGCTCTTGGACAGGCTGGGAGAGCGGGCAAAGAGCATGGCAGATGGACAAACAATGTGGGGAAAGTGTGAGGGGGTGCACTTTGGCAGGAAGTAAAAGAGGGGTAGACTATTTTCCAAAAAGGGGGAGGCTTCGGAAATCTGAAGCACAAAGGGGACCATGGAATCCTAATTCAGGAATCTTTTGAGGTTAACGGGCAGGTTCAGTTGGCAGTTAGGAAGGCAAATGAAATGTTCGCATTCATTCTTACAGGATGAGAATACAAGAGCAGCAAAGCACTGATCAGGTTGTTTATAGCTCGGGTCAGACTGCTTTTGGAAAGCAATGTGCAGTTTTGGTCCCTATACCTAAGGAATCCGTGCTGGCGTTTGAGGGGTCCGGTAGAGGGTTACAGGAATGATGCTGGGGATAAAGGGTCTGTTAAATGAGGAACAGTTGAGGACTCTGGGTCTGCTCAGAAGGGTGAAGGAGGACGCGATTGAAACTTACACAGTATTGAGAGGACACAGAGATGATGTTTCAACTAGTAGGAGGCACAATGACCTCAGGGCTCAGCTTCAGATGTAAGGGATGATCCTTTCCAACTGACATGAGGATACATCTTTTAGAGATGGAAATGTGTTGCTGGAAAGGCGCAGCAGGTCAGGCAGCATCTAGGGAACAGGAGAATCAACGTTTCGGGCATTAGCCCTTCTTCAGGATACATTTTTTAGCCAAAGAGTGGTTACTCTGTGGAACTCATTCATTGCTGCACAAGGCTGTGGAGGCCAAGTCATTGAGTCTGTTCAAGACTGAGATAATTAGTTCCTTATTGGTAAGGGTGACAGGGAGAGGACATGAGAATGTGGTCCAGAAACATATCACGCATGATTGAATGACAGAGCAGACTCAACGGGCCGAATGGCCTAATTCTGCTCCTTTATCTCATGTGACCTCCCCTCTCACTGAAGTGGAACATACCATTAACACCACTTCCAGCCTCACATTCTGAAACACAACATTCAAACAGGCTTCAATCCGCCCTGAATCAATACCATCAACCCAAGCCCAAACAGCCTTCTTAATCTCTGTAACCCCCTCCAGCCCCTACCCACCCTCCCTATCTCTGTAACCCCCTCCAGCCCCTACCCACCCTCCCTATCTCTGTAACCCCCTCCAGCCCCTACCCACCCTCCCTATCTCTGTAACCCCCTCCAGCCCCTACACCCCCTCCCTATCTCTGTAACCCCTCCAGCCCCTACACCCCCTCCCTATCTCTGTAACCCCCTCCAGCCCCTACACCCCCTCCCTATCTCTGTAACCCCCACCAGCCCCTACACCCCCTCCCTATCTCTGTAACCCCCTCCAGCCCCTACACCCCCTCCCTATCTCTGTAACCCCCTCCAGCCCCTACACCCCCTCCCTATCTCTGTAACCCCCTCCAGCCCCTACCCACCCTCCCTATCTCTGTAACCCCCTCCAGCCCTACACCCCCTCCCTATCTCTGTAACCCCCTCCAGCCCCTACCCACCCTCCCTATCTCTGTAACCCCCTCCAGCCCCTACACCCCCTCCCTATCTCTGTAACCCCCTTCCAGCCCCTACCCACCTCCCTATCTCTGTCACACCCTCCAGCCCCTACACCCCCTCCCTATCTCTGTAACCCCCTCCAGCCTCTACACCCCCTCCCTATCTCTGTAACCTCCCTCCAGCCCCTACAACCCCTCCCTATCTATGTAACCTCCTCCAGCCCCTACACCCCCTCCCTAGCTCTGTAACCCCTTTCTGGACCTACACCCCCTCCCTATCTCTGTAACCCCCTCCAGCCCCTACACCCCCTCCCTATCTCTGTAACCCCCTCCAGCCCCTACACCCCCTCCCTATCTCTGTAACCCCCTCCAGCCCCTACACCCGCTCCCTATCTCTGCAACCTCCCTCCAGCCCCTACACCCCCTCCCTATCTCTGTAATCCCCTCCAGCCCCTACACCTCCTCCCTATCTCTGTAACCCCCTCCAGGCCCTACACCTCCTCCCTATCTCTGTAACCCCCTCCAGCCCCTACACCCCCTCCCTATCTCTGTTTCCCCCCTCCAGCCCCTACACCCCCTCCCTATCTCTGTAACCCCCTCCAGCCCCTACAACCCCTCCCTATCTATGTAACCCCCTCCAGCCCTACACCCCCTCCCTATCTCTGTAACCCCCTCCAGCCCCTACCCACCTCCCTATCTCTGTCACACCCTCCAGCCCCTACCCACCTCCCTATCTCTGTCACACCCTCCAGCCCCTACACTCCCTCCCTATCTCTGTAATCCCCTCCAGCCCCTACACCTCCTCCCTATCTCTGTAACCCCCTCCAGGCCCTACACCTCCTCCCTATCTCTGTAACCCCCTCCAGCCCCTACACCCCCTCCCTATCTCTGTTTCCCCCCTCCAGCCCCTACACCCCCTCCCTATCTCTGTAACCCCCTCCAGCCCCTACACCCC